>NC_056744.1:14594199-14950684 GCF_019279795.1 Protopterus annectens | reverse complement strand
TGATCTGTGTGTGTGTGTGTGTGTGTGTGTGTGTGTGTGTGTGTGTGTGTGTGTGTGTGTGTGTGTGTGTGTGTGTGTGTGTGTGCACGTGTGTGTGTGTGTGTGTGTGTGTGTGTGTGTGTGTGTGTGTGTGTGCGTGTGTGTGTGTGTGTGTGTGTGTGTGTGTGTGTGTGTGTGTGTGTGTGTGTGTGTGTCCATCCATATGTGTGTGTGTATGTATGCGTGTGTGTAAAACGCCCCTAGGAGGAGATACCTACTAATTATGAACCTGTTATCAGTTTTTAGAAGTTTTTTATCCAGTTCAATTATACGTTTGCTTATCCAAACAGTTTGATTATACAAACTATTCTAGGTCTCATTTAGTTCAGATAATCGACTCTGTACTTTACTGAGTTTGCTAGAAAGTTTTATTTGCACGGCGATACTATTCCAGAGTTTAGCAATGCATTGGGAATACAGTGAGCCTCCTGTAACAATATTTGACTTAATTATAAGTAATAAGAATTTGTTACTACAACAGAGGTCCCTTGGTGAACAGGAGGGTAGTAATAAGCTTTGTAGTGCAGGGCATTTTTCTAGATGATGAATGAGTTTGTGTACTGTAGTTAGTTGTGAATATGTTAGACAGTTGTGCAGTTTAAGCCAGTTTAATTGCTTTAAGCTAAGACAGTGGCGGGTCCTATAAGGCAGACTGGTAGCAAATTTAGCTATTTTATTGTATCAGGAGGCAAGTTTCTTTCTTTGAGTATTGTTTAAGTTTGATAGAATAGGAGCGGCATACAAGAGTCAGCAGTAAGGTCAATCCTATAAAGGGAGCCTAGTTTCTGGTATCTAGATTTAATGGTGTGCAGCATATGCTGGTCATATTTGAGACTATTATCTATTTCACACCTAGACGTTTACTCTGAGTTACAGTTTCAATGACAGTATTATTTGCTGCCTTTATGGTAAAAGATTGCTTTTGATTTTGGCAACTTTTGAGGTGACAAGCATTAACCTTGTTTTCTTAGGGTTGAGTAGGAGCTTTGATTCTTTGAGCCAGGTTTCTACAGAGGAGAAAGAATTTTAGGTACTGTCTTAGAGCTTATTTATTGTTGAGGTCACACGTATTAATACTGAATCATCTGCATACTGAACTAAACTAGTATGGTGAGTGGATGTGTGAAGGTCATTAATAAATATATTAAATAGTAGTGGACCCAGGATAGAGCCCTGAGGGGGGCACCTGTAGTAACTGGTTGAAAGGATGTACAGGTTTGTTGCCTTCCAGACAGGTAACTAAGGAACCACAACAAGGAGTATTGTGAAAGCCCTATTGAGGAAAGTCAAATGAGCAGTTGCTGGTGCAAAACAGTATCCGATGCATTTGACAAGTCTTAAGAACATGATGGACACAAGCGGACCATCATTCCTATGTAAAACCTAAAGTTAGGTTTTATGTAAAATGTAAAGTTAGGTTTAATTATGCTGAAAGTGCATGCTAGAGCCAGTGTTCCCTATGAAACAGACGCCATCTGAACTTATTCTGTCTCTGTTGCTGTCCCACATGTGAAAACAACTTGCATTATATCAATTAACTGATTGTTATCCTTAATAAAAATACACTGGCTACCATTAAGTGAATAAACTAAATTGTATACTATTGTATTTAATAGTAAAGTACTAAAGCTGCTAGGCATACAAATACTTTCAAAAGTATTCAGTTTAATCAATGTCAGACTTCATCTATTTTCATTGAACTGCTTGCCATTACCCATTTAAATACTAATTATGATGTTTTTATACAAATGCCTCAGAGTACATTGATAAGTAATTTATTGATTAATTGCTGCACCTGTACAGCAAACATCATTTTTTTAGTTTGTTTGGTTGGAAGATTTTTCTTTTGTCTGCCATGTAGACTATTAACATAAGTCTATCCTTCCACCTGTATAAAATGGGAAATTGTTATATTTTAGTACACATTTAATATTATCAATGCACGTTTACATCCCCCTAGCAACATAAGATCACAATATTATATTGCTTATATCCAGCCTTTATGTTGTTAACAAGATAAACCCTGGATACACTGCAGTTTATAAAAATAATTTTTCATTAATTTCATTAGCATAAACAGCAGTCACTAATAACACTCTCCTACCTCATATTTAAATACCTCTATATACTATACAGAACTTCTTTTTACAATATAACATGCAATTTATTCGAGAAATGTATTATATACTTATTAAAAAGAACAAAAACATTTTTGCTTACCTTTATATTAGCTAAACAGTAATAACAAAGTTGAAATTATGCTTTAGAGTCCATCCACCAATTTGCCACAGTCAACAAATGTTCAGTTTTGGCCACATCTTACAGAGGCACAGTTCTCATGTAATTGCATGCTATGGAAATGCCACTTTACAATTCTTTCATTTATTTCCTAATTTTACATTATTGCTGGTCTTCTTCTGCATCAACTTGATGACCCAACACTGGTAGTTCCTGGTTTAACTACAAGGTACTCCTGATTTTTCTAATCAGCTCTTGGGGTTTTTTTCTGTTGCTCATTTTCCTTTCAAACAAATGAAAAGCTTTTACTGGTAAGTTTTCTTTGTGGGATTTGTTTTTTTATCAGAAGAATGAGAAACAGAGTACCCCTCAGCTTGCTAACTCACTCATTGCTGGATAAACTTTTATATTTTTTCCTTACCCTGTTCTGCATTCAAAACTGTCTTTGAGCATCCAGGGAAAAATATTCTAGCAACAAATGGATATAGTAATATGAATCTCAAACCTGCTTCTCAACATCCACTGATTGCTGGGATAAACTCACTTCTCTTCTGCCTAGAGTATGGTGAATAATTATTTTCCGCAAACACTCTATTGTCCCCAATTTTTAATAATTTTCCTTTCTGTCAAAATTGTCAGGCGCAGCTCTTTTTGCTGTATGACCGCATTTTTACTAATATAAGTTTTGGCTTTTTTTCATGGCCAGATTTGGAGCATATGCACAGCATGTCCTTTCAATTAGCAAGTCCTACTTTGGAATGCCAGTCCAGTTACCTATCTGTACTTTCATAAAATGAATGCAATCTGTTCATTCCAATTTCTCTGGTACAGCAGAACATTTCAGGTCTTTTCTACATGTTCTATTCCATTTTTGAAGCTGCTCTTCTTGAAAAGCCTCGTGTTTTTCCATGATTTTTAGCCTCTGAGATCTGCAGTTTTGTTAACTCATCTTAATAACTGGTTGGATTGGTATTTGGAGCTGAAGATCCAGTAATAAATTAGCCTATCGTGTAATTTTTCTTTTTTCTTTCATTTGTTTGAGTTAGCCTGCTTCAGTTTATGCTTAGAACTGCTTTTGTACATGTAGTTTAGTTACATTTAGTTACCTACGAAATCTCACCGCTCATCTTTGAGCATTGTTTAGTCAAGCTGACACTCTGTTTTACTAAAATGAAACAATCCTTTATTTTCGTAGATAACACATGATTCAGTATTCAGTGGATGGAAATGTGTGTTTGGAGCTACACCCATGGCAAGCTAACTGTTTACTGTTTATTGTGTGTCTGTGACTTTAGAAATTACTTGCTGATTGTTAACTCAGATTTCTAATTGTCATGCCCCACCAGTCAGCTGATTTGCCCACTTTTTAAAGAGGTAGTGCCTGAAATTGCCACTGATATGAGGAAAGCGATACTAGGATAGGAGCTGGAAGATCTTTGGGAGGTGGTAGAAGAACAACTCAGAAGAAGCCTGGGTGAGCTTTAGGGAGATGAAGCCATGGATGAGTTGAGACTTAGGCAAATGGAGGAAGAAGCCATGCCAGGGATATGGAAATTTTGATATGGCAGGAGGCAACAGAGTAGTGGTAGCAGGTTGGGGAAATTGCAGTTTTGTTGGGGGGGCAAGTCAGGATGGTGCCAGGAAGAGATAGGGCAGGTGTCAGTTGCAAGTGTAGCATGTCTAGGGATGGATAGGATTACAACCCACAGAAGGAATAACAGAAAAAAATTAGGAAGGGAGTAACAGGGAGCTGCAGTATCTAGCTCAAAAGGAACATAGAATGAAAGGGCAACAGAAATAAGTGCAGAAGGGAAGTAGCAGAAAGAGCAGGAAAGTAATGAGAAGGAGAAAGAGGCAAAGGGAGGCGATCAGGCAGAAGAAAAAAGGATGGAAGACACCAGACAGAAAGCACAGGCAGGAACTGGGTGGTGTGGAGTGAGAGCCCAGTGTGGGCAGGCCTAGCATGGAGAAGCACATGATAACTATGCATAGCATTGGCCTCAAAAACCTAGCAAGGGCAGAATGTGGGGCCTTTGTGAAGGAGTTTCTCACCAGCAGTGTTACCTGGTGGAAGGGGGTTGAGTTAAAGCATTACATAATCTTACATTGGCTTGTCAGCAAACTGAGACATAAACTCATTTAATTTGTCCTTTAAGTGTATTCAGCATTTGAGCTCTCCTCTGTCCCTGCCTCACCCTTACTCTTTCTCCAGCTGTTCAATACCTTCTTGGGTGTCTATATGGAGTCTTCCCCTACCACCCATTCTGGGAGCCCATTCTATGGCTCTGCCATCCTCTCTGATGCTCCAGGGTTTAGTTAGTCCTTGCAGTCTGCTGTCTATACCCTCTCTTACCTCCTCTGTTCTTCCTTTTTACCAGGGAGCATGTCAGTGTGTCAGTGGCAGTTTAGTTGACAGCCATTCTGAAAACACTTTCATCAAAAATGGATAATTTCATTTCTCTGCTGTTGTGTGACTCAGAGGGGGTATATTTAAGTTTGGAGGTATAGAGAGGCTTGCACCCCTAGAAAGGACATACTCTTGAGTTTCACCAAAAATACTTTCAACGAAACAGAATTTTTATGTTCGGGCAAGGTGTTGATCTATCGATATGATCCCATTTGAAAGAACACTTCCCAACATATTTACATGATTTTGTAAAGCTATATTATGTCTTTCCTATTTCCTCCAATCTCAAGTGAGGAGAGGTCTAGCTGTTGTAGATTCTGATTCATATAACAACCCCTCCATCTCATGGCTCTTACTGGTGGATTTCCTCTGTATTCCTTTCAGCAGCCTGATCTCTCTTTCCTTACATGACCTCCAGAACTGCATGCAGTACTCAGCGTGTGATCTTATTAGAGCCCTGTACAGTGATAGCATTACCTAGTACCTTTTCATACTTTTCTGCATTCTGGTCTACCTCCCTCCCACCATGGTACTCACCTCTTGCTTTCCTTTATAAAGGCTGAGGCAAAGTACTCATTCAGTATCTTTGCTTTTTCCCAGTCTCCTCTGATCCACCTTAACTCCCACCTTTTCTAAGACTGGCCATTTCTGTTCCTACCCTCTTCCTTTCAGCCACGTTTCCCATTCTTGATCCTTTCTGGTAACTCCCTTTCAGCATTTCCTTTTGCTGCCCTCTCCATCTATTTTTCTGCCTTTTTGTTACCACTGTTGCCTCCTTCTCTTCCTCTTCGCCCCTCTTTTCTACCTGTTGTAGTCCCTGCCTTTTGCTAGCATATTGACTTTCTCCTCTTTTTGCTTCTTCTTCTTCACATCCTTTGTGATTTCCCTGAGAAGTCCATGCATAGCCTAGTCCCATAGTTTGTTTACTTTGTTATTTTTTCCCCTGGCCTCTAACTCATCATTGAACCTATTCCCATTGCAGCATAATTACTCATACAAATACCACACCGTTTCCTTTGCTTACTTACATTTTATCTCTAGTCTAAACCAAACCATGAAATTATTTCTGTTGGGTATAAACACTCTGCGTTGGTTAGGACCACATCCAGAATTCTGTCATATGCAGTCCAGTCCTTCATCATTTGGCTGGACCTCTCATGGTCCAAGACTTAACCAACTCCTGTTTGTTCTCTTTCCTGGCTTGCAAGCTTTTAGACTGCTTCTGGCAGAATCAGATCCCAGTCAGTATCTCTCTCCTTCTCCTTCTGTTCTTCTTCATCTTCATCTTCTTCACCTTCTTACCCCACTCCTTTATTTTCTGCAGCAGTCTCTCATCCTTCTACCTTGCTGTATTTGGGAGAACCCAATGCTGTAACAGTCCATCAATTGTCCCCTTTCTCTTCCTTTACTGCCTGGGAACTTAATCTAGGTTTTGACACTGACTCCTTTGTCTTTTTCTTAGTTTGGTGTTTGCCTGCTGTATAACCTCTGTTATGATGCCATGCTTTATGTAGATTACTTCCCCACTGTCATCTTTCTCTGCTCTGTTATTTTTGAATGACCTATATTCAAGCACCTCCATGACCACCCTCCTTGCCACTGGCCAGTGTTTCTGGGCTACTAATAATGTCCACCCACCATTCCCTCCTGCATCATGGCTTACAGATCCCCTGTCTTACTACCTAGCTCTTTTCTTTGCAGAGAAGTAAATTCCAATCATAGTACAACCCAGAGTAGTGGAGGTGAGGAAAGTACCGGGGCTGATTCTAGATAAGGCAGAATTAGCAATGATCAAAACTGTGGTAAGTGGCAGGAATGTCCATGTATTGTGGCTCATGTGGACACAGTCTTTCTGGAATAACAAAAGACGAAACAGTAAAGAGAGGTACAGTGTTCTCTGGCATTGCTTGGAAACTGGGGGCATCAGTAGATTTATCAGCAATTGCAGTTCAATGGCTGCATAAGGAAGTGGACAAAGAAAGAAAAGTATTAACTGTGGACACATCAGGTGACTACAGAAGCTCTTCAGCAGAGATAGGCTCCATCTCAGACCAGAATGGATGATGCTGCTGAAGTCCAGATGTGAAGGGCAAATCAGGATGATTGCACCTTTCAACTGAGGCAGCAGAGTAAGTACAGTCATATAGGAGAGTATATGGGGATAAAGACCTTAAGAATGGGGAAGCTAGAAGAAGGGACCGAGAGGAAAGTGAGCTGAGCCATTAAAGGGGTCAGAAGTTTATAGCGTGCATTGGAAATGTGAACAGTCCAGAGACGATAATCGAGGAATGGAAAACATTCACCACTGGCTTTGTTGAGACATAGGTGAAGAAAGGAAGGGGCTAGGACATGCTAATTCTAGGGTTTAGAAGGGCAAAAATAGGTAAATAAATGGGGGGGGGGGTGCTGAAAGTTTATGAGAGGGAAAGGATCAAGGCAGTGTTAGTAGAAGATGAGTAGCATGTGGCGGTGGAGGAGGAAAACAGAAGGACATGTATTAAGTGGATTTTCTAAGGAGCTCAGAGCAGGAAACCAGTGGGAGTACACTGAGGCTGGTGGATGCACATCATCTACAAGAGGGATCTGGCTCACTGGGGGGCTAGCACCTGCAGGAAAAGAGGTGAATGGCACTGAGCTGATAGGCCAGAGAAATACTCAGTATCCTTCATTGGGCTTGTGCAGGAAATGTGTGGGAATGTACCCAAACATAGAGGAAGACACAGTGGGCAGTTGTGCATGTGAATGTGTGTGTCATCTGTGGGGGAATTGATTAGGTCTGTTCATGAAAAACCATGATGGCTGTCTGGATGCTAGTCCCCCATGATCAGCAATTCCCGTATTGGCGGATTGATTTCAAGAAGAAAAATGAGTGGCAGGCATCAGAGAAAAACAAAAGTACAGCAAATCATGTCCCCATCAGGGAATTCCAGGGCACAGCAAATTAAAAAAAATCAGTAACTATTTGTAGTGCTACAGTGGTAACAGTACTGCATAAAACATGTTACTTATTTATTTGTTAAATATTTAGGTGTACTGCCACAAGGCCTTTCATAACCATGACCTGGGCTCAGCAGAGTGCAAACCAAAAGGAAAAATACATATGCTACAGAAAAATGGGGTTTATATTATAACACCTAAGTCGTAAAACATCGAATGTTATAATATCGAACCTAAAACAGCGAACGCTGAAAATAGTGAAGCTGCAGAACATCGAATTCTTTCCTAGGGAAAGAATTCGGTGGGTTGTTTCTGCCTCTTCACTATTTTCTCCACTGTGGTGCGAAGGTTACGGACTGGGTTAAGGTAAGTGTGTGAATGGACCGGGTTAAGGTGAGTGCGGGAATATGATAGTTAGGGACCTTAGGGTTAGCGAGCGGGTAATCTGAGTGTGTGATAGTTAGGGGCCTTAGGGTTAGGGAGCGGGTAAGGTGAGTGTGCGATAGTTAGGGACCTTAGGGTTAGGGAGCGGGTAAAGTGAGTGTCCGATAGTAAGGGACCTTAGGGTTAGGGAGCGGGTAAGGTGAGTGTGCGATAGTTACGGACCTTAGGGTTAGGGTTTGGGTTAAGGTAAGTGGATAGATAGTAGTGTATGTACGGTTTAGTGTAGGGTTAGAAGTAGGATTTTAAGTGCATATGTGTGGATTACTTTTTTGGTGTGCTTGTGTTGTGTGTGTGTTTCTCGGAAGAGCAAATTTTTTCCCTGGGAAAATTTTCGCTGTTCTGAGCTTTCGATTATATCACATTTCGACATTCCAAGTTTGAGCTTATGGTGTTCGATATTTTGGGGTTTCGATTATGTGATATACACCCGAAAAATGCATACAGTAATAATAATAATAATAATAATAATAATAATAATAATATTTATTGACATCAAACTTAATAGTAACAGTCACAGAAATAAAATCAGGTATTAGAAATGTCACATGTATTCAAACTATGTTGTTTACAAATAAAATACTGCATTATTACTTAAGAGTAATAATAATATAAAAGATAACAGGCACATACAGAAAAATGTATAAATTTTATCTCAAATATATGTTATTCTATAACATCAAGACTGTGTGCCTGTGTGTGTGTGTGTGTGTGTGTGTGTG
This sequence comes from Protopterus annectens, assembly GCF_019279795.1. Classification (NCBI taxonomy): domain Eukaryota; kingdom Metazoa; phylum Chordata; order Ceratodontiformes; family Protopteridae; genus Protopterus; species Protopterus annectens. Next base: position 14,941,900 of record NC_056744.1, on the reverse strand, counting down.
TGTGTGTGTGTGTGTGTGTGTGTGTGTGTGTGTGTGCGCGTCCATGTGCTTGTGCGTGTGTGTGTGTGTGTACATATGTGCATGTGAATGACTGAATGATTTCTTTATCCTGGTATTCATAAAGGGGAAGAAAGGCAGGATACTATACCAAAACAGGCCATGGGTACAATAGAGAGGATTACATCCACAGGAAGGCTTACATGAGGATGGAAGAGGAGGAATTTAATTCTCTGAGAGAGGGAGGGAGGACAAAGAGCAGGACCCAGGAAACTAAGGAGACTGGGAAGCACTACCCGCAAGAGACCTACAGCAGTTCCCTCAAGGAAGACAGGGTGTATAAAACAGCTGTACTTTAATGTCATCTGCATGAAAAGTCATGGAGAAAATCCTCAGAGAAAAGTTATTCCTGTGGAAGTATGCCCTCCGTTATCCTGACCAGTATCATGTCAGACTTTCCTCTGTGACTATAATCTACTTGGATACTACATCTCATATACACTACAGGCAGGAGTTTGAATCCAATCCATAGCATGGAATAGTGCAAACCGCTTGAGTAATAATACTGTGTACAAACAACTTAGTATATCAAGTGCAGAACATACCACACATAGAAAATGACTGCAAAAAAAAAAACAGTTGTTTCAAACAACCATCATATTACACTAATCACACTCATGTGTCCCACAGATTTATGAGCTGTTGCCATTTTTCAGAGCAGGCCCGGGGAGAAAAGCTCCACAGTGCAATTAAACAAAAATATATTGAAGCAATACAATAAGATAATTAAGCAGCTAACCATTATAGTATGAGTGAGAGAACAACAGCAGAAGAGACATTTATACAAAGTAGTAAGTATAGAAACAGGTAACAAAGCTGGCATACTCACGTTTGGATTGTCAGCAGTGAACAACAGTACGATTCAAAGCATATTGTTTATGAGCTATGTTTGGTGCAGATATTTAATATAGTAGCTGTATTCCAAATAGGATGGGGTAGCAGGTTACCAGAACTGAGTAATGAAGTAGCAAGGAGGGTAGTAAGTGACTGCCATTTGGTAATAGAAGGTAGGTTTTAATGAGATAACTAGACGAAAGGAAAGATTAGGATGGAAAGGGAGGAGTGGGGAAAGTAATGGAGAAGAAAGGAGGGTTCAGGTAGGATAATTACAGTCACAAATCCAGGTGCTGTTTAGGTAATTTTTGAGAGCTTTCTTGAATTCATGGGTATGGGTAATGTTTCTGAGGGACATGGGTAGCTTGTTCCATAAAAGAGTGTGAAAATAGCTGTAGAGATTCTGTCCAATAGACCTTTTAGGTTTGTGAGTCTGTAAGAGACATCGGTCTGAGCTTCTGAGGATGGGGGGGGTATAGTGGGAGACAAGCGAAGAGATGTTAGGGTAGGAAAAGGGTTTGTTCAGGATAGAATGGATGATGGCAAGTTGAGCTAGTAGATGTTGGTTAGGAAACTCAAGCCAGCTGAGAGGCCTGAGAGAGTGGCAGTCGTGTGATTTAGAAGGTAGATTAGCAGCAAATCTTGCAACTTTGTTGTAGGTGGCTTTGAGTTTGGAAAGTAGTGAGGACTGTAAGTTAGTTAAGCCTTGTGAGCCGTAGAAGAGGTTAGGAAGATGGTTTGCTTGGGCAAGTGAGTTTCTGGAGTGTAGATCAATGTGTATGTGTGTGTATGTATCTTTAAGAAGCTATCCAAGGGCTTGCACAAGTGTATCTTGTATGTGTATCATGCAAGTCTGACTGCCATTTTGTAGTAAGCTGTTGAGATGTAAGCATGTATGTATGTAAGGTCTGACTGTTAACCAGTTCATTTATATTTTATGATTCTGCTATCCATCTTGATGTGTTTCTATGTATTAAAACATCTAAATGAAATACCTCGCCTGCTTGTCATCTATGTTAGAGAGGGATGAGCGACATGGTGTCAGAAGTGGCATGTCTAGGGGGCGTGGCCAAGGATGAACACAGGATAGCAGCAGATTTCTTCAGCTCCACCAATTTCATTACACTGACAGGAATTAATTACTTAAAAAATTAATTTTTGAAGTAATTTTTATTTCTAAATATGTTTGTTTTATATAGTTCTTGAACTATATCTAAAAAAAGAAAGGAAATTTTAACAATATTCCTGTCAGAAATCACTTTGGAAATTTTCCTGTCAGTTTATCAGTCTGAAATGAGTTCCAGTAAGACAAATTCTCAAGACTCCAGCATCAAGAAAGAACTTCAGTCTCTGATAACTATAATCCAGCAACTTACTGCTAAGATGGATAAAATGGATACTAAAATAGATACCTTCATAGAAAAAACTACAAAACAAATAGACTTGTTACATATAGACCTGCAACAACAGAAGATCCAGATGACAGGCATAGAAGAAGCTGTGAATGACATGGAAAATAGAATCCAAGAAGAGGAAATCAACATTGAGTTTCTGCTGAAACAAAATACACATTTACAAACAAAGCTGGATGACCTGGAAAATAGATCTAGGCGCAATAACATTAGGATTTTTGGACTGCCAGAAAATATTGAAGGTAACAATATTACTTCTTTTTTAACAACATGGCTCCCTAAAACTTTAGACTTACCAGAAGCATTCTCTTTTGGTATCGAAAGAGCTCATAGATCTATAGCTAATACTAACTCTAACAAAAACTATCCTAGATCAGTTATAGTTAGATTTCTATCATCTTTTGATAAAGAGATGGTTCTTAAATCTGCTTGGGCTAAAGCCCCTGTTAAGATTAATGAGACAACTGTGCGTTTTGACAATGACTATTCTTCCTTGGTAATAGCTAAAAGAAAAGTTTTTCTGCCACTAATAAGGGAGCTTAAAAAAGCACAGTTTAAAACATACCTTCTGTTTCCTGCCAAGCTAAAAATCTTCCTTCCTGATGGTCTTAAAATTTTTGATGACTTAGACTCTGCTTTACTGTTTATCAAAAAAAATAAGATTTTGGATAAAATAGAGGAAATGGAATGGGCTAGTCCTTCATTAAAGAGACTGGCAACTGAAACTTCATGGAAGACTTCAGAGAAGAAGAAGAGACTAAAAACAAATGATTTGTTCTATGTTTTTTTTCTTTTTTTCTCTCATCATTTTACTTCATTATTAATCTTTTAAATATAGTTCCTGCATTTCCAGAAAACCACAGATATTCTGAAAAGATTTAATCAAAGTTATTCTCTGTGTGCAAAGAAATGTTTTGTTTCATAACCAGTCAAAATATCTGAGGAACTAATAACAAGCTATTATTCAATTTGTTTCTCTTTCTGAAAAAGAGAAGTAAGGTCAGTAATTTGATACATTTTTTTCTCTTTTTCTTCTCCTTTTCTTCTTTTCTTTGTTTAAACAATGACATTCTATTTAGATTATGTAGTGGGTAAAGGGTGGGGGAGGGCAGGGAGAGAAGAGTAATGAAAATATGATAAATGGAATAATAACATATTTATTCCTTGTAAAAAGTTTATATGTTCTTCAAATGCTATTCCTAATTATACTTTCTTGATTTTACTGCTTATGCTTGTTTGTAAATAATCTGTCATGCTTTAGCTAATAATAATTAGAACTAAATAATAGTAAATAATGTTTTATTTTTAACTCTATTAATATAAACAGTAAGTAATATTCCATTGTATATACTTCTTATAGCTTTCTCTTACATTTTTTTATTTCTGCTTTACACTCTTTTATTTTCTACTCTCTTTTTCTTTTCTTTATTCTTTCTCTTTATTTTTTTTTTCATATTAATATATAGAAATGTTTTTGATCATATAGACGCAGTAAATAATAAGATTTGCATAAAAATTGAGTTGAGAGAAAAATATTGAGTTTTATTACTTATTAATAACTTTGGGCTTAATTTCACTTACATAGAGGCTGTAATAACCTGTAAAATACATCGCGAAGGTTTTGTCATGTTTAGATGCATTTACACTGCTAAATGAATGTTTGTCACTAGTTTTTAACAAGTTTCCTGCCAAAATGTTAAGGGAGACAATCTGGGATGTGGGCTACCTCATGAACAGTGTCCTCGAGTTGTTTCAAAAGCTTCAACTCTCAGAATTCTCACAGAGAAGCTGAAAGCAGTCAATCTGACCTTTGACCCAGATATCACACTGACACATTGCAGATTCAGGTAGAACACTCTACCAGGAAGTAGAACTGATGCAAATGCGACTATGTGAAGGAAAATGAACTCTTTAACATCTAAATGTGAGTTATTTTATATAATTACTTAAATATCTATGTTATAATTCATAAAATATGTCAGTTATAATGATTTTAAATGATGCAGTTTCTTGTAGTAAGTAAATGCCTTATTTTAGAAGGCATAGAAAATGAAACATTTATTCAAGTATTTTTGAAAATCTACTTGACTGCAGCATACTAATCTGTGTTAAAAACTTATGTTCCAAACATATACATTACTATAACTCATTTAATTCATCTGATTGACAAGCATAAATAACTTTATGACTCTATTCTGGAAGAAATTGTCATGTGATATATTTTAAAGCAGTAGTATAGACATACAAAATACAGATGGCTTTTTTACAATAATGCAAGTGTTTCTGAGAATTTGCATAACTATGCAGTATGATTTATAACAATTTCTATAAATATAATATTTTATTCTATTGACAATAATGAGTATGAGTAAAATGCTCATATACAAGCAATTCAAGGTTTTTTTTGGAAGCTGTTGACTGCATTTACATGACAGAAAATAGATGCATCTTAATATATGTAATGTCTGAACCATATTAGACAAAGTTTTTGATTTAAATGAATGTTAGAACTTATTTTTACATACTTTGAATAAATTAATATGTAAATATGCCTTCCTTTTTTTTTTTTTTTTTCTCTCTTTCTTTCACTCTCTCTCCCTCTTTCACATCTTTTATTTCTCTCTCTCCTCTTGGTTCCTAATATCAAGATTATTTGAATGCTATTTGAATACAAGTGTATTATATTATATAGATGTATATAGTAGTATGAATAGTTTAAAAAAACAAAAAGTTTATTTTAGTTTATATGATGCTGTTTTATCAAATGTGTAGTCTTGTCTTGCTAGATAATTGAATTGAAAGCTGTTAATTTAAGTTAAATATAACCAGTATTAAATTGATAAGGTGGTAGCTGAGGTACTGCTGCTTAGGGTAGGGGGTTAACTTGAGTGGTAAATACTACTCTAAGTTGGAGTTTTTAACTCCAGGCTGGATGCAAGGTTTAATCCTTACATTATTTTCACTTGTTCATTGTTATATGTATATAGTTTTGACATCCACAATATATTTTGTACACTCATTGTCACTACAAACAAAATTGAATCTATACAAAATTCCATAAGAGATTCAATAAATACAGCTATATTTAAAGGTATACCTAAAGGAGGAGATGTAACATTACTTATGTTGTTATTTGTTATTTTGATCATAAGATTCTTAAGTTTTAAAAATGCCAAATGACATATTTAAAAGGAATTTCTTTAAACATTAATGGATTGAATAATCCGTGTAAAAGGGCAAGCCTAATAAGATACATTAATTTACATAAGACCAACTTAGTCTTCCTGCAAGAAACCCATCTCTTGAAAAAAGATATTGATAAACTAGCCACAAACAAATATACAGTATTGGTTAGTTCAGAGCACACTCAGAAAAAGAGGAGTGGCTATTTTATGGAATAAAAGTATGCCCATTCCTAAAACCATTAAGTCTTATCAGGATGACAAAGGAATGTTTTGTATGGTTACAATACAAATTAATGGGAAGACTTACACTTTAATTAATGTATATTGGATACCTGGAATTGGTATTAATACAGTGAAACATCATCTTGATAAGATCATATCATTCTCTATAGGAGATATTATTTTAGCTGGTGACTTTAATTGTATACTACATGAAAGTGATACTACCACTATAGGAAAAAGAAGAATTACATCTAATGCAAAACATTTAAATGATTTTGCTAATTCTTATCATTTCAATGATAATAATCAGATAGATTCAAAATCATTACCATACACCTTTTTTTCTAACAGATACAAAACTTATTCAAAAATAGATAGGGTCTTTATTTCTAACCAGATGGTAACAGATTTAATTAATTCCAAAATCATTTAATGTCCTATATCTGATCATAATTCAATTGTTTTTGAATTCATGATAAAAAATACTCATAATGTTCAGATCAAAAGGATACCAGCATACTTAACTGAACTAAAAGACTATAAAGAATATATACTTTAAGAAGTAAAACATTTTTTAGACATAAATAATACTCCTGAAGTCTCCATTGTCTATGTTTGGGATGCCTTAAAATCATATCTATATGGACAAAATATCAGATGGTATAATAATAAAAGGAAATCTTGGGATAAGGAATTGTTAGATATTCAAAGTAAATTAGACTCTTATAAACATAATAATAAAGAAAATATTATGGACAAGAAAGTTATTGAAGAAATAAACAAACTAAATGAGAAATACAAAGAAATTTTAACTCATAAAGTTAAAATAACTTTAGAGAAATACAAGTTTTTGTCTTATTCAATAAGCCCCAAATACTTACATAGACTTAAAAATAAAACAAAAAGGTTGAATAAACAAAACCATATCAAAGAAATCTTTTCTCTAAGGAAAAGAAGAATGTTTCTAGTATACCAGAAATACTAGATGAATTTAGAAATCACTTTCACAAAATTAACCATAATAACATTAACATGGAACCTAAAGATAAAATAAAGGAGTTTATAACCACAAACATGAATAAAAAGCTTAATAAACAACAGATTAAACTATTGGACAAAAGTATTTCATATACAGAGGTTATTACACAAATAAATAAGCTTAAATCAAACAAAGCACCGGGTAATTATGGTATTATACCAGAGATATATAAAATCCTTTCTAAAAGTACATATTCATTAATACATAAGGTTTTTATTTTGGCCCAAACTGAGTTAATAACCCCCCCATCTTGGCAATATACATTTATTTTGCCAATTTTAAAACCTAATAAAGATCCAACTAGATGTACTTCATATCGGCCCATCTCATTACTTAATGTTGATTATAAAATGTTTATGAGTATTTTTGCTGATAGATTGAAGACAATCATCCCCGGCATTATAGATATAAATCAGACAGGCTTCATTGTAAATAGAAATACTTTTGATAATATAAGAAGAACTTTAACATTAGTTGATTTTGCAAATAGGAAAAAGAAAGATTTAACACTTATTAGTCTTGATATAAGTTCAGCATTTGATTCAGTAAGTTGGGACTATCTGTTTACCTTACTGAAGTGCACAAACTTCTCAGATGCATTTGTAAATCTAATTGAGCATTTATACAAAGGAACATTGGCTTATATTAAGGTAGGAACATATGTTTCACAAAAAATACCCATTTTTAAAGGTACAAAACAAGGATGTCCACTTTCTCCACTATTATTCACTTTAGTAATGGAGCCTTGGGCTAATTTGATCAGAAACAGTACTGACATAGAGGGTTTTGAAATAGATGAAAATACAACATCCAAAATTCAACTTTTTGCAGATGATGTTCTAATTACATCAGCAGGATCTAATTCTTCTATGCGGTCTCTATTTGATAAAATGATGAATTTTAAAAGTATTTCTGGCTTAATATTCAATGAAGAAAAAACTAAAATACTACCTATATATACACGAAAAAATATTCTCATTAGTGATTTTATTAAATATGTACCCAATTCAGGTCAGATAACTTATTTAGGTATAATACTATCTAAAGATATTAAATCTATTATATATAATAATTATAATACCTGTTTTCTTAATATACAAAATCTTTTAATACCTGGAATAATATGTTTTTACTATGGAGGAGAGACTTACAATTATTAAAATGATAATATTCCCCAAGATTTTATACTTAATACAATCAATAATACTTCCACTTACAAAAATAATTATCAAGAAACTGAATACACTAATGTTAAATTTCCTATGGGCACCTAATAGACCTAGGATTGCATTAAAGAAACATACTAATAGCTGGTCTCAAGGGGTATTTCTTTTCCAGACTTTAATTTATATACTATCTCTTCTATTGTAAAAGTTATTACTTTATTAATAGATCAGTCATATGTTGCAAAATGGAAAGATTATTGGGAGCTAATTAGTATGCACTTCATGAAAATCTCCTTAACACATAAAAATATGATTGTAAATAACTCCATGTTATGGTTACTAAAGGAATTTTGTACTTCACCTATTACACCTAAACATATGGTTTGTTACCCATTAAATATTATTATTAGCTATCGTAACTTTATATTCATGCACCCTAAGTATAGGGAATGGAATTTTATTATATTCCTATAATGTATACTCAGGGTATGCTTTTGTCATCTACTTCTGAAGGAACTCATTTAGCTATAGATAATGATCTAAAGTACTGGTATCAGTTGATATCTGATAATAAAGTTAAAAATCTAGATTTCTTAAAACAAGAATTTGATCTAAGAGAAACTTGCTGGTTAGAGGTTCAGACCTTTAGACAACATCTCATTAATAAAATAGATCGAATGTCTATAACAGTTAAAGAATCTATTCCAACACTGATTGATTACTTGATATTAAATTTACAACATAAAGTTTCTGATAAAGGTAAACTTTCATACATACATAAAATTATCAGACAAGAAACTTTTACAGTGTAGATACATACTGGAATTATTTCACTTCTATTAATGGGGACCCACCAAATCAACAAGATAAACAATATATATTGGAATCTGCCTATAGAACTACGTCTTCCATTGTCTGGAGACTTTATACATGGAAATTTTTACATAGATCTTTTCATACACCTTTGATGATGAATAAAATAAATAATAAAGATAATCTATGTAAGAGATGTAATGTAGAAATTAATGCTGACTGGGCTCATATGTTTTATGACTGTATAAAATTGAAAGAATACTGGAAGTCAATTAATGAATTTTTGCAGGCTCTTTTTACAGATAATTTCATTAATTCTAAATCTCTTATATTATTCAACACACCTGTACCTCAAAGTGTTAAAAAGGTTAAGCTTCCCTTGTTATGGTCTATTCTAGCAGTGGCTAGGAAAATAATAACCAGAAATTGGATTTCAGATACACCTCCTTCGTTCAATGAATTTAAAAATGTTATGAATATAGTGTGCCATATGGAAATAAACACAATTAGGTCAAGAACAACTAGAAAAACATCTTATTATATTGTATGGGATAATTTACAAAATTTGTTAAAAAAATCCTAATTTCAATAGCATGGTATTTTAGTTTAATTAATTGATCTGATTGTAGTGGATGTCTTTGTAAATACTTTAGTTGTTTTGTTGAATGTTATAATCATATCTATTTTTAATTACTTGTATAAAATTGTTATGATATTTCTCTTGTATGTTAAAACAATAAACCTGTTTTGAAAAAAAAAAGAAGTGGCATGTCTAAAAGGGACATGGTGTCAGAAGCAGCATGTCTAAAGGACTTAAAGCCAGGATGGAATCCAAATTCTTCAGTTCGAGATTGAGAGGCACTCAGTTGAAACTGGAGGAATATAAAGGAATGAATCATCCCTACAATATGCATACTTCACAAAACCATTAGAAATGAATTTCAGATGTTAAAACTTGCTCAGCACTATTTTTATTTACAAAATATGAAACAAAGCATACAGAAAAAACGATATTCACATAAACCGATATGTCTGATATTGCCAAAATTCTAATTACTATGGAAAATGTTTGCAATAAAGTCCAAATTGCATAAAATGAATAAAATAAAAGGAAACGACCACATTTTCACTATGCAAGTATTTTTCATATTAATCAAATATATCCGAGTTATTAGAAGTGTATAAAGTGTTCACATGTTTGTGCAGTATTACAGTAAAGTTATTTCACAATATACAGCTATTGTGGAGCATATTTCACAAAGTACAGTATTTCAAAGGGTTTATTGTGCATTTGAATGTTATTAAAAGCTCACAGAGCAGTTTGTTTGTATATAATTACAAGGGCCATATTTTCAGTGTTTTTGTGTACACTTTGTGGGCAGGGCAGATGGATTTCGAAAACCCAGTGCACTTGTGTTTGTTTGTAATATTGAAGAGAACTGGAGAGTGTTTGAGTAAGAGTATGACATTTTCATACAAGCTGCATTTTCTGATAAAGATGACAGTACAAAGGCATTTATTCTACTTAATTTAGCTGGGTCAAAAGCCATAGAAAAGGAACATTCATGTGTGTATGCACCTGCTAACTATATAGGAGAGGGTGAAAACCATCATATTGTTGAACAGGCTAAGTTAATGGAGGACCCTGAGTGCTTAAAACATACATTTAGAAAAAAGGTGTAACCCCCAGACAAATGTTACAATGGAGAGGCACTTATTTTATACAAGAGATCAAAAGCCTGGTGAAACTTTTGCAGCATATATAACTGACTTGAGAAATAAGGCTAAAACATGCAGATTTGGTGATTTAAGTGGTGAGTTAAAAAAAGACTTGTATGTGGTATTAAAGATGATGCAGTGAGAAAGATTTTGCTTTGTGATAGTGATTTAACTTTGAACAAGGCCATTGAGATTTGTCAGATAAACGAGCTCACAGAAAAGCACACAAATATGCTTACGAATGAGAATAGCTTGAGAAGGCACAGTGATAAAGGTTATGTTGATAGTATGCAGCATGTAGTTAAAAGAAACAGGCCCAAGCACTTGGCAGCAACTGTAACCCCTGTAGCACTCACTGGTAAACCCGAGAGCTTTCCAGCAAATTCCAGAGTTTGCACAGTCTCAGTGAAGCATAAGAGTGAGTCAGCAAACTCAAACATGGGCCCCAACCCAGTTTCATTGCTAACTGTCATAACTGTGGTGGAAGTCATGAATCTAAAAGAGAGAAATGTTTAGGTTTTGGTCAGCAATGTCACAAATGCAATAAATGGAATAATTTCAAAAGGTTTTGTAAACCAAAAGGCCGTCATTCTTATATTAAGAGAAAAAATTTTAAGAAATGAGTCGATCAATTAGAAAGCTGCAGCCCTACTACGGGGTGTCAGTGCTTCATGAAACAGTCAATGCAGTAGATTTAAGGGCAAAAAATAAAGTATTTTGTACTGTTTGGATAAATGGAAAACCCACATAGTTCAAAGTTGACACAGGTTCCAAGTGCAATGTTATGTCTGCAGAAACATTTGTTAGAGTATGTAAAGATGAAACGCTTGATCTGGCAAGGTGTGTGAAGCTTGTTGCTTATGGTGGTGAAGAAATTCAAACTGAAGGCTCAGTAGTGCTTTCATGTTACTCTGTTGGGAGAAGCTATGACTTGTTATTTTATGTGGTCAAGAGGCACGTACAGTCATTATTAGAACTCAGAGACAGTTTGAAAATGGGACTGCTTTCATTTAATAAGGAAGTCCACCATGTTAGTTTGAAAGTCCACTACTCTAATTATGCCCAGTACATTTTTTCTACCTATGCTGTTCTCTTTGAAGACAAACTAGGGAAGTTTCCTGTTGTGTTCTCCATGAAGTTAGACCCAGATGTCAGTCCAGTTATCAGGCCAGCACAAAAAGTTACAATAGCCATGCAGGATAGAGTCAAAGTCGAGCTAGATAAAATAGTGCGACAAAGTGTGATTTGTCCAGTTGCAACTCCAACTGAATGGCTATCTTCCATAGTGGTAGCTCATAAGAAAAGCTGAGATGACATCAGAATATGTATTGATCCATGAGATTTAAACAAAGCATTAAAAGACCTCATCATTCAATATGCACACTCGAAGAAGTTGCAGCCTTGATGTCAAATGCCACTGCTTTTTCTGTCTTAGATGTAAAGAGTTGTTGTTGTTGTTGTGTCTTTCGGCTTATCCTGGTTAGGGGTCACCACAGCGGAACTCCAGTCCGCTAATGTTTGGTAGTGGATTTTTACGTGCCGAGTTACCAGCCCTGATGCACAACCTTCAACAAAGGCACCTTAGATGTAAAGAGTTCATTTTGGCAAATTCAGCTTGACAGGAAATCATCATTGCTCACTGTGTTCAGTACTCCGTTTGGCAGGTACAGATTTTTGAGAATGCCATTTGGGATAAATTCTGGAAGTGAAGTCTTTCAATGTGCAATGCAGCAACTTTTTTCTGGGTATCCTTTTGCTATTATAGTTGATGACACACTAGTAGGAGGTCACTGTGAAGCTGAGCATGACAGAAACCTCAGAAAAGTTCTGGAAAGGGCATGTCAAGTGAAGCTTAAGCTCAATCCACAGAAATGCAAATTAAGGCTATAAGAAGTTACTTATGTTGGTCATTTATTTACTAGTTCAGGCTTATGACCAGACCCTTCTAAGCAAACAGCCATTCTCGAGATGCCAGCTCCAGACAATGTTCAAGCCCTACAAAATTTTCTTGGCATGGTTAACTATCTAGGCAAGTTAATTCCAGACTTGAGTAAACTTTCAGCACATCTTAGAGAACTGATATGTAAAGATGTATCCTGGTCTTGGTTAGAGCAACACCAAAGAGCATTTGATGCCCTGAAACAGAGAATTGATAGTCCACCAGCTCTCAGATATGATGTTCACAAACCAGTTACTCTTTCATGTGATGCTTTGAAATTTGGTCTTGGTGCAGCCATTCTACAAGAGGGTCAACCTGTTGCCTATGCATTGTAAACTCTTACCCAAACTAAAATGCAGTATGCTCAGACAGAGAAAGAGTTTTTGGCAATTATGTTTGCATGTTCAAAGTTCCATGATTATGTTTATGGTAGAACTATCCAGATAGAAACAGACCACCAACCTCTAGTCACTATCTTGAGAAAGCCTTTGCATTCAGCTCCAGTCAGACTGCAATGTATGATGCTGAGATTGCAAAAGTATAATTTCACTTTTGTCTACAAGAAAGGCAAACTTCTTTATCTTGCTGATACATTATCCAGATCGCCCAGAAACACCACAACATGAGAATGAGAACCTTGATTTTAAAGTCATGGAAGTGAGAAATTTTTCTTTTACACATCTTGATGAGTTTGAGTTCTGAGATCACATAGCCACAGATCGAGTTTTACAAAGGATCAACCACTTTATCAATCAAGGATGACCATCAAAGCAATCTAGTTTACCTCAAGAAGTGCAACCTTATTTTCCATACAGAGATGAGATTTTGTCTGACAAAGGTGTCATTATGAAAGGACCAAAAGTAATTGCTCCAAAGTCCTTGCAACAAGAGTACATTGCTATCTTGCACTGTGGTCGCCCAGGAATGACTCTACCGAAAGAAGGGCGAGAGGTCTAGTATTTTGCCCTTCTATGTCATTAGATATTGAGAAAGCACTCTCATCTTGTTCCATGTGTAATAGTACAAAGCCACATCAGCAGAAGGAACCATTTCAGCTAAACCAGATTCCTGAACTGCCTTGGTCAACAGTAGTCACTGACATTTTTGAGTGGAATGGTCAACATCATTTGGTGTTAGTAGATTTACTCTAATTAGTTCGAGATTGACCTTCTTCCCAATCTAGCATCCAGTACTGTCATTGCTAAGATGAAGCACCATTTTGCAGGGCATGTTAGTCTGCACAAAGTTATTTCTGACAATGGCACACAGTTTACAAGCCAACTGTTCAAAAGATTTGCTGAAGAATGTGACTTTAATCATGTCATGAATAGCTCTGAGTACTTGCAGTCAAATGGTTTGGCAGAACGTGCAGTTCAAAGTGCAAAACAGTTAATAGAGAAGTCAAAATATGATAATAGTGATGTTTTCCTGAATCTCTTGGATCTCAGAAATGTTCCTTGTGATAAACATCTTCGTTCACCTGCTCAGAGACATCTGTCGAGACAAACCAGAACCACATTACCAATCAGTAGTCAATTTCTGGTTCCATGTGTCAAGAACAACAGGTCAGTGAAAGCCAATGTATTGAAGAAATGCCTAACCCAAAGACCAGCAATCCGCTCAATATATTTTGAGAAGAAGAGGTAAGGATGCAAATGTCCAAAGGTTATGATTGGATTGGTGTCATGAAGAATATTTGCCCAAAGCCAGGATCATACATTGTGGAATCACAAGGAGCAGAGTTTAGATGGAATTGTAAACATTTGAGCTTATACCACAGCACATAAAAACTCTTTATTTCAGAGTGAGTTGTCTGGTGTTCCAATTCCAGAGGAAGTTCCAGAGAATATTCCCATTTCTGTGTTGAATCCAGAAGTTCCTGATATGAGTTGTTCACCGAAGACTGTCCCTGTTGCTAAATTCAGTCCAGATTGTCATGTTACGAAATTTGGTCATATCTCCAAATCATGTAACTGATACACGGTAGTTTGGACATGAACATTGTGGTTTGTTTCTAATGTCTATAGTAATGCATGTCTGACTCTAATATTGTTTTAAACAAGGGCAATCTTTTTAAAAGGGAGGATGTAGATCAATGTGTGTGTGCATGTACCTTTAAGAAGCTATCCAAGGGCTTGCACAAGTGTATAAATACTGAGCATGTGCAAGTCTGACTGCCATTTTGTAGTTAGCTGTTGAGATGTAAGCATGTATGTACATAAGGTCTGTCTGTTAACCAGTTTGTTTATATTTTATGATGCTGCTATCCATCCTGATGTGTTTCTATGTATTAAAGCATGTAAACGAAATATCCCACCTGCTTGTCATCTATGTTAGAGAGGGACGAGCACATGGAGTCAGGTGTGAGGAACCTTTTATTTCTATACAGTAGGCAAGAGTGTTTGGTGTTTTTTTTTTGATGCAGGGAAGTACATGGTAGTGAAATTTAAGGTGGTCATCAATGATTGCTCCAAGGAGCTTAGTGTGGGTATCAACTATGATAATAGTGTTGTTAAGGGAAGAGATGGTGAATGACGATTTGAGGTGGTAGAGAGATTTGAGGAGGAAGAGTAGAAGTTTTGTCTTTTTGGGGTTTAGTATGAGTTGATAGTTAGTAAGCCACATTTCAGTGAGGTTAAAAGATTTTTGTGTCATGGTAAGCAGGTCAGATTGGCTGTCAGTGATGGATATGAAATTAATGAAGTGATGCAAATAAAGTACAGCATAGATTTACAAAGAAAGTTATCAAGGCTAGATCTGCCTTACAGAGATACAAACCCATACAGACTTCATACTGCCAAAATGTAACAATACGCAGATTTTGTAACAGCAACGCTGTCAACAGTACAGTATAAAATAAAAATAAACTTACTGACACTGAGTTTTAGAAATGGTTTCAAAGACAGAGGCAAAAACCAGAGTAAATGATTGAATGTTTCTTATACAGATAGCTTGTTAATTCAGAGAAGGCAATGATGCTGAGTATGCTAGTAAAAGAATATTAGTCACTGATCACAGTGATGGTGAAACTGTTATGAGATGGGATCAGAAAAGAAGAAAAAAAGTATAATAATATATAATATTATAATAATAATATAATATTTATTGCATACCTGAACTTTAAAGCAAGTGGTACGTAGGATGTCCAGTGCAGTGAACGTGTTTAATACTTCTCTGACACCTAAAATAAGGAACAGAAATATATGTCAATGTGATACACAGAGTGTTTAGCTAATTTTATTGTTGACAGCATTAAAGTTTCATTGTCTAAATAGGTAAAGGCAGTATATGTGTGATGCGTTGCCATTAAAGCCACAGGGTAAAAAGAAAAATAAAAAAAGAGAAGCGCTCGAATACTTCTGCCAATAGACAATAAATTTCAGTAAAATAATAGCACGTCTGTACTAGCATGAATAAATAAACCTTTTGAGACCTGCAAGCTTGCTTAACATGGTGAAAAGTTTATGACAGCAAGGGACGGAAGTGACTTAATAAAAGACTCTGAGCACACTCACCCCTCTACATCAATACGCTAAGCCTGAGGTTGCCATATTTTCATTAGGAAAAGGGCAAGATGACTTTCAGGGTTACATCACTGTGAGCATCGGCATACAGATTGTACTTTTCACGTGGAGAAGAACAGCTCCATGTCTATATGACTTGACTGATAATTTAGGGCATTTTTGAACACAGCAGTAAACATATCTTTATAAACTTGAAAGTTAATGAAATACAGTGTTTTCTAGAAATGAAGTGAGACTGTGTGCCATAAAACAGAGGGAGATGATGTATATTTATAAATATATTACCATACTGGTTAAAGTAATTAATTCCTGTACAGCACTGTGGATCTGTTTGTAATTCCAGTCACATCTTAACACACCTGCATCTTACATTCTTTATTTCTTTTGGCACATCATCCTTTGAGTCATCTACATTGGACTGAGTGTCATACATCCTGGGTTTGCCCCTCTGGGATTTCAGAAAGTTGCTGGTCCCTTTCAAATCCCAGCAAGCACCAAGGAATACCCTGACACAATAGCGGGATGGTAGCAACTACTCCTTCTCTTAACTGCCTCATTACATACATAATATTTTCAGAAAAGCTTGGTAAACAGCAGGAAATCACACCATTATCTCAGACATGGGCACAGTAAAAAACAATGCTGTAAACACAAGAAAACAGCAGCATGAAAGTGAAACAAAGTCAGATGATGCATCCACAATGTCCCGTGGGGACTAATAGCAGCTATGGATTGTCCATAGTTCCTGAGCATTGAACCTCCTTTTATCCAAACAGCCATTGTGATGTGGGTCTACTAGCTTACTACTGTACTATCATACTACTGTACTACCATACTACTGTACTACCTTACTACTGTACTATCATACTACTGTACTATCTTACTACTGTACTATCATACTACTGTACTACCTTACTACTTTACTACCTTACTACTGTACTACCATACTACTGTACTACCTTACTACTGTACTATCATACTACTGTACTACCTTACTACTGAACTATCTTATCACTGTACTATCATACTACTGTACTACCATACTACTGTACTACCTTACTACTTACTATCATACTACTGTACTACTTTACTACTGTACTATCATACTACTGTACTACCTTACTACTTTACTACCATACTACTTTACTACCATACTACTGAACTACCTTACTACTGTACTATCCTACTACTGTAGTATCTTACTACTGTACTACCTTACTACTTTACTACCATACTACTGTACTACCTTATTACTGTACTATCTTACTACTGTACTACCTTACTACTTTACTACCATACTACTGTACTACCATACTACTGTACCATCATACTACTGTACTAATTTACTACTTTACTACCATACTACTATACTACCTTACTACTATTGTTCTATATCACAAATTAATCTTCTAAATACAAAATTAATGCTGTCACTGTGGTACACTTCCAAACAAACTGCTATCTGCAGGCAGTTGGAAAAGAAAAACATATTTACATATTTATTTGTCTTTTTGTTTGTATTTGTTAATGAAGAAAACCTCAGCTCTGACTTGTTCATTTACAGTGGAGACTCAGTGAGAAAAGTTCCAGTTTTTTTAATATAAACCAGCATTCCAGGAGCTGTGTACACAAAAGCAGTTTTCCTCAAATATCAGGAGAAAGGCTCACAGCTAAGCTGACTTAGCAGGAGTAGATCTTGCTAATATGTTATCTGAGGAAAGATTACAAAATAGTATAGAAATGTCATACTATCAGACCACAAATGAACAGGTGAGAAGCACTAACCCTACAAAAAGTAGGATAAATAGTTCCTTTACTAATTCCTGTCAACTTCCTGAAATACAAACTAGTTGACCGCAACTAGTCAACTACACAAATTCTTGCAAAAACATAAAGTATTTTTTGGGGGTGGCAAGCACCTGCACCCCTGCACCTCCAAGTCAGAGATTTCACATCCCATACACCACTTAATTATATATACTAACTCAATAGATGCACAACTGCAAGGGAAAGAGAAACATCCAGTAAGGGTGCCATCACTTTCAGTGCTGTCTGACTAAAACAATGGGAAAGTTGGTCAGGAGTAGTAACAGCGACATGCTGTAACTCAGACCAGTTACAGTTACAGTTCATTGAGCTACACTTCACTAATCCACAGGGAAAACATGAAAAACGTATGAAGAGTCTGTCATGATACCCACACACAGATACTATGAAAGGTATACATTTTTTCAAATGAACAGTCAAATACAGAAACGAGGAACATGTAGAACATGTAAAAATTTAACACCTGCAGCAAGCCAGATAGTATCCCTAACCTGTGGAAAACTGACCTCCTATTTACCACTAAGACTTGACTTAATGCTACGTTGGGTCCTCTTTTCTTTTGTTTGTAATACTTCCTGATGTCTCTGAACCAGTGCTGTGGGGTGTGGATCAGATTAAGGAGAAGGTTATCTTTGTTATTGAATAACATCAGAGCTGGATCAGATATTCCGAAGGGAACCAGCTGTCTGACTATATCACAGGCACAGGGGTAAACCATAGACTTCTTATTTACTGCCCACCAGACCATTTGAAGGAATGCCTGCAGAACTTCACTGAGTTGTCTAGTGACACAGTACTGATTCACACAGTCTGGTTGCTCTAGATGATTGACACAGTATGGACCCAAACAGACTGACTGCTCTAGATGATTGACAAAGTATGGACTGACACAGACTTGTTGCTGTAGATGATTGATACAGTACTAACTCACACAGACTGGTTGTTCTAGATGACTGACACAGTACTGACTCACACAGTCTGGTTGCTCTAGATGATTGACACAGTACGGACTCACACAGACTGGTTGCTCTAGATGATTGACACAGTATGGACTCACACAGACTGGTGGCTCTAAATGACTGACACAGTACGGACTCACACAGACTAATTAGATTGCTCTAGATGACTGACACAGTACTGACACACAAACTGGTTGCTTTAGATGAGTAACACAATACTGACTGACACAGACTGGTTGCTGTAGATGATTGACACAGTACTGACACACAAACTAGTTGCTCTAGATGACTGACAGTACTGACACACAGACTGGTTGTTCTAGATAATTGACACAGTACGGACTCACACAGACTGGTTGCTCTAAATGATTGACAGTAGTGACACACTGACTGGTTGCTCTAGATGATTGACAGTACTGACACACAGACTGGTTGCTCTAGATGATTGACACAGTACAGACTCACACAAACTGGTTGCTCTAGATGATTGACACAGTATGGACACACACAGACTGTTTGCTCTAGATGATTGACATAGTACGGAAAGACACAGATGGTTGCTCTATATGATTGACACAGTACAGACTCACACAGACTTGTTGTTCTAGATGATTGACACAGTATGGACTCACACAGACTGGTTGCACTAGATGGGCACAGTATTTTTTCATATAAGGGGTGGCGTAAGCCACAAAAATTTGGGCTAGGCTTATAAATGCCTTAGGGCAGATAGCCTAGTATAAACCTATGAACCTATGAACCTATGAACCTATGATTGACACAGTACTGACACACGGACTGGTTGCTCTAGATGATTGACACAGTACTGACTCACACAGACTGGTTGCTCTAGATGATTGACACAGTACTGACTCACACAAACTGGTTGCTCTAGATGATTGACACAGTACTGACTCACACAGACTGGTTGCTCTAGATGATTGACACAGTGCTGACTCACAGACTGGTTGCTCTAGAGGATTGACACAGTACTGACACACAGATTGGTTGCTCTAGATGATTGACACAGTACTGACACAAACCTGTTGCTTTAGATGATTAACACAGTACTGACTGACACAGACTGGTTGCTCTAGATGATTTACACAGTACTGTCACAAACTGGTTGCTTTCGATGATTAACACAGTACTGACTGACACAAACTGGTTGCTCTAGATGATTGACACAGTACTGACACACAAACTGGTTGCTATAGATGACTGACAGTACTGACACAGACTGGTTGTTCTAGAAGATTGACACAGTACAGACTCAACAAAAAGAGTATCCAACGACTCACGAACTGAGGGCAAGAGAAGTTTATTCACTAATAAATGTTAAGCGCTTTTCGTTGCTCACAGTGTGAGCAACTTCTTCAGACAATTAAGTAACAAAACAATTGACAATTTATACTCTCATCGCTAATAACCCATGTGTTTAGTACATCAAATGTGGGTTAAAGTGGTGAGGTTGTTTAAAACATAGTCAATAAAAAAGCTGTATAAAACTTATTTTTTAAAAATATATATGTATATTATAAAAATACACTTAAGAGTATACTTTAAAAGTGTGTATATACACTTTAGAAAATACCTTCCAAGAAACAAAACATATAAACTGTGAAGAAGTGAACTAAGTCAACTCGCAAGAAACAGACTCACACAGACTGGTTACTCTAAATGATTGACAGTACTGACACACAGACTGGTTGCTCTAGATGATTGACAGTACAGACTCACACAAACTGGTTGCTCTAGATGATTGACACAGTACGGACTCACACAGACTGGTTGCTCTAGATGATTGACATAGTACGGATTCACACAGATGGTTGCTCTATATGACTGACACAGTACGGACTCACACAGACTTGTTGTTCTAGATGACTGACACAGTATGGAGTCACACAGACTGGTTGCTCTAGATGATTGACACAGTACTGACTCACACAGACTGGTTGCTCTAGATGATTGACACAGTACTGACTCACACAGACTGGTTGCTCTATATGACTGACACACTACTGACTCACAATCTTGTTGCTCTAGAGGATTGACACAGTACGAACTCACACCAACTGGATGCTCTAGATGATTGACACAGTACGGACTCACACAGACTGGTTGCTCTAGATGATTGACACAGTACAGACTCAAACAGACTGGCTGCTGTAGATGATTGACATAGTACGGACTCACACAGACTAGTTGCTCTTAATGATTGACACAGTACGGACTTACACAGACTGGTTGCTCTATATGATTGACAGTACGAACTTACACAGACTGATTGCTCTAGATGATTGACACAGTACTGACTCACACAGACTGGTTGCTCTAGATGACTGACACAGTACTGACTAACACAGACTGGTTGCTCTGGGTGATTGACACAGTACAGACTCACACAGACTGGTTGCTCTAGATGACTGACACAGTACTGACACACAAACTGGTTCCTATAGATGATTGACACAGTACTGACTCACATAGGCTGGTTACTCTAGATGATTGACACAGTATGGATTCACACAGACTGGTTGCTCTAGATGATTGACACAGTACGGACTCACACAGACAGGTTGCTCTAGATGATTGACACAGTACTGACTCACATAGACTGGTTGCTCTAGATGGCTGACACAGTATGGACTCTCATAGAATGGATGCTCTCGATGATTGACACAGTACTGACTCACACAGACTGGTTGCTCTAGATGATTGACACAGTACGGAATCACACAGTCTGGTTGCTCTAGATGATTGACCCAGTACTGACTCACACAGACTGGTTGCTCTAGATGATTGACACAGTACTGACACATAGACTGTATGCTCTAAATGATTGTCACAGTACTGGCACACAGACTGATTGCTCTAGATAAATGACACAGTACAGACTCATACAGACTGGTTGCTCTAGATGACTGACACGGTACTGACTCACACACACTGGTTGCTCTAGATGATTGACACAGTACTGACTCATACAGACTGGTTGCTCTAGATGATTGACACAGCACGGACTTACACAGACTGGTTGCTCTAGATGACTGACACAGTACGGACTCACATAGACTGGTTGCTCTAGATGAATGACTCAGTACTGACTCACACAGACTGGTTGCTCTAGATAATTGACACAGTACTGACTCACAAAGACTGGTTGGTCTAGATGACTGACAAAGTACTGGCTCAGACAGATGGGTTGTTCTAGATGATTGACAGTGCGGACTCACACATACTGGTTGCTCTAGATGATTGACACAGTACTGACTCACATAGACTGGTTGCTCTAGATGATTGACACAGTAATGACTCACACAGACTGGTTGGTCTAGATGATTGACACAGTACAGACTCAAACAGACTGGTTGCTCTAGATGATTGACACAGTACGGACTCACACAGTCTGGTTGCTCTAGATGATTGACACAGTACTGACTCACACAGACTGGATGCTCTAGATGATTGACACAGTACAGACTCAGACAGATATGTACTTGAGCTGTCAGTTTCATGCAACATTTGCTGAGGAAATTGTGATATGAGCTTCATAGTTTTATGTACATGAAGTGGATTCTTTGTTCATAGGTTCATAGGTTTATACTAGGCTATCTGCCCTAAGGCATTTATAAGCCTAGCCCAAATTTTTGTGGCTTACGCCACCCCTTATATGAAAAAATACTGTGCCCATTAGTTTGTTGTGCCTCTGTCCAGCAGTGACACAGAGATGATTCCCAGGGTAAACCTACGATCTCCCATCCACAGGTCAAGATTTCTCTTGAACAGAGCCAGCGAGGTGCTCTGCCTCACATGGACCGGGATTTTATTCCACAGCATAGGGAGTCTCTGAGTGATAAATCTATCCCTCCAGCACGTCCTATTTATGTCCGTGCTAAGGTTTAAGTCACTTGCTCTAGTGGTTTTGGATTTTTTGAGGTGGAGCATGTCCATTAATTCCAGGTTGGACATGGCCTTGTATGTCAGGCACATGTCACCTCTGAGCAGACGGTATGCGACTGAATAGAGCTGGAGTTTCTTCAATCTGGCAGCATATGACAGATTTTGGAGTCCCTTTATCCTTTTGGTGAGGAACTTTTGGGGTCTCTCCAATTGCTGCAGATGTCGGGTGAGATACATCCCGAATGGGGCATTGTACTCGATCATTGGTCTGATAAGTGAAGAGTACAGGAGAACAATGACCTCACTAGATCTGGATGTGAATCCCTTCATGATCAGGTGGGCAATGTAGAAGGTCTTTCTAACCACTTTGGCAACGTGAGTGTCAAAAGAAAGGCCACTGTCAACCTGGGTCCCCAGGTCCCTGATAACCTCTTCTGTGCTTAGTGGATTGCCACCTATATGGTAGCTTGGGGTTACCTTGTTTTTCCCGAAGGGTATGACTATACATTTTTTGGCGTTTAACTTCAGGCCATGGCTCTGGCACCAGCTATCTGTTTCCGTGAGTCCCATCTGAAGGATATCCGTGTCCGATGCACTTTCCACTATGGCGCCCAGTTTGCAGTCGTCTGCAAACTTTGTCAGCCAAAGTCCTCCTATGTTGGCCTGTACTTCTGAGAAGTAGATGCCGAACAATAGGGGGCCAAGGACTGAGCCCTGTGGGACACCACTTGTGACTGGCTTGGAGTCTGACATAGCGCCAGCAACTCTAACCCTGTGGGTTCTGTCCTTAAGCCAGTTTGCAACCCATCTTGTGACATATGGGTTTACATTTAAGCTGGTAAGTTTTTCTACAATACCCGAGTGGGGTATTGTGTTGAAAGCCTTTGCAAGGTCAAGGTAGGCTGTATGGACTGCCTTTCATCAATGGCCTTGGTGACTGTTTCGAAGAAGTCGACCAAGTTCAAAAGGCATGATCTTCCCTTGACGAAGCCAAACTGGGTCGGGTCCAATGTCTGCAAGTCCCCTATATCTTTGTTTATGAGCTCCATTATGATCCTCTCCATAGCTTTGCAGACTAGACTTGTTAAGCTTATGGGGCGGTAATTACCAGGGTCCGTAGAGGCACCACCTTTGTGGAGTGGGACCACAGTTGCCGTCGCCACTCCTTGGGCACGTATCCTGTGGTAAGGCTGAGATTAAACAGCTGCCTTATGTGCGGGTTTAATTCCTCATTTAGCTCGTGTAGCACACAGCCGGGGACACCATCCGGTCCCATTGATGCTGTGTTTTTAGCTTTAGAGAGAGCAGCTTTCACCTGCGCATTTGAGATGTCTGGGAGGCTACACTCCGCTGGGATAGTTATCTCTCCTTTAGGGGAGAGGGGTGAAATTTGCACTGAACCTGTCTGCCAGTATGTTGGCAATGTCTGTGGGTTCAGTGATTTTTTATCATTTTGGACTAATTCTGAGCATATCTGGGAGTTTCCACCCAGGTTCCTAACATAGCTGAAAAAGGCCTTATGATTGTCCTTTGAATCCATGGCAATTTTTCTCTCAAAATTGGCCTTAGTTGATTTTATGAGTGCTCGTATTTTTTACTAATAATGATCAGGGTGACTTCCCTTTTATGGATTTTGTTCTATCATGTAATAGCTTTCTCCTCTTATTGTAAAGTTTGTTAATGGCTGGGGTCCACCAGACTGGACGTTTGCCCTTTGTGGAAAGAGTCTTGGTTTTATTTGGGATTGCCTGATCCATGCAGTCCTGGAGGTGTTCATAGAAGGCATTTGTAAGGGCTTCCACAGCTTGGGTTGTGGTTTCCACTGGCTCATGGGCATTGAAGGATACCACACCAGTCTTGAGTAGTGTGAAGTTTGCTTTAGAGAAGTTCTTCACTGTGGTCATTTTTGTTTGGGGTGGCGCCCGGATGTGGATTTCCAGTGAGATTAGTTTATGATCAGATCTCACCAATGAGGGATATACTTCCGGTGT
This sequence comes from Protopterus annectens, assembly GCF_019279795.1. Taxonomy (NCBI): domain Eukaryota; kingdom Metazoa; phylum Chordata; order Ceratodontiformes; family Protopteridae; genus Protopterus; species Protopterus annectens. Next base: position 14,917,307 of record NC_056744.1, on the reverse strand, counting down.
GGAGCATTTTGTCCCCATGTTTGTGATAATGAGATCTAGTATATTTTCTCCTCTCGTGGGAACAGTGACTAGCTGTTCCATGGCATTTGAATTTATGAACTCCAGGAACCGTTGGGCTAGAAAGTTAGGGCTTGAGTAATGTTCCCAGTCTATATTCGGGTAGTTGAAGTCACCCAATATGATGGTGTTTGGAGATACATTTATACCCTCCAGTGTCTTCAGGAAGGCTGTGTGGGGTTCCTGAGTTTGAGAGGGTGGCCTGTAGCATGCTACAATTTGTAGAGCAGTTTTTCCTATGGTTAGTTGCACCTGGATGGTTTCGAAGCTTGTGCATTGCCACCAACCTGGAGGTGTGGGTATCCTTTATGAATATGGATACACCCCCTCCTTTTGTGGTGTGGTCCGGGTTTTGGGGCCGGAACGCATGATATGAGATAAAACCTAATAGTGCTGGGGTGCTCTCAGGAGCCTTGAACCAGGTTTCAGTTACAGCACAGACATCGATGTTCTCCATACTGAGAAGGGCCTCGAGTGCGTGCATTTTGAGATTTAGACTTCTGGCATTGAGCAGCATTACCCTCAGTTTCTTCCCATTTTTGTTTTCTAGGGTGGTAGGTTTAGAATTTGAGCCTTGCCTAAAAAAGGCACTATGAGGGTGGCAAGAGCCTTAGCCAATATCCGGAATCCCAGGGGTGACAGGTGCAAGCCGTCCCTCGCGAAGCAGCGTGGCTTGTCAAGCATGTCATCCCAGGCAGACAGACACTGGATCCCCTTTGAATGACACCAGACATTAAGCCAATTGTTAAAGCTGATCATCTTGTCTCTATATTGTGGCATCATTCTTGGTGAAGGAAGCGTACTGCTCAGGGTCAGGGTCATACTTGCCTGGGCTACATAATCAGAGAGCTCCTCTATGTCTCTTTTCATGTAGTCCAGGGAGGTACGTCTCAGGTCGTTCACACCAGCATGGACAATGACTGTGTCATATTTGTACTTGCCGTGGAGTGACCCGAGTGCTTGTGTTATGTGGTGGATTCTAGCGCCCGATAGGCAGCTTACTGTGACCCTCTCCTTGTTCAGCCTGGTGAGTGGGACGTCAGTGTGTCTGACTATGGAGTCACCTATGACAAGTATGTTTGGTGTTGTATTTGGCCTTAAGGGCTGTGACTGCTTTGCACACTGCTTTTGTGTGTTGCTTGTGGGGTGTCTTGAGGTAGCAGTTGTTTAGGTGTCTGCTTTGGAGGCCTCTGATGTTTAGGTAAATTTTTACTCAGAGCATCCGAGTATGTCTTTGTGTGTTTATGTGTTCATTCAGTGGTGTGGTAGCATTATGTGAGGCTGGTTTTGTGGTGTGTGTAGTTGCCTTCTCCTCCTGTCTGGTCTTGCCAGTCCTGAGTTGAGAGAGCTCAGCCTCCAGTTTGGCTAAATAACTGCATCTCTCGCAAGTATTTGTGTTATGTGGGAGGAGGAGAGGGTTGTCTGTGTACATGAGGCAGTTATAACATTGCCTCAAGATTCCCAGATTCACCAGCTGGACCGGAGAGGAGATTGACAACTGACCTTTGGACATGCTAGAATAATATCGGGAATTCCTTAATAATTGAAAACAAGGGCCAGTGGGGAGTGAGGGTGTAGTGCTATTAATTTTTAGTGCTGACTTATATAATTGCTTTAGTGAGCAAGTGCCAGGTAACTTGAGTGCAATGTGTTACAAGTAACTAAATACAAAAACGACAAACAGTAACTTTCTTTCAAGTGAAACAAGGAAATAAGTACAGTAAGCAATGCAGATATCACTAGTGATCCACAGAAGCGCTGAGAAGCCGCGTATTAGGTGGAATTAGCTTCCAGAGAAATAATAAGCAAACGAACAACAAGCATATAAACAAAGCTAGATTCAGCAGGCCTGGATCTAGTCTATGCTAGAGCAAACAAGGTGTACCAATTTCACTAAGATACAGTTCAAATATTCAGGCACTATAAACCTTTAACCGGAAAGTCCCAGCTCAGTAGGGCAGAGTCCAGCCTCTTCCCCCACAAGAGTGCAGACCACGAACCTTCTTAATGTAAAATAACTGGCCTGAAGCCCAAGTGCCTAAACCAGAACTAATACACTTGGACACTGGGCTCTCAATCAGCAGTTCCCAACTTAGAAGGATGAAAGCCACCTGTCCTGCCACCACAGTGCTTGCCACAAACCTTCCTAATGTAAAACAACTGGTCTGAAGCCCAAGTGCTTAATCCAAAAGACTTAGAATGATAGCTACACTTTAATCAAGTTACAACCAAGCAGTAATAAATACAGTTGAATACTTTAGAGAATGTCTGGATTAGTGCTCAAGTTACACAAACAAAGCTAGATCCAGCAGGCCCGAATCCAGTCTATGCCACAGCAAACAAGGTGCACCAACTTCAGTAAGAAGCAGTTCAGATATGCATGCACTATAAGCCTTTAACCAGAAATTCCCAGCTCAGAAGGGCAGAGTCCAGCCTCTCCTCCCACAAGAGTGCAGACCACGAACCCTCTTAATGTAAAACAACTGGCCTGAAAGCCCAAGTGCTTAAACCAGAATTAATACACTTTTAGAATAACAGACACTGAGCCCTCAATCAGCAGTTCCCAACCTAGAAGGATGTAAGCTACCTGTTCTGCCACAACAGTGCAGACCACAAACCCTCTCAGGGTTGCATCCAAGTGATACTGCTGGAGGCCTCCACTCAGACTTCAAAAATTATATCTTAGTGTGTCATGAAATCAGTTCAAGGACATGAAAAACGGATACATTATCATTGTATATTTGCCTGAGGTACTATAATAGCAAATGTCTGAACTGCTTTCTTGGGAATGCTGTGGAAAGGTCATGGACCAAAAGGTCATGGGAAAAATGCCCATCACATACCAACCACAGCTATATGGCAGCACAGCAAGAAAAATGAAATTGGGTTTCTTGTCAAAACTGAAAGCAGCACCTACACATTGGTGTACTTTAATATACTTCTCCAAGAGTGCATGTATGGAGGTTATTACAGGAATCAGGGCTACACCACAAGAACGCCACTTGGGTGACAGCTTCATGATAGAGTCTCATACTGTTGGGGAACGAAGGGACTGACCAGTTTTTGTCCTGCAGAGGGATCTAATGGGCAAGATGATTATGACAGAGCTGATGGGTCATCCTGCGAAGAGAACACCAGTTAAAGATCAAGTAATTATTTTAAAGCAACTCATAATCATATCAAACAAATCAGTATGGTCACTTCCTTGAGATGAGTAGAGATATTTTTACTGTTTTTGATACCTTTAATGCATCATGTTCATGATCAAAATCTCTAAACTTATAGTGAGCAATGCTAATCAGGCTTATTATTAATCATGTGTAAGCAAGTTTTTTTGTTCTGTCCTAGTCATATACTGTATGATTAGGCTGGCCAGTAAACATAAACATTTTCTGAAATTTTTGTCAGCACGTTAGATAATGTAACAAACTTTCAGATATTAGGAACAGGATATGGCTGCAGAATGATGAAAATTATGGAAAAGGTTAAAACATTGTGCATACAATTATCAAGCATTCATATTTGTGAATATAACTGACATAGAGCAAGAACTGAGAAAGAACGACTTTTAAAAATCTGTAGGAACCACTAATGCCAATTGTCCAGGTCAAGAAAAAGTAAATTATTAAGAGACCTGGGGAAACACAACCCAGAAACCTATAATTCTTAACAAGCTACTTTGGGTGAAATTTACCAAAACCAGCAGAACAAGATAGCACAAATTACAGATTTTGTTGAGTGCAAAATGAAGCTACTGGATTCCGTGCTGGAGGCTGCAGTGCCAGATATCCAGCTAAATATAATTACCTTTTTCCAGAATATTTATTAACCACAATAAAGCCAATTTATTTCTCAAACAACCCTCTAATGCCCCATAGTCCAAAAGATCCTTTGCTAACCTAATATTCTCTCCAAATGCATCAGACAGGTTTAGCAACTTCTTGTAATTTTGAAGGCTTATTCTTCCCCAAAACACATGCTTCAGTGTGCCTGCTGCTCCTAGTCGTTATCTCCTACAACAATTTTTTCATAGGTTCATAGGTTCATAGGTAGGTACTAGGCTATCGGCCCAAGGGCCTACGTAAGCCTAGCCAGCAAGGTTCCATGGCTTACGCCACCCAAGAAAGTTATTTTCCTGTGCCACTGTCGAGCAGACACACAGAAGTGATCCCTGGGGTGTATTTCCTATTTCCCATCCACTCATCAAGATTTTTCTTCAAGAGTGCTAATGAGGAACTTTGCTTGACATAAGTGGGTAGCTATTTCCAGAGTATAGGAAGTCTCTGGGATAGGAATTTATCCCTCCAGCATGTCCTATTTATAGTGGTGACAAGGTTTAGGTCCCAAGTGCGTGTAGCTCGGAGGGATTGGGATTTCTTAAGGTGAAGCATGTCCAACAGCTCTGGGTTTAAAATAGCTTTATATGTTAGGCAGAGATCTCCTCAGAGTAGGCAATATGCTATGGAGTAAAGCTGGAGTTTTTTGAGATGGTCAGCGTAGGGCATCTGTTTGAAGCCAGTAATCCTCTTTGAGGTACTTCTGTGTCTTTTCCAGCTGCTGCAGATGTCTTGTGAGGTACATTCCAAAAGGGGCGTTGTACTCTATAATGGGTCTAATGAGTGACGGGTAGAGGGGAACAAAGACCTCTTTTTTCCTGGATGAGAACCCTTTTATGATGAGGTGTGCCACGTAGAAGGACTTCCTGACTACTGTGGCGATGTGACTATCAAAGGAGAGACTACTGTCCACCTGGGTCCCAAGGTCTCTTATCACGCATTCAGTGTTAAGTAGATTGCTGCCTATGTTGTAGTTCATGGGTACAGAGTTTTTACCAAAGGGGCTGACACTGCACTTTTTGACATTGAGCTTGAGGCCATGGCTCTAACACCAGGCATCTGTCTCAGTGAAGCCCTTCTGTAGGATGTCCACATCATTTGAGGACTTGACTATGGCTCCTAGTTTGCAGTCATCTGCGAACTTCATTAGCCAGAGGCCTTCTGTGTTAGCCTGTACTTCAGAGAAGTAGATACCAAACAGGAGAGGTCCCAGGACGGAACCCTGTGGTACTCCACTTGACACTGCTTTGAGGTCAGATTTGGAGTCTGCAACTTTTACAGATTGGGTTCTGTCAGTGAGCCAGTTGTCAACCCATCTTGTGATGTATGGATTTATACCTAGTTTAGTGAGTTTAGCTATAATTCCATAATGGGGGATGGTGTCAAAAGCCTTGGCGAGATAAAGATAGGCGTTGTGAACCACCTTACCCTCATCCACGGCTTTGGTGACTGCCTCAAAGAAGTCGATCAGGTTCAGGAGGCATGATCTGCCTTTCACAAACCCGAACTGGGTGGGATCCAGAGTTTGGAGGTTACCAATGTCTTTGTTTATGAGTTCCATGATGATACGTTCCATGGCCTTGCAGACCAGGCTCGTCAGGCTAATAGGTCGATAGTTCCCGGGATCAGTGGTGGCTCCCCCTTTGTAGAGTGGGATAACTTTTGCTGTGTGCCATTCAGTGGGCACAAAGCCTGATATGAGGCTATTATTGAACATGGTGCTTAAGTGGGGAACCAGTTCGTTCTGAAGTTCATGTAAAACACAGCCTGGGATATTGTCTGGTCCCATGGATGCTGTGTTTTTGGCTTTAGAGAGTGCAGCTTTTACCTGTGTAGTTGTGATTACAGGGGCTCTGCATTCTTCCTGTATAGATATGGGCCCTTTAGGGAGTGAGAGGGGGGTAAAGTTAGCACTGAACCGATCTGCCAGGATGTTGGCAATATCAGTTGGTTCTGTACTTTTCGTGCCTTTGTGCTGTAACTCAGAGCAGATCTGGGTGTTGCCATCTAGATTCTTGACATAGCTATAGAATGCTTTGTGGTTGTCCTTGGACTTAGTGGCAATTTTGTTTTCATAGCTAGCTTTGAAGGATCTCATAACTGATCTCAGCTTCTTACTGAGGCTGACCAGGGAGCTCCTCCACTCATGGGATTTTACTCTCTTTTGCAACAGTTTCTTCCTTCTGTTGTACAGTTTGTTTATGGCAGGGGACCACCAGATTGGCTTCCTTTTTTTGGAGGATAGCGTCTTGGTTCTGTATGGGATAGCACGATCCATGCACTCATGTAAGTGCTTATAGAGTGCATTTGTGTAGGATTCAGCAGTTGTAACTGTATTGTCCATCTGCATGGGTGTCATGAAGTTCACCACTTATGTCTTAAGAAGCATGAAGGTGGCTTTGGAGAAATGTTTTACTGTGGTTTCCTTAATGGGGGGTGGGGGTGGGATGTGGATATCAAGGGTGATAAGCTTATGGTTGGATCGGACCAACGAGGAGTTGACTTCAGGTGTGGAACACTGGTCACTCAAGTTGGTAATGACTAGGTCTAGGATATTGTTGCCCCTGGTGGGGGTGTGGATAAGTTGATCTAGGGCATTGGAGTTTATAAATTCCAGAAAGCGTTGAGCTAAGGAGTTGGTACATGAGTAGTTTTCCCAGTTAATGGTGGGGTAGTTGAAGTCACCCATTATTATGGTGTTTGGTTGAACCCTAATATTTTCCAGTACATCAAGAAAAGAGGAGTGGGAATCCTGGGGCATAGCGGGGGATCTGTAGCAAGTTACAATTTGGATTGCAGTTTTGCCCAGAGTTAATTGCACTTAGATAACCTTGGCTGCATTATGCTGAGCAACTAGTCTGGAGGTGTGGATATCCTTAATGAATATGGACACACCTCCACCTTTGGTGTTTTGGCGCAGGTTACATGTCCGAAAAGTGTGGTATGAGTTATAGCCTGGTAGTGCAGGGGTGCTCTCTGGATCCTTGAACCAGGTCTCAGTCACTGCACAGATATCGATGTTCTCCATTTTAAGGAGTGCCTTGAGTGAGTGCATTTTGAGATTTAGACTTCTAGCATTGAGTAGCATTACCATCAGTTTTTGCTTGCCTGTTCCTGTTATGGTGGTGAATTTCTTATTTGAACCCTGCCTAAAAAAGGCACTATAGGGGCAGCAAGAGCCCTAACCAGTATCCGGAATCCCATGGGCGAAAGGTGCAGGCCATCTGTGGCAAAGCATCGTGGTCTGTTGACCATGTCATCCCAAGCAGACAGATACTGTATCCCCTTAGAATGACACCAGAAGCTTAGCCAATTGTTGAAGTCAATCATTTTGTCCTTGTACTGCGGTATCATTCTGGGCGATGGCAGAATGCTTCCATGTCTCTTTTCATGTAGTCCAGGGAGGTACGTCTCAGGTCATTCACACTAACATGGACAATGACAGAATCATATTTGTACTTGTTGTGGAGTGACCTGAGTGCGTGGGTTATGTGGTGGATCCTGGCACCCAACAGGGTGAACATGCAATTCAGCTTAGAATGTGTATAAAATTTATATCTAGATACTCCCAAGTGAAGATCCTAAGTCTTCTCATCTTCACTGCATATTGTGAAAATTGACTGTCATCCTGTCTTGTCACTGAACCCAATTGCTAAGTTCAGTCTTACCATATATTGCCAACTACATCCTTCTTGGAGTACAGTATCCTATATAGTCTATTTATTAATTTTCTGCAGACAGGAAGACCTGTCTATACTTGACCAAATATATATCTGCTTCTGGTATTTGTACAACATCATCAACTGCTTTTATATTTTAAACTGAGCGACAAGTCTCCTATGCCTAAATCTGTCAATTTCTACTAATTCAAGCTTGTTTTTTGGGTCTGTCCTAAAATAGTATTCCCTACCTCTCTCATTTTTGGGCTACCTTTATGATTCTTATTGAAATCCATATTTCTACTACTTCTATCTTTTCACACGGGTCTATATTAGAACATCGAAGTTTCAAAACTTCAAATTTTCTAATATCGACCCCTATTCAGTGAAAGCTGAAAATATCGAAGTAACAGAAAACCGGATTTTTTCCTAGGGAAAGAATTTGGTTGTCCATTTCTGTTGCTTCTGTATTTTCAGCGCTGTGGTAGAAAGTTACTGGTCAGTTTCAGGTAAGTGTGCGATTGAGTGCGGGTTAGATTAGTTAGGGTTAGGGTGCAGTTTAGGTATGTGTGCGATTGTGTGGATGTGATGGTTAGGGCGGGTTAGGTGAGTTAGGGTTAGGGCACGGGTTAGGTATGTGTACGATTGTGTGGACATGACGGTTAGGGCAGTTTAGGTGAGTTAGGGTTAGGGCGTGGGTCAGGTAAGTGTACGATTGTGTGGACGTGAGGGTTAGGGCTGGGTAGGTGAGTTAGGGTTAGGGCACGGGTGAGATGAGTGTACGATAGTGACAGACCTTAGGGTTAGGGTTTGGGTTAAGGTAAGTGGATAGTTAGTGGTGTGTGTATAGTTTAGTGTAGGGTTAGGTGTAAGATTTTAGGTGTATGTGTGTGGATTGCTGTTTGTTTGGTGTGCTTGTGTTGTGTGTATGTGTTTTGGAACAGCAAATGTTTTCCCTAGGAAAAAATTTGCTGTTCTATATGTTCAATGTTTTAAGCTTTCGCTGAATAGGGGTCAATATTAGAACATTCGAAGTTTTGAAACTTCGACATTCTAATATAGACCCTTTTACACATATCTAAATGGAAGCAACTTATTCTCTCAGCTCTTTACCTTGCTACTTTTCCTAGCTAGACTATAAATGAGAATTCACCAACTTTTGTCTTGTTTGTTGCCTAAATGGAAACTCTTTGACAGTCTGTTTGGAGTCATCTTTATCAAGAGACAAACACATTCATTTTGCCACATAAGTATCAGATAGTCTAGTTAAAGAAGCCTCATTTGAATAGCTGTAAAGCAGATAGGAAGATGTCAATCCCAGTGTCTTGAAATTCTAAGGAATAACTAACTTCTTCACTGCCACACTGGACTGCTTAGCATCCCATACAAAATCTGGCAAATATTTCTTTAGCATAGGTTCATAGCTTCATAGATATGTACTAGGCTATTGGCCCTAGGGCCTATACAAGCCTAGTCAAAAAGATACCCTGGCTTTCGCCACCCAAGAAAATTATTTTCCTGTGCCCCTCTTGAGCAGAGCCACAGAGGTGATCCCGGGGTGAATTTCCTATTTCCCATCCAATCATCAAGATTTTTCTTGAAGAGTGCTAATGAGGAGCTTTGTTTGATATAGATAGGTAGTTTGTTCCAGGGTATGGGAAGTCTCTGGGACAGGAATCTATCTCTCTAGCATGTTCTGTTTATTTTGGTGACAAGGTTTAGGTCCCTAGAGCGTGTAGCTCGAAGAGACTGGGATTTCTTTAAGTGGAGCATGTCCAACAGCTCTGGGTTTGACATAGCTTTGTAAGTCAGGCAGAGATCGCCTCTGAGTAGGCGATATGCGAAGGAGTAAAGCTGGAGTTTTTTGAGACGGTGTGGTAAAGCATCTGTTCGAGGCCAGTAATCCTCTTTGTGAGGTATTTCTGTGGCCTTTCCAGTTGTTGTAGATGTCTTGTGAGGTACATACCAAAAGGGGCGCTGTACTCTATAATGGGTCTAATGATTGGCGAGTAGAGTGGAACAATGACCTCTTTTTTCCTGTATAAGAAACCTTTTGTAATGAGATGTGCCACGTAGGAGGATTTCCTGACTACTGTGGTGATGTGATTATCAAAGGAAAGACTACTGTCCAGCTGTGTCCCAAGGTCTCTTATCACACTTTCAGTGTTAAGTAGACTACCACCTATGTGGTAGCTCATGGGTATAGAGTTTTTACCAAAGGGGATGACAATGCACTTTTTGGCATTGAACTTGAGGCCATGGCTTTGACACCAGGCATCTGTCTCAGTGAGGCCCTTTTGTAGGATGTCCACATCATTAGGAGTTACATTTGTGGCTCCTAGCTTGCAGTTATCTGTGAATTTCATTAGCCAAAGACCTTCTGTATTAGCCTGTACTTCAGAAAAGTAGATACTAAACAGGACAGGACCCAGGACTGAACCCTGTGGTACTCCACTTGTCACTGGTCTGAAGTAGGATTTGGAGTCTGCTACTTTTACAGTGTGAGTTCTGTCAGTGAGCCAGTTGGCAACCCATCTTGTGACATAGGGATTTATACCTAGTTTAGTGAGTTTATCTATAATTCCAGAGTGGGGGATGGTGTCAAAAGCCTTGACGAGACCTAGATAGGCTGTATGGGCCACCTTACCCTAGTCGACGGCTTTGGTGTCTGCTTCAAAGAAGTCAGTCAGGTTTAGGAGACATGATCTGCCTTTTACAAACCCGAACTGGGTGGGGTCCAGAGTTTGGAGATTACCAATGTCTTTTTTTATAAGTTCCACGATGATACGTTCCATGGCCTTGCAGACCAGGCTCGTTAGGCTAATGGGGTGGTAGTTCCCAGAGTCCGTGGTGGCTCCCCCTTTGTGGAGTGGGATAACCATCTCTGTGCACCATTCAGTGGGCACAAAGCCTGAGGTGAGGCTATGACTGAACATGGTGCTTAGGTGGGGTGCCAGTTCATGCAGTAGTTCATTTAGAACGCAGCCTGGGATGTTGTCAGGTCCCATAGATGCTGTGTTCTTGGCTTTGGAGAGTGTAGTTTTATCTGTGCAGCCATGATAACAGGAGCTTTGCATTCTTCCAGTATAGAGATGGGCCCTTTAGGGGGTGAGGGGAGGGTGTAAAGTTAGCACTGAACCAATCTGCCAGGATGTTGGCAATATCAGTTGGTTCTGTATATTTAGTGCCATTGTGCTGTAACTCAGATTCTTGACATAGCTATAGAATGCTTTGTGGTTGTCTTTAGAATCAGTGGTGATTTTGTTTTCATAACTAGCTTTGGAGGATTTTATGAGGGATCTCAGCTTCTTACTGAGGCTGACCAGGGAGTTCTTCCAGTAATGGTATTTTACTATTTTTTGCAACAGTTTCTTTCTTCTGTTGTAGAGTTTGTTTATGGCAGGGAACCATCAGATTAGCTTCCTTTTTTTGGAGAATAGCATCTTGGTTCTGTTAGGGATAGCACGATTCATGCACTCGTATAAGTGCTTATAAAGTGCATTTGTGTAGGATTCAGCAGTCATACCTCTATTGTCTGTCTGCATGGGTGTCATGAAGTTTGTCACTTCTGTCTTAAGAAGCATGAAGTTGTCTTTGGAGAATTTTTTTACGGTGGTTTCCCTAATGTGGGGGGGGGGGGCAGAATGTGGATGTCTAGGCTGATTAGCTTATGGTCGGATCTGGCCAATGAGGAATTGACCTCTGGTATGGAACACCGGTCGCCCATGTTGGTAATGACCAGGTGTAGGATATTGCTGCCCCTGGTGGGGGTGTGGATATGTTGATCCAAGGCATTGGAATTTATGAATTCCAGAAAACGTTGAGCTAAAGAGTTGGTACATGAGTAGTTTTCCCAGTTAATGGTCGGGTAGTTGAAGTCGCTCATTATAAGGGTGTTGGGTTGTACCCTAATATTTTCCAGCATATCAAGAAATGAGGAGTGGGAATCCTGGGGCATGGTGGGGGATCTGTAGCAAGTTACAATTTGGATTGCGGTCTTGCCCAGAGTTAGTTGCACTTGGATAATCTCGGATGCATTATGCTGAGCAACTAGCCTGTAGTTGTGGATGTCCTTAATGAATATGGACACGCCTACAACTTTAGTATTTCGGTCCAGGTTAGGTGGCCGAAAGGTGTGGTATGAATTATAGTCTGGTAATGCAGGGGTGCACTCTGGACCCATGAACCAGGTCTCTGTCACTGCACAGATGTCGATGTTCTCCATTTTAAGGAGTGCCTCGAATTAATGCATTTTGAGTTTTAGACTTCTAGCACTGAGTAGTATTACCCTCAGATTTTGCTTGCTTGTACCTGTTATGGTGGTGAATTTGTCATTTGAACCTTGCCTAAAAAAGGCACTATAGGGGTGGCAAGAGCCTTAGCCAGTATCCTGAATCCCAAGGGTGACAGGTGCAGGCCATCTCTGGCAAAACATCGTGGTCTGTCGATCATGTCATCCCAGGCAGACAGATACTGGATCCCCTTAGAATGACACCAGAAGCTTAGCCAATTGTTGAAGTCAATCATTTTGTTCTTGTACTGTGGTATAATTCTGGGTGATGGCAGGATGCTACTCAGGGCTAGGGTCATACCTGCCTGGGCTACAAGATCAGAGAGCTCCTCCATGTCTCTTTTCGTGTAGTCCAGGGAGGTACATCTCAGGTCATTCACACCAACATGGACAATGACAGTGTCATATTTGTACTTGTTGTGGAGTGACCTGAGTGCTTGCATTATGTGGTGGATCCTGGCACCTGACAGGCAGCTGACAGTAACTTTCTCCTTGTTTAGCCTGGTGAGTGGAACATCAGTGTGCCTGACTATAGAGTGACTTATGACTGGAGTGTTGGGTACGTTGTTATGCCTTATGGGCTGTGGTTGAGTGGCACACTGAGTTTGTGGGGTATGTGTCATTTGGGTTGTGTTGGGGATGGAGGTTGCATGCGTTTCTGCTTTGGAGGTTTCTGTTGCTTGAGCAGATTTTTATTGAGATCCTCCATGAATGTAGGTGTGGGTTTTGTGTTACTATGTGTGTGTTTTGGTGGTGTAGGTTTGGAGGGACTATGTGATGAGTGGGGTGTGGTGCAAGTGTTTACCTTCTCCTCTTGACTGTCTAGTCCAGTCTTGGATGAAGAGAGCTTTGCTTCCAGTTTGGCTATATAAGTGCATCTCTCACAGGTTGTAGTCACAGGTTGCAGCATATCAAAATGCAGCTGCTGATGGGGACAAACAAAACTGCCCCATGTACAAAACCAGTGGTATCAAAAATATTTGGACTACCTGGATTTTATAATGTAGATCTGATGTTATCACCTTTCACATAAATAGCTTTGCTCTTATCTTTTCCAAGAGATACCCATAGGAGATCTTCTTAGCCTGAACCACAGTCTCTGATGACCACAACCCTTAGTATTTTATTTTAACTTAACCCCACAAATAAATAACTTCTGTACAAAAGTAATGCCACTTTCATTTTTGATTAACTTATTTTATATCCTGGATAGGATGAAGACTCATGCAATGTTCTAAACAGTTCACACAGATTCCTCTCAAGAGTTGCCAGATACTCTAAAATATGAGCTGCAAAAAGAGAAATGTTTATCTGCAGATGACCCCATCCATATGTTTCCAAATCTGGTATTCATAGCAACATTGCCAAGGATTCAAGGTAAGTGGCAAACAAGGTGCAGATATTTGGCACCGCCCCATTTTCCATTGTTAAACCTAAAGGTGAGATGCTACTTTAATCTAAGGTGGTGATCTTTGTTAAAACATTACAAAAGCTTTTTGGGAACCCTAATCTCTTAAGCACTTTTACTAAAAAAAGATACGCACCACCTTGTTGAGTGCCGTTCTTGCACCCAAAGTCAGTATCAGCAAGTCCTTTTATTTCTCACAAATGGGCCATAATAACAAGGAGGTTTTTAAAAATATTATCAAATGTATTCTTACTTCTCAAACTTTTTCATTTCCATTTTCAAAAACATCTAATGACAAAACTAATTTTAAAGTATTTATTGTCTGTGATATGGGGAATTGCTTAAGAAAAATAAGCCTGGTATTACCAAAAGCTTTGAATATGTGCAAAGCAAATGAATTTACTAGCACATATTTAATCAATTTAACTGAAAAAAGGGTTATCTGCCAAGGCCTAGTCTCAAGTTCAGAAAGTGTAGGAACCTTAGTGATGGAAGTCACCAAGGGAAGAAAACAAAGAAATGCATCCACTTGCTGTTCCTGGAGGTCTATTGTGTTGTTCATAGTCTGCTACATTGCTTGGCTCATGGATCTGTTACACTGATCTGTATTGAAGGATCTAGCTGTGAAAGCTAGGAGTTCTCAAATGAAAGTCGGAATAAAAATGTTCTGATACTCAGTCCTTGTTTCAAACTTCTTTTATTGGCAGATGAGCATTGCTTAGAAGATGGGCTAGAGACTCAGTCTTCTAAGCAGCGTAGTCCATCATATATATAGCTGCCCCTCTTGACCACCCTTGCTATGCTTCTGACTCTCAGTAGAAAAACAGAACAGGAAACAAAGTAACAGAAAGAGCTAATGGAATGTGTGAGTAGTGTGGTCACTGTTATGACTCAAGACAGGATTCACATTTCTATTGAGCATAAGATCTGTGTAGCGTTGATAAGAGAGAACATTTCCCATTGCTTACATTTGAAGAAGTCATCTCTATTATTTCAAATGATAATTTTTTGCCAATACTAGATGCAAATCATGTTTTATGGAAAATAAATCTGAATGAGCTTAGATATAGATTGTGTTCATTTAATATGACATTGAGAAGTTATAGATTCCTTAGGATTCTGTTTAGTATTATATCAGCACCAGACATGTTGTAGAAAGATATTTCATTCGTAAGTGAAGATGTTGTAAACAGATCTGATGCTCTATTATAGGTTCATAGGTTCATAGGTAGGTACTAGGCTATCTGCACGAAGGCATTTATAAGCCTAGCCAGAATGTGTTGGCTTTTGCCACCCCCTTAGATTAGTTCCCTGTGCCTCTGTCCAGCAAAGCCATTGAAGTGATCCCTGGGGTAAACTTTCTGTTTCCCATCCACTCGTCAAGGTTTCTCTTGAAGAGGGTTAGTGAGGAGCTCTGCCTAATGTAGATTGGAATCTTGTTCCAGAGCATGGGAAGTCTCTGGGACAGGAATCAATCCCTCCAGCACGTCCTATTTATTGTTGTGGTGAGGTTTAGATCCCTGGAGCATGTGGGTCGAGGGGATATGATTTTCTTTAGCTGGAGCATGTCCATCAATTCTGGGTTGGACATGGCCTTGTATGTCAGGCAAAGATCACCTTTGAGTAGGCGGTATGCAACCAAGTACAGCTGGAGTTTCTTCAGTCGAGCTACATAAGGCATCTGCTTGAGGCCAGTGATCCTCTTGGTGAGGTACTTCTGTGGTCTTTCCAGTTGTTGCAAGTGTCTTGTAAGGTACATCCCAAATGGGGCATTGTACTCTGTGATGGGTCTGATGAGTGATGCGTAGAGGGGCTCAATGACCTCTTTTGATCTGGATGCAGACCCTTTAGTGATTAGGTGGGCGACATAGAAGGATTTTCTAACCACTTTGGCAATGTGATTATCAAAGGAGTGGTTATTATCTACTTGGGTTCCCAGATCCCTTATTATGTCTTCCGTATTTAGGAGGCTACCACCTATGTGGTAGTTTGTGGGTACTTTGTTTTTTCCAAAAGGGATGTCTATGCACTTTTTGGCATTTAGCTTGAGGCCATGGTTTTGACACCAGGCATCTGTCTCAGTGACACCCTTTTGGAGGATGTCTGTGTCAGCCGGAGAGTCAATTATAGCCCCTAGTTTGCAGTCATTTGCGAACTTGGTCAGCCATAGTCCTCCTGTGCTTGCCTGTACCTCTGAAAAGTATATGCTGAACAGGAGGGGTCCTAGGACTGAGCCATGTTGAATGCCACTTGTAACCGGTTTAGAGTCAGACCTAGCTCCCACAACTCTTACCATGTGGGTTCTGTCCATGAGCCAGTTGGCAACCCATCTCATGATGTAGGGGTTTATGTTTAGGCTGGTGAGCTTGTTTATAATACCTGAGTGGGGAATGGTGTCAAAGGCCTTTTGTGAGGTCTAGGTAGGCTGTTTGGACCACCTTTCCCTCATCTATAGCTTTGGTAACTGTCTCAAAGAAGTCCACCAGGTTAAAGAGGCATGATCTGCCCTTAACAAAGCCAAACTGGGTAGGGTCCAGTGTTTGGAGGTTCCCAATGTCTCTGTTAATGAGATCCATGATGATGTGCTCCATAGCTTTGCAGAACAAGCTAGTCAGGCTTATAGGGTGATAGTTCCCGGTGTCCATTGTGGCTCCACCTTTGTGCAGCAGAATAACCGTTGCTGTGCACCACTCTGTGGGCACGTAGCCTGCGGAGAGGCTGAGTTTAAACAGTGTGTTTAGGTGAGGGGTTAGCTCACCTTTGAGCTTGTGTAGGACGCAGCCTGGGACACTGTCCGGTCCCACTGATGCTGTGTTTTTGGCTTTAGAGAGGGCTGTTTTAACCTGAGTGTCTGTGATTTCCGGGGCACTACATTCTTCTGGTATAGTTATGGGCCCTTTTGGGGGTGAGAGGGGGGTGAAGTTTGCACTGAACCTGCCAGGATGTTGGCTATATCAGTCAGTTCAATGTATTTTGTGCCATTCTGCACTAAATCTGAGCAGATCTGAGAATTGCCACTTAGATTCTTGACATAGCTAAAGAATGCCTTGTGGTTATCTTTGGAGTCCATGGCAATTTTTCTTTCGAAGCTAGCCTTGGATGATTTTATGAGGGAATGTAGTTTCTTGCTGATACTGATCAGGGATGTTTTCCCTTCTTGGGATTTTACTCTTTTCTGTACTAGTTTCTTCCTTCTATTGTATAGCTTGTTTATGGCAGGGGTCCACCAGACTGGTTTCCTTTTCTTGGAGGAGTGAGTCTTAGTTTTGTTTGGGGTAGCACAATCCATGCATTCTTGTAGGTGGCCATAGAGTGCATTACTAAAGGATTTTGCAGCTTGGACAGTGTTATCCTTTAGCATGGGGGCTTTGAAACTTCCCACCTCGGTCTTAAGTAACATGAAGTTTGCTTTTGTAAAATTTTTCATGGTGGTTTCTTTGACCGGGGGTAGTGGAGGAATGTGGATATCCAGAGTGATTAGTTTATGGTCAGATCTAACCAGCGAGGGGTTGACTTCCGGTGTGGACCAGGTCCAATATGTTGTCACCTATGGTGGGGGTGTTGACCAGTTGATCCAAGGCATTTGAGTTTATAAATTCTAGGAAATGTTGGGCAAGGGAGTTTGTACTTGAGTAGTTCTCCCAGTTAATGTTTGGGTAATTGAAATCACTCAATATCAGGGTGTTTGGTAGGACCTTTATGTTTCCCAGTGTTTCCAGGAATGCGGCGTGGGGGTCCTGGGACATGGTGGGTGATCTATAGCAAGCTATAATTTGAATAGCAGTTTTGCTCATTGTTAGTTGCACGTGGATGATCTCTGAAGCAGCGTGCTGTGCCACTAACATGGAGGTGTGGGTATCCTTGATGAATATGGATACTCCCCCGCCTTTTGTATTTCGGTCTGGGTTTTGTGGCCAAAATGTATGGTATTAGTTGTAGCCTGGTAAAGCTGGGGTGCTGGAGCCTTAAACCAAGTTTCTGTTACTGCACATATATCGATTTTCTCCATACTGAGGAGTGCCTCGAGTGCATGCATTTTGAGGTTTAGTCTTCTGGCATTGAGTAGCACTACCCTCAGTTTTTTGTAGTTGTGCTATTTACGGTGGTGGGTTTGTCTTTTTTGCCTTGCCAAAAAAGGCACTATGGGGGTGGCAAGAGCCTTGGCCAGTATTCGAAAGCCTAAGGGTGACAGGTGCAAGCCATCACTAGTGAAGCAGCGTGCCTTGTCGAGCATGTCATTCCAGGCTGACAGACACTGGATCCCCTTTGAATGACATCAGATGCTTAGCCAATTGTTGAAATTGATAATTTTTTCTCTATACTGTGGTATCATTCTTGGTGAGGGCAGGATGCTACTCAGGGTCAGGGTCATACCAGCCTGGGCTATGTAATCAGAGAGCTCCTCCATGTCTCTTTTTATGTAGTCCAGGGAGGTACGGCTCAGGTCATTCTCACCAATATGGACAATGACAGAGTCATATTTGTACTTGTTCTGGAGTGACCTGAGTGCTTGTGTTATGTGGCAGATCTGGCACCCGACAGGCAGCTAATAGCAACCTTCTCCTTGTTCAGCCTAGTGAGTGGGACGTCAGTGTGCGTCACTATAGATTCACCAATTACTAGTGTGTTGGGTATGTTATTTTGCCTTAAAGGCTGTGATTGCATGGCACACTGGTTTTGTGAAGTATGTGTTTCATGGTTTGTGTTGGGGGGGTGGAGGTTGCTTGGGTGTTTGCTTTGCAGGTCTCTATTGCTTTTGCAGATTTTTATTCAGAGCCTCCAAGTATGTTTTCATGTATTTATGTGTGTGTTTTTGCCGGTGCTGGTTTCATAGGTCTATGTGAGACTGGTGGTGTGATGCAAGTAATTCCCTTCTCCTCTTGACTGCCTGGTCCAGTCTTGGATTGAGAGAGCTTAGCCTCCAGTTTGGCTGTATAATTGCATCTCTCGCATGTATTAGTGTTTGGTGGAAGGAGGAGAGGGTTGTCTGTGTACATGAGGCAATTGTAACATTGCCTCAAAATGCCCAGATTCACGAGTTGGACCAGAGAGTACACCTGAAACTGCCCTTTGGACATGCCTGGATAGGTACAGTGAACTGTTTTACTGATTGGCTGGTAAGATCGAATAGATAGCCTTGTCCTTCTCTACAGTATAGGGGGGGGTCTAGTGCTAAGGTTTATTAGTATTTGCTATGAGTTTTGAGCAAGTGCAGGGATGAGAAATGAATTGTTTCAGTGCTTAAGTTGAAAGTTTGTTTAGGTCCGAGGGAAAAATTGAAGAATAGACTTTGTGGAGCCGGGAATACTTATACCCTAGCTAAAAGGTGCTGCCCGGCGTGGAAAACCGCACAAATGCAGGTTTTATAGCAGGGAAATGAAAGACATAGAAATTAGCCCAAAATGGCCAATAAACTACTAATTTCTGGGCTGAAACCACTCCTCCAAGGACAGGTAGGCTCCTCAAAGCTTCCTCTCTCACAGTGAACAGAAAAACTTCCTTCTATCCAAGTAAGATATGGGCAAACACAGAAACTTGTAACACAGCCCTGAATTGAGCACTAACCTGAAAACTGGACTATACTAGCTTAGAAAGGTGGGAAAACAAATATATTTTGTTGTTTTTTTTTTTTTTTACAGAAAATAAAGCAAGTACAATAAAAAAAACACTTTAAATGCACAAAATGGCTATCACACTTGAGTGTGTAGCCTACAACAGTTAAACAGGTAATTTAAACACAAAAACGACTTTGTTAAAGGGCAGGCAGTAAAATAAGTACAATATGTAGCTGAAACAAGCTTTTTAAATCACAGAAACTCTAGAAAATTTACATTTTAGGCAGAATTAGCTAAAGGCAGCAAGAAAATGCAGAAAAATTATACTTAATCACTCCAAAGTCTCAATTTTGTCTCTCTACTGCTATAGAACTCTGCAGGGCACCAGGCAGGAGCTTACTGAGCTGTATACTAGCGCAAAAACCTCGCAAACGCGGGTTTTATAGTAGGGAAATAAAATAGATAGAAATTAGCTCAAAATGGCCAATAAACTACTAAGTTCTGGGCTGAAACCACTCCTCCAAGGACAGATAAGCTGCTCAAAGCTCCCTCTCTCACAGTGAACAGAGAAACTTCCTTCTATCCAAGTAATGTATGGGCAAACACAGAAACTTGTAGCACAGCCCTGAATTCAGCACTAACCTGAAAACTGGACTATACTAGCTTAGAAAGGCGGGAAAACAAGTATGTATATATTTCTTTTTGTTTTTCAGAAGATAAAGCAGATACAATCAAAAAACACTTTAAATGCAAGAAATGGCTATCAAACTTGATTGTGTAGCCTACAACAGTTAAACAGGTAATTTAAACACAAAAATGAATTTGTTAAAGTGCAGGCAGTAAAATAAGTACAATATATAGCTGAAACAAGCTTTTTAAATCACAAAAACTTTAGACAATTGGCATTTAAGTGGAATTCGCTAAAGGCAGCAAGAAATGCCAAAAAATGATACTTAATCACTCCGAAGTCTCTCTTTTGTCTCTCTG
Organism: Protopterus annectens; assembly: GCF_019279795.1. NCBI lineage: Eukaryota > Metazoa > Chordata > Ceratodontiformes > Protopteridae > Protopterus > Protopterus annectens. Next base: position 14,897,514 of record NC_056744.1, on the reverse strand, counting down.
CTGTTATAGAACTCTGCAGGGCACCAGGCAGGAGCTTGCTGAGCTGTATACTAGCGCAAAAACCTCGCAAATGCGGGTTTTATGGCAGGGAAATGAAAGAGATAGATATTAGCCCAAAATGGTGAATAAACTTCTAATTTCTGGGCTGAAACCACTCCTCCAAGAACAGATAGGCTGCTCAAAGCTCCCTATCTCACAGTGAACAGAGAAACTTCCTTCTATCCAAGTAAGGTATGGGCAAACACAGAAACTTGTAACACAGCCCTGAATTCAGCACTAACCTGAAAATTGGACTATACTAGCTTAGAAAGGCATAAAAACAAGTATATATATATTTTTGTTGTTTTTTTCAGAAAATAAAGCAGATACAATAAAAAAACACTTTAAATGCACATAAATGTCTATCACACTTGAGTATGTAGCCTACAATAGTTAAACAGATAATTTCAACACAAAAACAACTTTGTTAAAGTGCAGGCAGTAAAATAAGTAGAATATGTAGCTGAAACAAGCTTTTTAAATCACAGAAACTCTAGAAAATCAACCTTTTAGGCAGAATTTGCTAAAGGCAGCTAGAAAATACAGAACAATGATACTTAATCACTCCAAAGATTCTCTTTTGTCGCTTGGCTGCTATAGAACTCTGCAGGGCACCAGGCAGGGGCTTGCTGAGCTGTATACTAGCACAAAAACCTCGCAGATGCGGGGTTTATAGCAGGAAAATGAAAGCAATAGAAATTTCTTCTATCCAAGTAAGGTATGGGCAAACACAGAAAGTTGTAACACAGCCCTGAATTCAGCACTAACCTGAAAACTGGACTATACTAGCTTAGAAAGGCGGGAAAACAAGTATTCTTTTTTTTTTTGTTTTTCAGAAAATAAAGCAGATGCAATCAAAAAACACTTTAAATGCACAGAAATGGCTACCACACTTGAATATGTAGACTACAATAGTTAAACAGGTAATTTAAACACAAAAACAACTTTGTTAAAGTGCAGGCAGTAAAATAAGTACAATATGTAGCTGAAACAAGCTTTTTAAATCATAGATACTTTAGAGCGTGAAGCTCGGAGGGATTGGGACTTCTTTCAGTGGAGCATGTCCAACAGCTCTGGGTTTGACATAGCATTGTATGTTAGGCAGAGATCACTTCTGAGTAGGTGATTTGTGACAGAGTAAAGCTGGAGTTTTTTTAGACAGTCTGTGTGGGGCATCTGCTTGAGGCCGGTAATCCTCTATGTGAGGTATTTCTGCGGCCTTTCCAGTTGTTGTAGATGTCTTGTGAGGTACATACCAAAAGGGGTGTTGTACTCTATAATGGGTCTAATGAGTGATGAGTAGAGGGGAACAATGACCTCTTTTTTTCTGGATGAGAAACCTTTTGTGATGAGGTGTGCCATACAGAAGGATTTCCTGATTACTGTGATGATGTGATTATCAAAGAAGAAACTACTGTCCACCTGCGTCCCAAGGTCACTTATCACACTTTCGGTGTTAAGTATACTACCACCTATGTTGTACTTCATGGGTACAGAGTTTTTACCAAAGGGGATGACAATGCACTTTTTGGCATTGAGCTTGAGGCCATGGCTTTGACACCAGGCATCTGTCTCAGTGAGGCCCTTTTGTAGGATGTCCACATCGTTAAGAGTTTCGATTATGGCTACTAGTTTGCAGTCATCTGCAAACTTCATTAGCCAAAGACCTTCTGTGTTAGCCTGTACTTCAGAGAAGTTGATACCAAACAGGAGAGAACCCAGGACTGAACCCTGTGGTACTCCACTTGTCACTGGTCTGAAGTCAGATTTGGAGTCTGCTATTTTCACAGTGTGGGTTCTGTCAGTGAGCCATTTGGCTACCCATCTTGTGATATAGGGATTCATACCTAGTTTAGTGAGTTTATCTATAATTCCAGAGTGGGGGATGGTGTCAAAAGCCTTGGCAAGATCGAGATAGGCTGTGTGAACCACCTTACCCTCATCTACGGCTTTGGTGACTGCTTCAAAGATGTCTATCAGGTTTAGGAGACATGATCTGCCTTTTAGAAACCCAAACTGGGTGGGGTCCAGAGTTTGGAGATTACCAATGTTTTTGTTTATAAGTTCCATGATGATACATTCCATGGCCTTGCAGACCAGGCTCATCAGGCTAATGCAGTGGTAGTTCCTGGGGTCCGTCATGGCTCCCCCTTGTGGAGTGGGATAACCATCACTGTGCACCATTCAGCAGGCACAAAGCCTGAGGTGAGGCTATGATTGAACATGGTACTTAGGTGGGGTGCCAGTTCATTCTTTAGTTCATGTAGAGCACAGCCTGGGATGTTATCTGGTCCCATGGATGCTGTGTTTTTGGCTTTGGAGAGTGTGGTTTTTACCTGTGCAGCCGTGATTACAGGAACTATGCATTCTTCCAGCATAGAGATGGGCTCTTCAGAGGGTGAGAGGGGGGCAAAGTTAGCACTGAACCTGTCTGCCAGGATGTTGGCAATATCAGTTGGGTCTGTATATTTAGTGCCATTGTGCTGTAACTCAGAGCAGATCTGAGTGTTGCCATTGAGATTCTTGACATAACTATAGAATGCTTTGTGGTTGTCTTTAGAAACAGTGGCGATTTTGTTTTCGTAACTAGCTTTGGAGGATTTTATCAGGGATCACAGCTTTTTACTGAGGCTGACCAGGGAGCTCCTCCACAAATGGGATTTTACTCTCTTTTGCAACAGTTTCTTCCTTCTGTTGTACAGTTTGTTTATGGCAGGGGACCACCAGATTGGCTTCCTTTTTTTGGAGGATAGCATCTTGGTTCTGGTTGGGGTAGCATGATCCATGCACTCGTGTAAGGGCTTATAAAGTGCAATTGTGTAGGATTCAGTAGTCGTAACTGTATTGTCCATCTACATGGGTGTCATGAAGTTCACCACTTCTGTCTTAAGAAGCATAAAGTTGGCTTTGGAGACATTTTAAGCATGGTTTCCTTAATGGGGGGTGGGGGCAGGATGTGGATATCTAGGGTAATTAGCTTATGGTCGAATCGGACCAATGAGGCGTTGACTTCAGGTGTGGAACACAGGTCACTCATGTTGGTAATGACTAGTTAGCCCAAAATGGCCAATAAACTACTAATTTCTGGGCTGAAACCACTCCTCCAAGTACAGATAGGCTGCTCAAAGCTCCCTCTCTCACAGTGAACAGAGAAACTTCCTTCTATCCAAGTAAGGTATGGGCAAACACAGAAAGTTGTAACACAGCCCTGAATTCAGCACCAACCTGAAAACTGGACTATACTAGCTTAGAGAGGTGGGAAAACAAGTATTTTTTTTCAGAAAATAAAGCAGATACAAAAAAAGCACTTTAAATGCACAGAAATGGCTATCACACTTGAGTGGGTAGCCTACAACAGTTAAACAGGTAATTTAAACACAAAAACGACTTTGTTAAAGCGCAGGCAGTAAAATAAGTAAGATATGTAGCTGAAAATCTGCATTTTAGGCGGAATTAGCTAAAGGCAGCAAGAAACTGCAGAAAATGGTACTTAATCACTCCAAAGTCTCTCTTTTGTCTCTCTCCTGCTTTAGTACTCTGCAGGGCACCAGGCAGGAGCTTGCTGAGCTGCATACTGTGGGAAAGACTGAAATACTCCACATGAAAAAATGTTTATGTCTGACAGATTATAACATAATTTTAAGATAGAACAAATATAAACATGATGGCCTAAAACCTTATCTAGACAGCATAATAGTATTTCTGTAAATTTCAGGACCAGAAAACAAGCAGACATTACTGAATATTCTAGGAATGGCAATGCATCTTGCATAGCATGTACCTGCCATGTCTGAAATAACCATTTTCCCAAGAAAGCTGTTAGAGCAATATATAGCTTGGGAACAGAACTATGAAAAAGAAAGGAGTTTTAAAATGCTTGAGACTCAAGACACTAGTTAGAATTGCTTGAACAATAAAAATACTACTATGTGACTAAGCCAGTTTTATGGATACTAGTAAATCAATATAGGATCTGTGATCTTACAAGAGGATAGTCCAGTTGTGTATGGGTCAAGATAATTTATAGGCATATGTTCAGATATGTTTAGATAAAAGGGAACAATTATCAATAGTATATGCATTGAGAACTTTCATAAATATTTCTGTGATAAAAGAGTTCATCTGGGAAAAAGCATATATCCTTACTGAGCATATTCAGAAAACTTTTTTGCTTGGCACCTCTGAGGTTGCTGAGTCAGACTCAGTCTAGAAACATGTGCTGTTAAAGTTAAAAACAGACTAGGCAAGGATCTACACATAGGGCATATGTTAAGCAAAACATATGTTCAAGAAAGCATTAGGAAATGTTAGAAGATGGGCTATAGACTTTTTGGGTAATACTGCAGTAACCAATGCCAGGAAAAAAAAAGAATTTCAGAGATGTGCCAACAATGACTTAAAAATGTAATTGCTGAAAGACATTACAATGAAAGGCCAGCATAAGCAACAAGGAAAGAACTGCAATATTTTTTTCTTTCAAAAAATAAGTAAACTGAGCCCAAGGTTTAATGTTCAAAGCTTACAAAGTACCAGTTCCCAATCAACCAAGAAAACAAATTCTTCAGAGAATAGATGAACCCTGTTTAGGAATAGTAAAATGCAAAGAGAGAGCAGGATATATAATGTACTAGCCAGAGGAACTGCTCCAAAGTTGTACTATCTGTGTGCGTATGTGACACTCCAAAAGGAAATATGCTGGCATATCCAGCTTCAGATAATTCAATGAATTGACTGGCTACATAGCTGTTTAATTTCACAGAAGCCATGTGTCTCGTATGTGTGGATTATTATTCCAAGTTCCATGAAATAAATAATCAACAAGGTAGACGAGCGTGATTGAGATACATACTTTAAAGTTTGTTTCTCAAGCTAGGTGACACATTGATTTGTCATAGATGAATTTTGTTTGCAGTGCAGGACATTCAGAAGATTTGAGCATGAGTGGGAATTCAGACTTGGAATGTCCAGTCCATATTATTCTCAGTCTAATAGGCAAGTGGAAACAACTATCCAAACACTGAAAAATCTCATGGGAAATGACATCAGTAAAATCTATGAAGATTGTTGTGTTGCAGGTTTGGAAAATATTACTAGGGTATTGCAGGCACAATCGTCTCCCTCCATCCTAGAATTTAATGGCAGAAGGTTTAAAAGCCAATTGCCTATTTTAACTTCATTACTTATGCTTGAGGTTCAACAGAGGCTAAGGGAAATGTGGGAAGAAATGAGCAGAGATAGAAATTCTACTGTATAGAAATATATAGAATACTATTAGGTTTACAGGCTGGAGACAAAGTAAGAATAAAAAAAAATAATGGGAAAGTTTGCAGCTGTAAGTATAAAGTATTGATAAAGCACCAAACCAGCATCTTATGCTGTTCACACGGGTGGTGGATAGCTGTACAGGAAAAAAAAAACACAGACATTTGTATGAGGCAAATATGTTAAAATCAAAAGTTCCATGAAGATGAGAAACTAAAAGTATGACAACTGGCCCTGTTGCAAGAAAATATAGACTGTAAGAACCTTGTCCATTGGCATTAAAAGGGGAAAACGGCAAAATACCTTCTTTCATTGAATCCCACAAAAACGGGGACACAATTTCTCATACAAAGTTCAATGATTAGTTTCTAGAGCCGGTATTAATATCACAGCACATTTGGTCTTCCAATAAGCTCAGTTCTCTGGATTCCTTTGTAGGAAGATGTCCAGGTGTCAGATATAATCCACAATGATTCTTCTTACTGCATCATAATACACAGAACCATTGGTCCAGTCACACAATCCCCCCGCCCAAGAAAACAAGTTCACTATGAAATTGTACAGCTTCAGGCCTCCTCTTATACACCATTTAATTGCATAACTGATTCTATTAACTGAAGCATGCAGAAATTCTCTTTGCCTAATGCATTATGTTACCTGACTACTTAAAACAGTTCTGTTACCATCCTTTATAAACTATATTTAGATCATTGTGAAAGAATGGTGTTGCCACTAATGCGTTAGCAAAACATGTGTCCTCTGAAGGCAATGACCATAATTTTATGTTCTCAGTTATCGAGAGAATTATTCCTAATGAGAGAGGTGGTGATATAAGGAACCATACAGAGTCCTCTGAAACTAGGTGGATTATCAGATTAAGAGCTAATAAAGGAAAGGGCCTTAATGATAGAATACCCTTGAAACCAGTTTTGAAGAATAGGAGGTTGTTCAAATGAAATTAAATTATTTTAATGAAAGACAGATAAACATATTAAATATATATTTTAATAATTTTTAACTAATTCATTTTTAACTAATGCATTTTATGTTACAATATTTATTACGTATCTATACTTGAAATGTTTTCCAGTATGACTTTGTACATATTGTAGAATGACTGGTTTTACTTTAAATGCTAATTACTTCAAGCATTAATTGGTTTGATTTGATTGGTTTGAATACTTTTTAAATATAGTTGAGTAGGAAGTGTTTGTTTGAAGGTCTGAAGAAATGATATGTGTATCATGAAAGCGCTTACCTGAGTGAATAAATTTACCTTGGATTTTACCTACCTTTTATTTATCCTTGGACTGTGTTTAAACTAGGACATTCTGTGCCTTGGTTGCTTCACCATTTCTTTGTGGATTTTTATGACTTTATTGAACCTTGGTGGAGTACTTATCCTAGCTGTTTCCTGTCTAGCATTTTCTTGTATATGGTCCAAAGTGTTCATGATGTTTACAAAGTCTAGGAATCTCTGGGCCTGTAAGTTTAGGGTCATGTACGTATACCAGTTTATACTGGAGTAGTTGAACTTACCTGTTAATATGGTACTGGGTTGAACTGTGTGGGCCTCCAGTAAGTTCAAGTATGAGTTATGGGTTACTTGGGTCATAAAGGATGACCTATAGCTTGCTAGGGTATGATATGAGACTTTGCCTGTGGAAATTAGGATATGGAGAAGCTCAAGCATGGCATCCTGTTTGACTAGGCTTGAGATGAGTTTCTTATTGAGTTAGATTGAAACACCATCATCTTTGTTTCCCACCTGTGCCATAGCTGGTCTGAAAGTGTGGAAGGCACTGTACCCCTGCACTGTCGTGGTGCTCTCCACAGCTTTAAACCATGTCTCAGTAACTGGACAGATGTTCATTTTGTCCAGGGTGAGAAGAGCCTAGAGGGAATGGAGTTTCTTGTTGAGGCTCTTGTCATCGAGCAGCAGGACCTTTAGAGTCCCTTCAGTTGGTTTGGTTATTTTGGAAGGTTTGTCAGTTTGGCATTGCCAAAAAAGGCACTATGGGGGAGGACAATGTTTTAGCCAATATTCAAAATCATAAAGGGGATTGGTGAAGACCATCACTGGCAAAACAACATAGTCTGTTGACCATGTCCTCCCATGCGGACAAATATAATACCCCATTGGAATGACATCAGAAACTAACACAGTTATTGAAGTTAGTCAGCTTTTGTTTGTATTGTGGCATAATCCTTAATGTAGGTAGAATGCTGCTGAATGCTAGGCACTTACCAGCCTTGAACACATAGCCCAGGAGTTCTATGATGTGTCTCTTCATATAATGCAGGGAGGTACATCTCAGGTCATTAACACCCACATGGACTTGCACTTGTAGTCTAATGACTTGACTGTGTGGGTCATATGGCAGATCCTAGCCGCTGATAGACAACTCATTATGATTTTCTCCTTATTCAGCCTTTTGAGTAGGACATTTGTATGTCAAACAATGGAGGGTCCTATGATTAAAATATAATGTAGTGTTGGCTTGCCTTATGGGCTTTGCAGTTGAAGCTCCAAGGGGTTTATTATAGCAGTTTAACTTGGGCACTGTGATGTCAGAAACTACAATGAGGCTATGTATGACTGAAGTTGTGTGGCAGTGTCTCTCAGTATGCAAAAAGGTGCTTTTCACAAAACTAACTAGTGGGTAAAGTTACAGGGTAAGTTTATAGGTTTCTAAGTTACTTGCTTCTATACAAGGCACTGCTAAATGCCACTGCCCTAGAGCAGCAGACTGTATAGACTCAAAGAAAACTGACTAAACCAATTAAAAAGCCCTCTGGCTAATAAAATGATCTCACTTTAAGCATCCCTGTGTGTTTCCCAACTTGAAAAGATCAGACTACCTTTCTACTGCCACTAGAAATGCAGTCCCAGTCTTAATATAAAAACACCCTAATTAGCCAAAAATGAAAAGGTACCAGAAACAAACCCAACTAGCTACAACAAGTAATTACAAGCTGATTCTAAGGCAGACAAGCCAGCAATGAGAAACACACACTTAAAAGTGATTTCAGTGATCACTAGCAGCAGCTAGACCAAGGAAAAGCAAATATATTTTACAGTAACAAAATGCAGAAAAATACAATAAAATCTGAAAATACAGCTGCAGTCTTCATTAAAAAAGCTTAGAAAAGCACAATATTTCAGTTTAAAGTACTTATCTAAGTCTAGGTCATGCCAGATGCTAGCCAAACACACTGAAAACACAGAAGTGAATGACAAGCATTTGAGCTCTGTAGAACAGTTCCAAGAACTAAGCACACACGCTGAATTTAGATCCAAAGACAAATGACTAAACCAACTAAAAAGCCTTCTGACTGATAAAACAATCACACTTTAAGCCTTCCCTTTTGTTTTCCAACTCAGGCTACCTTTCTACTACCATTAGAATTGCAGGCCCAGTCTTTTTAATGTAAAAACACACTTTATTTAGCAAAAAGTGAAAAAGTGTCAAAAACAATTTAAATAACTAGTTACAATAACTAATTCTTACTTTAAGCCTCCCCATGTGTTTTCCAAATTGGACAGACCAGGCTTCTTTTCTACCTCGACAAGAATTGTTGTTACAGTGGTTTTAATGTAAAAACACACTTTTAGTTAGCTAAAAGTGAAAAGGTACTAGAAAAAAATCTAACAACTAGCTACAAGTAATTACAAGGTGATTCAAAGATAAGATATGTACTGAATTTTAAATATACTTTAAATGGACTTCCACTGATGCAAGATGTATTTCAAATACTTTGTTTCCAAGATTCCAACAATCCCTACACTAAGATTGCTGACTGCTTGTGTAATGTAAAATACAAGAGGTCTGGTTTTAATTACCACAAACTCTACTTGCAACGCACGTAGCTGGTCAAAGGTGACTTTTTTAAGTTTGAAAAGTGACTACAACACAGAATTAATAATCCACTTAAGAGCTCAGAAAAATAACAATGGGTATGGTAAAACCCAAATCAGTTTACAGGTGTAGCTTCAGATCGCAAGAGAAATGGTAAAAATGTCACACAGAATTGATTTAACCACGTAGGCACAGTGCAGAAACCACTTGAAAAAAAGTGCAGACTATAAAGTACTGCAATTATAAAAATGTCTTCAGATTCAGAAGAAGCACAGACTGGAAACACACAAAATTGATTTAAATGGTAGGATAGGTGCAGTATTTTGAATGTAGTTTAAATGTACTTATCTGTTTACAAAATGTAGTCCAAATGCTTTGTTTCCAAGCTTGCACTAGTCCCAAGATTAAGATGTCTGACTGCTTGTGTAATGTAAAATACCAGGGGGATAGATTTAATTACCATAAACATTAAGTTACAATGGGTGCATATTATAAGTTTGAAGGTCCTGTTCATCGAATAAGAAAAGAACGACACATATTTACCGAACCGTGAATACACCAAACACCATAAACCGCAAAATTTAAAATAATAAATCATCATAATTGGCCAACCCCACCGCCCGCGACATACTACCTACCCAAACAAAATAAATAAACACATACATACACTATATCTATGCACTTACCTTAACCCGCACCCTAACCCTAAGATACGTAACTATCGCACACTTACCCTACAGAGATATACCCAAGCAAAATAAATAATCAACACACATACACTTAACAAAACCTTACTTCTAACCCTACATTAAACCTTACATACATTACCTATCTATGCACTTACCTTAACCCACACTCTAACCCAAAGGTCTGTAACTATCGCACACTTACCTTACAGAGCTATACCGCAGATGGGCCAACTATGACGAATCGACATTTCGAATTTCCCGGTTTTGAAGGTTTGCTGTTTTCATTGTTTGTGCAATACATGTCGCTCTTTTTCTATTCGCTGAACAGGACCTTCGAGCTTCTAATATGAACCCGTTACACTGCATCTAATCCACTAATCCATCTGTCAGCGAATGATACACTGAAGTTTTTAATTTCCTGACCTTAAAACATTTGTTCAGTTGGTGCTCTATTCTATATATAAATAGAGTCCACTGGCAGATGTCTATTACTTAGGTATCCTAATTCTAGAAAATAATAAGCTTAGCTCCTTCACTTTAGATCGAGTATTAGTCTTATATAAGTGAATGGTGTCAGGGTACTTAGTTGCATAGTCCAAATCAGCAAAAATGTATTGAAACCCACTACTGCATGTTACCAGTGCCCTAATTATGTCCACAGTGATTTGTTCAAATGGCACCTGTATGATATATATTACAATCAAAGGGTTTTTAAAGCCATGTGAAGAGCTGTTTTCTGGCATTCAGAGCATCCAGCACAAAAGTTTTAAATTTCCTTATTTATTCCTGGCCAATAAGACTTTTCTATGATCTGGGTTTTAGTTTTATCCACTCCTAGATGTTAGTACATGACTATGTGTTAACCTTATTACTAGGTTTCTGAAAGACTTGGGCAGCATTAGTTAATTCCTCTCTGTACTTACCAACTTCATATAGTAAGTCATTGCTTAAATTGAAGTGTAGGGAAAAAGAGTCAGAACATTTTATTCAGCTTCTTCCACTTTAATTATAGCTAGATTTCCCTCACTCTGCTCAGTGTGTCATCTTCCCATTGTGCCTTTTAAAGTTTATCTGGCTTACCTTAAAAGCAACCCAAATTAGAATTTCCTCAGGGCCTGTCTCTCGTGTGGTAGAAGGTGCACTCTCTTTTGCTACCAATAAAGCACTGAGGTCTCAGTGTCTAACTCTTCTTCAAATAAATAAAGCTCATATCAATGTTCTTTACTATCAGTTGTTGTCTCTGCTTTACTTATATTTTTTGTAAATATTAAATGCTAGTTCTACTTTGCATATTTTACTTGTTCTTTTCCTTTATCAATATGACACATAGAGCCCTCTTTCTTCAATTTAGAGTTTCTGTATTTAAGCTCAACATGAATATCATTAGGACCCTATTTAAGGTCAGTTTGTCTCTCAGTATACACTATCCCTCTACTGTATCTTCCCTTCTTCATGTTGCTATCCCATTATGTCTCTGTCTGAATACAACCCTCTCTCATTCCTTTTTCTCTAGTTTGTTCTTCTTCTGCAAAGTATATCTCAGAATAAAGTTTATCTTCAGTTTTATTTTTTATTATTAATATACATCAACTGTCTTGGTTCTTTTACTGGAGTTTTCCCATCTTCATCAATAACGTTTCTCTGCATGGATTTAAATGCCTAGCTAAACATTCTACTAATCTATCAGGGAATGATGCACTGAAGTTTTTAATTGCCTGTCCTTAAAACATTGATTCAGTTTGTACATTATTTTGGATATATCTGACTGGCTTTAGAAATCTGTCCAAGTTGTGTTTCTTCCACTTTTCTAATACTAATAAAGGCTTTCATATTGTTCCATTTCTTCTTCTCAACACTAACCTGCTTAGGATTCTAATTTTTTGTGGATTTCTGTTTTAGCTTGATATAAAGTTCAGAAATCTGTTCATGCTGTGCATTTTGCATACTTCCCAATAGAGTACACCCTTTCTCTGAGTGAATCCTTCAGTTCAGGTCTAATAGTTACTTATACTCCCTGTTTTGCAACACTTTCAGGCTGGAACAGTTTTTCTGTATAACTCCCTTCCTTCTACTGTCTATTCCTGTGGGCTGCTTTCTGCCATAGGTATATGCTGCCATACGTATCTAAATGTTTTTAGAGATGTGCAGGTTCTTCTTGTCTCAGTAACCTTAGCCATATTTTAGTTCCTTTGAGGCTTTCAGTCGCTATTCCTTGATCTTTGTTAGGCTTGTTTAATCTTATGAGTCTCTCTGGTGGTCCCCCAACACCTTTCCCAAGGTAGGTAAAAGCATATCTTCCTTTGCTGGAACCCCTTTTGACTCTGATAAGATGGACTATCAAAAAAAATATTTTCTTCAGATTACATCAATAAGTCCTTAAAGTTGGGTCTGAATGGAGAGATGATAAGTCAGCAAGTGAAAGAGAGTATTATAGCTGAAACTGAATTCATCCTCAAAGCTTGGTGAGTACCTTTGCGAGGGAGACCCTGCTTTGCACAAAATCTCACCAAGACAACACTGATATATAGATTGTATTTATATAGCATATATCATGGACAGAAGTAGGTTCAAAATTCAAAAAGATAGCTGGGCGCACAAGACTCAGAATAAAAAAGTGCCCAATCCTGGTAGGCATACTGGTGCCAGGACTGGAAGGGATGACAGTGTGAAGTCTTCAGAATATGGAAAGATTCCTACAATGGTGCCAGGCCAGACCCAGGTGGAGGATGCCCCCCCCCCCATTGTAGAAGGAAGTAGTAGTCCACAAAAATCACAAAAACTGATAAGCCAAAGAAGAGCCATAAAGATGATAAAGTGGACTATTGAGGATAAGAAAGAAATTATGTATTGTTACTATTATGAAAAAGCCCAGAATTTTCAGACACAAGATATACAAAACAATTAAGAGAGAAATTAGGGGAAAGAAAAATAGTTCCACAAGAAAAACTGTCAGAAGCTTCAAATAAAAATTTGTATTCATTACTACACCAGCTTTGTGAAAAACAGTATATACATCAAGAAACTTTGATCTGTTTGGAAAAAGAAGCATCTGAGGAAGTGCGAAAATATAAACAACAAAACCTAGAGAGTTTTGAAAAGTATAAAAAAGAAATATGGACATAGGAAAGAAAGAGAGATTTCGTATGGTACAATATTTATGCAAAGGAGAAAGCCAAATTAAAAAATATAAAGAAGGCTGCCCCAAAGATATTCAAAGAGAAATACAGGCAAAGGCATCCAGATATGGAAAATTTCACAATAAAAAAATCACAAAGAGGGAATGTAGAAATGAAGATTAGCAAAGTGGAAGTTAAAAAATAGAAGTTGAAGTTATGGAGTGCCTGCGAAGTGAAGGATATGCTATAGAAGGTCTAACACAAGTTACATCACAGCAAGTGGGAGTGAGTCCCTAAAGAAAGGAGAAGCAGGAAGATCAGGAGACATCTGAAGAAGAAATATGGACATGGGAAAGAAAAAGAGATTTAATATGGTGTAATATATATATATATATATATATATATATATATATATATATATATGAGAAAGCAAAACTAACCAATACAAAAAGAGCCGCATCAAAGATATTTGAAGAGAAATACAGGCAAAGGAATCTGGACATTGAAAACTTTACAACACAAAAACTAAGAAGACAAAGAGGAAAAGTAGAAAAGGCGATCAGTAATGGAGAAGTTAAAGAAATAGAAACTGAGGGTATGGAGTACCTGCGAAGTGAAGGATTCAGTGTAGAAAATCGAATTCAGAAAGCACCGCAGCAGGTAGAGCAATTGATATCCAAATTAAGGGGAAACCAGTAGAAGAGGAAGCAACTGGTCAGGTGCCATATGAAGATATTTTGGAGCTTTCCACAGGAAACCAGTATAGCTGGACAGCAAGGAAAGGAACAGGAAACTGTGGAAACATTGATGCAGTCAGTGCTGAAGAGTGATAGGCCAGTGAGTTCCCATATGGCAGAGCAATGGGTGACACAGGATGAAATTGAAAAGAATGTGCCACAGGAAGATGCTATAGGACTTTCTATAGAATGCCTGCAGGAAATGGAAAACAAAAAATGTGCCCTCAGTTTAGAAGAAAATGAGTTAAGAGAAGAGTTACTTGATTTAATAGACATAGATAGACATATTAAGATCAATGAAAGAAATATTCTGCAGAAGGTCAATAAAACCCAAAAAGTCAGAAGTTTAATAAAACAAATGAACACAGTAATTAGGACTGTCCATAGAGATCCATGCGATGTAACAGAAGTAAACAGGATATATTACTGTGCAGCTAAATTAATAACTGATAAAGTTCTACCACAAGAACACAAGGTAGTGAGGGAAAGGAAGGGGAGAAATCGAATGCCATCATGGAAGTATCAAATAGAGAAAACTATAAAGTAATTAAGACAACAAGTGTCACTGTTATAAGACTATAGAAGAGGGAATAGAACAACAAAAATACTAAGAAAGATAGATGTGATAAAAGCAGTATTAGAACAGACCAGGATCTATCATGCACTGTCGCAAATAACAAACTAAAAATCTCAGCACAGCTGAAAAACTTAGAAGATACACAGGCAAATATAAAGGAAAAGTACAAAATAAACAATTTATTGATGACCCAAAAATGTTTTATAGAGAATTGGGAAACAAGGCAAAAGGAATCGAAACACCACCAACAAAATAAGAAATAGATACATTTTGGAGAAATAGCTATGAAGATCCTACAGAACATAACAAAGATGCTAAATAGACAGAAAAAGTAAAAGAAAGAATAAGAAGTTCAGATTTGCAGGATATGCAATGGGATGAAGTAACAGCCAGAGAGATTGAAACAAAGTTAAGAAAAGTTCCTAACTTGAAAACCCCAGGCACAGATGCAGTACGTAACTTCTGGTTAAAAGCATTAACATCTTTAAATGAACACTTAGCCATGAGTAAGAACTATTTATATGCACACCCTGAACAGACACCAGCCTGGCTAACAACATGAAAAACCATACTCCTACTTAAGAGCAAACCTGCAGCTGTAGACCAATAACTTGCCTTCTGATGATGTATAAACTATACACTGGAAATGATGCCAAAAAAGTTTATAGTCATTTAGAAAAAAACTCTATCATGGCCAAAGAACAAAAGCATAATAGAAGAAGGTCATATGGAACAAAGGATCATTTGATGTTAAATAGAGTCATAATGGAGGACTGTAAAAAGAGTAAGAATCTAAGTATGGCATGGATAGACTATAAAAAAGCATTTGACAGTATCCCACATTCATGAGTAAAAGAGTGCTTAAAAATGTATAAGATACACCTTACATTGATTGATTATATTACAGTGAATTATATGAAACAGTGGCAAACTTCTCTGCAGTTAACCTATGATAAAGAACAAATTATTATTCCAAGGATAAAAATTCAAAGGGCGATATTCCAAGGTGTCTTGCCCTTAACCCATTAAGCTGTCTCCTTGACAGATTAGGTCATTGCTATAATCTCACCCCCAGAAAACAACAACGGGTAAAGACTTACCTTCTTTTTGTAGATGATTTAAAACTGTATAGTTCATCAGATGAGGAAACAAAAGCATAACTGCAAGTGGTTAAAACTTTTTCAGATATTATAAGAATGTCATTTGGTCTTGATAAATGTGCAAAAGCAACCTTTAAAGCAGGAAGTCTGTTTGTAACAGGAATGTGATATAAAAGAACTTGAGCAAGAGGGAGTATATAAATATTTGGGAATTGATGAAGGATCAGCAATAAAACATGAACAAATGTGAATAAAACTCTTTAAGAAATACTTTAGAAGGTTTACATTAATGCTAAAAACAGTGTTGACATTGAGGAACAAAATTAAAGCTGTAAACCAATTTGCTCTTCCTGTCCTAACTTACAGTTTTGAAGTGATTGACTGGCCCCAAAAGGTGTTGGCTAGTTTGGACAGGAAAACAAGAAGGATGCGTCATGCTCATCAAATGATTTATAAAAATCAGTGCATACCAAGATTATATATTCCCCGTTCTGAAGGAGGTATGGGCCTCCTTGAACTTGATTACATGTATAGATCTACGATAGTGGGCATGCATACATATCTGCTGACCTCATAAGATCCAAATGTAGTGAAAATTTTGAAACATGAGGAGAACAATTCTAACATGACTTCCCTGCTTATTTTAGCAGAAGCCTATCAGCATCAAGTGGGAATGGAAACCAAACCAGCAGATAAAAATCAGGTAGCAACTGAATGTCCGAAGAAACAAAAGAAAGAATATGAGGTGAAGGATCAGATGAGAAGGCAAGAAATGTAGAAAATGCATAAATATAGATGCAAGTTTAGGAAACTCTTGGAACAACCTCATATTGATCAGGATCGAACACAGGAATGGTTAAGGAAAGGTAAATTTAAACCAAAAGACGAAAGGTTAATATGTGCGGCTCAAGATGGTGGACTACATATACATTTGTTTATAAAGTCCATTGAACATGAAGGAGAAACAGACAAATATAGGTTTTGTAAAACAGAATTGGAAACAGTTGTGCACCTTGTTGCTGGCTGTTACATACTAATTGCAGAAGGACTGTATACTGAAAGACATAATAATGTGGCAAGACTGTTGCAGTGGGGATTGTGCAAACATTATGGTACTGAAGCGGATGAAAAACACTGGAAACTTGAGTCAAAAAGTATCACAGAAAATGGTGACGTTTATATCACATGGGATCATCCATTACCAAAAGTTTAAAAAATAGATGCGAGAAAGCCAGCTATAGTAGTCCATGAAAAGAAGGCAAAAGTAGCATTGATTATTGAAATCGCTACACCCAGTGACTACAGTGTCTTACGTACAGAGAGGCACAAAGTCATAAAGTACCAGGATTTATAGGCAGAAATGAGGGCAATGTGGAAAAAAGATAATCAGACAGTTCCAGTAGTAGTAGGAGCAACGGGTCTTATAAAAAATAATTTACAATCGTACTTAGATATGTTACCAATACATGTAATTCCATACAAACTATAGAAGGAGTCATTACTGGGCACACTGCCGGTGCTACGAAGAGCACTTCTAGCTAACATCAAAACCTGAAACAATACTAATTTCATGAACTTTAATTATACCTGACTTAGAAATGGGGATACTGTTTCCTATCTCTTTGAATACAAACTACTTCATCTTCTATTTTTAGTAAGAGTCCCTTTTTAAACACATGCTCTGACTTTACAAGTGTGGCACAGCTGCCTACTATCAGTTAGGATATCATGCTTAGCGAACTTTGCTGTAACAGAATAACAAAAAGATGACTCTGTTATTTTTGCAGACAATTTATCAGATTCATGGCCAAAACATTCCCTAGTAGCATGCTTTTCAATAGTTATAGTTTTTGCAGGTGTAACTGTAGTACCATTATTAGTACAAAATTTAGCTGTATGGACCCTTTTCCGCATTTACAAAAAGGGCGTCTCTACAGTTAATATTTTCTGTTTGTTGCCAGGATTTGACACGTTTTACTTATAGGTGTCGACTGCTCAGTTTAAAGCATAGTTTCATTGTAAACAATGACTCCAGCAGTACAAAGTCCTGTTGAAACACCGATTTTCATAAAGCAGGCAGTAAAGCTATTTTAAATTTAACAGTGGCTAAGATTTATGTCATGTCATTTTAGATTGCTGGTCTAATCACACATGCCAAAGGTTGCAAGATATGCCTCTAGGTCTTTTTTCCTGTTCATTTTTTTCAGTGAAGAAACTATCTGTTGATATAGGTATAGCAATGGACACATAACATCAGGGCAGTAATTGTGGTTTGCAAGAGTTCCTGTTTAGTCAAGTATGATATAGGTGAACTCCACAACACACACAAGACTGACCAATTATATACAGCACAGGGGTAAATAGGCTCCAAATAGTATGATTTTATGCAGGCAGTGAAAGGTGAAATCAGGATTTTTTTGTCATAAACACTGGTGCCAAAAAATGCCTGCTGCTTCATAAATGTAGCGTATGCATGTGCTTATGTCTGCAGATCATAAAATAAAGACAGTTTTACTGTAAAGACAAGCAAAAGTTAGGGTGCAGACTCTTCTCAGAGAAACAAGTGCATTAAAGGAAATAATGGTCTGTAATGTCAACCAAAGGCCATACAAAATACGTTCTTTCTTTCAAAGTCTCAGAGTCCCACAAACAAAGGGGTAAGTATCTCACACAAAAGCCAGTAATTTCCCATTTGAACATGAATCGATGTCCACAGCAGACAGGTGCTTCTGAGTAGCTGCCTTTTCTATGGATTCCCTTCTGGCTGCCAGGTTTCATCACATAGAATTTCACAATGATTCTTACTGCATCTTATTTCATCGAACCAAATTTCCAGGTGACCCCCCCCTCCACCCCCACAAAAAGGCCAGTTTCACTCTGGTAGGGTACAGCCTTTTTCTTGTACAACAATTAATTGCATAATATATTATAATAACTGAATCATGCAGAAATATCTTTAGCCTGATACATATTACCCTAGCTAATTAAGCAACAGTTCTGTTTATAGTCTGTATACCCAGTCTGTACGTTATTTTCAGACCAGCAGATATATTTTAACTAGTTACATCATTTTGAAATACCATCTTGATGAGAACCACAACACTATGGTGTTTGATTTTATATATATATATATATATATATATATATAGATCCCTATCAGTTGATCGAGCTTTCAGAAAGTCGAACTCCATATGGTTGAGACCATGTGATTGAGTTTTTGAAAATTTGAAGCTTTTGAATGTAGATTGTGGTACAGCAAGGATTGGGAAATTTACCATTTTTCACACTGTAGTGCAATGGGGTGTGGGGGTGCAGGGAGGCTTCCCCCTTGCAAAAATGTAAAAAATAAGTAGATTTTTGTGGGGGGTTTTTTGACGATCAGCTTTTTGGAAACTCGATCATATGGTCAGCTATTTGACCACAAACTACTTTGCAAGTAATACTGCAGTCATATAAGCCTCAACTTATACAAATGCAGCCTTATTATGTCAGATCATCGTCTGCAAAGAGCCTCTTCAGCCCTTAAACCATCCTAGTGGCACAGGCTTCAGTAATACCATTCCTGAGAGATGAATTACCTTCCATCCCATGTAGCTGTGTAGTCCCTATCACTGCCTTAAAAATAAAACTGTTTAGCCACCTTAAAAAACATTGAGTTTGTCACGACTATTACATTACTTGAAATTACTCACACTAGTAAATCCCTTCTTTCTTTGACCATTATGTTTCCTTCCTGTAAAATAAATACTAGTTTGTTCATTACTACTTTTTTCTAGCACCACATTGTTACTGTTTCTTTCTTCCTCCTTCCCCTATCTCACTCACAGTTTCACTTCTCCCTTTAGACTTCACTTCGGAGCCTCACTTCTTTTATTTTGTACTTAAAATATATTATTCTTAGCTATTATCACTGTATGTGCAGTCTGTTTCTGATATAAAGTACATCTGTGTTAGCTGCTTTAGAGTTCTCTCTCTTCCAAATAAAACTCTTAATGTACACTTAATGCACTTTGTGATGTTGTCATTTTTCTTAGTTAGCAGTACAATCAATAGATACTTGAATGACTAGCTGTTAGATTACTATTACGTATCATGTTATGCCTGTTTTTGATTATTAATGTACATATTTTCTTTCCTAGTGATAGTAGTACATCAATTTCCCAACAGTAAGTGCTTTTGCAAGTTACTCAGTTCCCTAGTTATAGTTTGTCTTTAAAAAACGAATGTATATTTTGATGTTTTTTTACTATATTGTTCCTGTAGCTCTCCTTCTTCATTGTAAGGAGGCTCTACCTGTTTTGACTGACCCAGTTACCAAAACGAATGAATGAATATGCTTTCTTACAATGCCTAAATTAACATACTTTATAGGAGGTAACCATTGTACCTGTAGTAAACTTCTTTGCTAGAAGCTGTGTTGGGTACTCATGGATCTATCCTTTCCACATACCTGACTTTTGAATGGATAGATTGTTCTGTTTCTGCTTATACTGCTCACAGTCATGGAAATATCTGAGGGGGAGAGATGGTTTCACCCCTACTGAAGCACATGGTATGCATTTAACTAAGTCTATGTGATTATTCTCAAGCAATCTCTCAATTGCTCTTCTGATTCATTTAGATGTACAAGCACGTAAGTCTGTCCCATCTCCTGTAATGGAGTGCTTGTGCTCCACTTGTTCCACTTGTCCATGATGAAAATGATTTCTTTAAATTTCTTAACTGGGTAGGGTACTTGTCAAGCCCACCTTAATTGTATTCATTTTCAATATGCTGCATGCACAGGAGTTGCTACAGTAACATCATGTATAATTTTACATGCTGTGGGAGGTGTTTGTTATCCATATAAATATGCTGTGGGTGGGGATTGTTGATATTCAGTACCATGAGCACATGTACATAGCTTAGGAAGTGAGTAATTCATACAAAGAAGTGCTTAATGAGCACTCATAAATATACAGCTTGTAACCAACGTAAAGAAGGCATAATGTAGACTTATGCTCAAGATTCAAGCATCTCTAATAATGTTGATTTTCAATGATAGATCTGTCCATTTGAAATATGCATCAGTGTGGTAGGCAGGGCTGTATCACTTCCTACTGACCTGTGTATGTATTTAATGTATTATATTTTGCTCCTGCTGCCATATTTTGCTGATTGTTTGGGTGTTTTACATAGACTACAGCTGTAGCATGCAGTATGTTTTGTAAGTATGCAACCAGAATCACAGAGGACAATCTATGCAACAAAAAATGACTAAACCTTTGCCAGGAGTCACTGCATATGTGTGTGCAGGCACTTGTTTCACTTATACAGCACTATTCCTTTGTCATACACTGATTTGTACTCAGGCAGCATAGCCTCGCCTACTGTACTCTGTTTTCTGTAGGTACAGCTGTGATGGTAGCTTTAGCTCAATGCATAAAAATGGACAAGTTCTTGAAAAAGGAGGAGATAGCAGCCTTGATGTGGGCAGTTAGGGAGCATAGACTGACACTGAGTGCCAGATATGGAAACAGAATCAGAGACAGGCTGTGCCGCCAGCTTACCAGAGGTGTCAATGCTTTTGGAGGATACATCCATATCATATGTGGCTGTTGGAGGTGGCCACTGACATAGAGGATAGGGCAGGTAAGAAAGATGAGAACACCCAGTGCTTGTGACTGTCTACTGGAGGCAGTGTACCTATGCCTGTCTATCTTACTAATAATAACTTATTGGCCTCCTTTTGGGATTACCCTTCTGCTAACATCATGCGCAGTTGTGGGTATGGATTTTTTTTTAAACACACTTTTACTGAATTATCACTTGTGACATAAGCAATTGGTACATTCATTCATGAGCCCAGAGTATACCCTTACCTTTTGTTGCCATACAGAACATGTGTAATATATAGTGTGCACACTGTACACTGTGTAAACACTGTGTTATTAATAAGCTCTCACTCCTGCATCATATGCAGCTGCACACCCAACTTTCTGTTAAATGATTATCCTGAAGCACGTTCTACAAATATCGATGACACAGATGCAAATGCACAAACACACATACATACACACACACACACACACACACACACACACACACACACACACACACACACACACACACACACACACACACACACACACACACACACACACACACACACACACACACACACACACTTGTGCGCACACACGCACACACACACACACACACACACACACACACACACACACACACACACACACACACACACGCACACACACACACACACATACACACACACACACACACACACACACATACTATGCAGAAGCATCATACACCAGCGACATATGGTAACGACAATAGTGCACCTATGGTGTTGTATCATGCCACTCATGGCATTCTTTTCTGCAAGTTTGTGTCACACATTTCATGTATATAAGCCACATATCAGATCTTGATACTGTTGTTTGACTATAGTTTTACTACATAATTCATCACAAACACAATCAGCAGGGTCTGTGTTACATGTTGTTGTGAGAACCTACTGTGGCTCTTGGTAGATTTGCTAGATTAGACCTGAAATATATCCTGTAGCATGCAGAAATCTACAAACATTTTGAAGCCTCTTGTGATAGTAGTCTCTGCCAGTGAAGTAGACGGTTCCCCATATAACCAATACAAACATACATAAACAAATCATCCTATAGATGTCCTGTCACTGCCCTGCACCATCAGGCTTTCCAGATTCAAGCTCTTACAAATACCACACTGGCTGCAGTGATGTTCACCCATAATGTCTAGCATGCTGATGGGTTGAAGAAGGCCTAATCCACCATTCAGCACCTGTATCAAGCTTTTAATATCAGAATCCTTTTTGACATTTTGGGTGTTTATGAATAGTTTTTATAACCCTAAGAAATTCATACTGCCCAAGCATGGGGAAACAATCTCTTGACCTGTTTCACAGAATTTCTCTTTCAAAAGTAAGAAGGTAATTCATGGCTGTAAAATTTATTTTTAACAGCTTGCAACTATAAGAAAATGCAAAGTACCCTATAAAAAATTCACTGAGAGCTATAAAAGAGCTAATAGAAGACAAACTAATTTCCGCACTCTGCATTTCCTAGATAAAAGTATGAAAATAGTGAAGAGGAATGAGGAAGTGACATCATGCTCTAGTGCTCTGTAGTAAAAATAAGCTTAGGCTTCAGTGGGTGGTAACAAATTTGTAAACATTTCCATGATCACTGTAAATAGTAACAATGATATGTCATATATACCCCATGCACAATAACTCTTCTGTATTTACTCAGCAGTCAGTTTCCACCATCACTTAGTATATGTATTTACATAATCTAAAACTTACATCTTCTGCTTCAGACTGCTATACCTGTTGCTCATGCAGTGTCCATAATCATTAACCACTCAGTCAAGGAAGGTAATGTCCCCACTGAATGGAAAGGAGCAGTTCTTATGTCACTTCACAAATCCATCACAGCAAACAGCTACCAACCTATAGCTATACTGTCTCCAGTTTTAAAGGCACTTGTGAAGTTCTTACACCAGTACCTTCTACAGTGCCTTGTAAGCTCCAATGATATTTCAGACTCAGTATTGCTTCTATCCCTGCTATGGGGGTGATACTGCCTTGCTTAATGCAATATAATTCATCTGTACTCACCAAAAGAAAGGGAACACAGTTGAAGCCATGTATTTTGAGGTATCTAAAATATTCACTATCATATCAGTTCTTGGAGATCTTTACCAGTATAGGTCTCAACCCAAATGTCATCAAGTGGTTCTTTGACTGTCTAGTTGACAGACTGTAAGTTGAAACTCTGTCACTTTGCTCCCTATGCCAACCAACACTGGAGTCAGTTGTGGCTTGGTGTTTACTTAGCATCTCATTGCATACATTACAGACTTTAAAAGTGACATGGTCCAGGTCAATCACTGCAGCAAATAAAAACTAATAATATGCAAAAATTGGACTATCTTGCTGATAGATTCAAAATTTTCCTCAGTATGGAATAAGCTACAACAGAACATTTATACAATGCAAACTTGTTGTAGTGTCTTAGGTCTTCACTTAAATGCTTGTAAAACAAAATCCATGTTATTTACAACTAAAGTTTATCCCAAAAGTGATGTAGTTTTCCTTAGCTCTTCCAACATTATTCATTCACTTCCTCAGACTTGGGATGAACTCAGTAATCAAATCTCTAGTCTCTTCAACTGGGGAGGACAATTTGACCCCACTATATGGTGCCACTTTCATAAACAACTTGTTTAATATCCTTATGCGATTATTTGAGCTATTGCCAGCTATGCCGGGAGAAGTAAGGTAGGGGATGTGTAACATATGCTAGCACAGATCACTGGAATTTTGTAAAGAAGTATATGTCATTTGTATATCAAACTGATTTGTACAGATGTTTGTGTTGAAAATGTATTTGTAAAGTTGCTTGCATTAAAAATGTATCAACAGTGTGTCCTGCTGGACAAAAAAAGAAATATACATTTATATCAGACTGTACTGTTGTAAATAGGATACTGGAAAAGAAGAGGTTAGTGTCAGTCCAGCTAACTTTGAAAAATAGTAAGAAATTAAATTACTTAATTTAGGCCATAAAGATTGTATTTTACAGTTCTGACTGCAGCCAGAGACAAAATGTCTGTACCAGAAAATGATTTATTAACTCATGTAGGAAGAGTGAAAGTGTTTTATTGTTTTATGACTTCCAGAAGCCGCAACAGATCATAGAAAAGCACTATGTGTGTGTGTGTGTGTGTGTGTATTGTTGACACATATGTGTGAGATTCTGGTCAGTTGCTAGGAAAGGGGGTAGCATGGGAACCAGAAGTCAGATGACCAGATGTATGTGAAGTCATTCTGTAATCCATCACTGAAATGCTGTTTTTTAATACTAGATGAGACTGACGTCTCAGAGCACTCTGTTTTTGGAACCTGACAAAGAAGGACCCCTCACCTACTTCATCTTGCATTGCTCTAGTAAGTGACCAAGGAATAGTAATTCCTTAGATCAGTCTGGAAAATAAAGTGAAATTGGTTAAGTACTGCTTTTCTGTATCTGTGTGAATCTATTCATCTGTGTTATATTAATATTTCTGGTGCTTATTGTAAATAGATGTTTATTATTTTCATGTTCTTTTATTATTTATTATTAAATATATTTAAACATTTCATTGTGGTTGGTCCTTTAGAGAATATTTTAAACTTTGAGAGTACTCATATCTATTTGGTGACTCTGTGCCCACTCCTGAAAACCTTACTGCACTGGTCAAAACACTACCATTTGTACTAATATTAATTTCACTCAGTATAATTGAGTACCCTTGTAAGAGCCTTAGAGTAGCTGGCTTCCAAGTGTTTGGTGGCAGTAACTACCTTATAGTCTCAGCAGAAGGGGGAATAGCTAATAAATCTGTGCCATTCTTTCCCAGGTGTGTGTGTATGTGTGTGTGTGTGTGTGTGTGTGTGTGTGTGTGTGTGTGTGTGTGTGTGTGTGTGTGTGTGTGTGTGTGTGTGTGTGTAAATCAGATCTCAAAGAGTGTGTGTATCAGCTACTTGGAGCAGGGGCACAAAACACTGGTTTCACAGAGAGGGTGCTGCAGCACTTGTTTGGGCACTTAGCTGATGACTCAACTCTATAGCTGTGTCAGTGAGGAGTCTTACTGGGGACTTGGACAGAGGCAGAGAGAGAAATCCAAACCCCGGAGTGAGTGTGTTCCCTTTGTGTTCTTAAGGGAAGTTGTACTTGATGCAGAGAACTGCATCTGGAAATACTGTGTGTATCTATTTTTGTTCCAAGTGAACATCCCTCTTCAGTGTCAGTGGTGAGGATCCAGACTCCTTGATTACTGACCTAGACAGGGGATGTCACACCATATTAATTAGACTGTGGTCTGAACTAACCATAGGCTTGAGAAATTTTGCCTTGCCAAATCATTCTACAATAGTGCAGCAATGTTGTCAACTGAAATCTCATACTGGCTCCCTGCTTTTGTTTACTTGGCTGACATCTTCTCAGGACTTCAGCCATCCTGTACCATAAATCTGAACAAGTATACAATAAAGTCACCCATTTTGTTGCTGGCCTCATAGTTGGACTTACATTTTACCTCCTTACATTGGTTAGAATTTAGTTATCACATTCATCATCTTCAATTTTGCTTTGCACATAAACTTGTATACACACTCATCTGCCTCACTGTGTAAGACACTGCTAGATTTGGGCATATGATGTGTGAATTTAGGCTCTTCACTGTCAGACTGATCACTGTTGTATAGTTATTCAGTCAAATCGGATACTTCATGATCTCTTTTCTATGCAAAGGCCTGTTTGTCAAGTACTGCTTCTTTAATTTCTTGCAAACTAATAGCTGTTTGACATTTGTTAAAAAGAAAACATATTTATATTGCATGAAAATAACAAAATAAATATTATTATGGTTTGTTTTCTTTTTTGTTACTCTGTGTATCGCTATCACTTTTAAAAAAAAATGTCATGCTGTATAAAGATATTTAAAAAAAGATTGGTGACTCCAGGTATTCAACTGCAGTAGACCAGCAATGGAATAAAGTATCCGAGAACCTTATATTCGAGCAAAGTTAAAGTTGGGGAAAAAGGTTAAAAAAGCATTTTCAAGATGATAGGAACTGCATTAGAGAATACATAAGTTTCATCACTGCAAAATCATATAACGTTTCTGTGATGTTACATATATTTATAAATTGATAAGGTGAGTTTGAAGTTTTAATATGTGAGAATTAACAGCATTGCTATGTATTGTCTTATGCGTTGTCAAATCTTGTGTTTCATCTTCTATGTCATTTATTATGTTTTCTGCAGAAATGACTATAGATGTCAGTTGGTGGTAAATGTGCTTGATCAGTTAGTTATATGTTAAATTATACATTCATGTACTCCATAATGTGTGTTGTCAAAACTTTGTTACTGTTGTGAGGAGCTTTCCTTCCTAGGACTTACTGAAAATAGACTTTCCTACCTGTACATCTGCAGTTAAGAAATGTAAATTAATTAACTATTATAAATAGACTGAAAATCAAATAATAAATCAAATCACTTTACAATGCCTGTATCTGCCACAATAGTTTGGGGAGAATACGTTATAAGACGATAGAATAGTTTTCAGAAATGGAGAGTGATGTAAAATAACAGGAAAAGAAGGACATGATTACTACAAAACCTTAGAAGAAACCAAAACATAGTCAAAGTTAACATCATCAGTGTGAAGTCTTATGTTCTCAGCGACGTTTTAAAGAGGAAAGCTCTAATGATTTTATCTTTCGACAGATGGAGTGACAGGAAGTTCATGAGCAATGCAAGAAAATATTTTTCACAATGCAAAGATATAGCAAGGTGGGACACTGCAGAGAATTATGAACTACACGCCACCTTCTGAATGCCGATTAGCATATGACAGGGAGTCAAAAAAAGGGACATTGTAGTGATCAAACCTTTAAGGAAAGATGGTAGAAAAAAGGATGCCAATTCTCCACTATTCAGCAAATTTTAAGTAAAAAAGCAACTGTAATCACACTTATCAATTGAACAGATTTTCTCAGAATGTCTAGATTTTTGTCTCACATTTTTGGTCAGTTTTTAATTTAAAATTGTGGCTTTCTGGTAAATCAGTGATAAATCATTACAGATTGAAGTTAGAAAATAATGACCGACATCTGAGATTCACACTTCATACACTTCAGAAAATCAGAAAATTCATGCTAATACAAAATTTGTCATTCTATCAACTTTCTAAGTTTGTAAGAGCAAAATTTAAAAATGTATCCTATTTTTGGCCCTTTATCCTCCTTTTATTTATGGCTTTGTCCAGATTTCTTGCTCTAAGAGGTTGAGAAGTATGAGTGCAATGATTTTTTTTTTTTTTTTTTTTTGCTGACAAAAGTCTCTTTAATATCTGCATCTACCTGCAAGGTCTTGATGGAATGGAAATTGCATGTATAATAAATACAAGCATTTGCCAAATCTACTTTCTAATAAGTGCTGCTGCTTTCTGTCAGGTGTATTTATCTCTGGTCAGCTTTAATGTGTTAAGTGATAATAGCAGTATTTCAACATGTCATTTTGAAATGCTTATTTCTATGGAAACAAAACACTGAATCACTCAATGTGTTATATTACACGATACAAGAAATCATGGTGTATGTTACTTTAAGCCTACCACTGACATAACTAAAATATAAATGTACTGTGCATCATTCTTTATTGTCAGTTCCCTGTGAAGCTGTGCTGGAATGCCAGTTTTTCTGCACACACTTTTGGCAGTGAGCCTTCAACACCCCCACCACTACTGACAGCTTTTAATATGCAAATATGTTTAGACAAAGTAGCTCTGTCCTAGCTGGACATCTTTGCAAAATCTGACTTGTGAAATCAGATTGAATCTCTCTTCTCAGTCTGTGCTCACTTATTTTTGGCTAAGAATGCGTACGCACATGAGTCAGCATTTCTTACATCATGAGACAACTTGCAGTGAATTAGCATTAATAAAATATTATGCTTGTTAAAAGTGATTTTGCCAGGTCCAAGAAAGCTATTTCTTTCGTGTCCGATGTTTATATAGTCCCAGCAGATCTGTAGAAAGTGAATTTTTCCAGGAAGCCTGAGAATAGTTATCTGAATATGATATGCAAAGGCACTGATGTTTTGCATGAACTTAGCTATGCAGTGCAATACATTTTGTAAAACAGCCTGCTGGAACAAGTAGCTGATAATAATGTGTTATTCTGTGACTGACATTTGCAATACATCTGAGGTACTGAAAGGCAGACTGCAGTAGAATGAATAACAATTCATGGGACAGCTCTCCTTTATTGGCAACTGGGTGGTATTAAAGAGGTTGATATGCTGACCCCTAGTGAAATTGGGCATTACACTATATTGCATTACATTGCTTGATGGCAGAATGAGACAACACGTCTGTCTATTCTGCCCTTTGCATTTATCATTCTAACTCCCCTCGTTTTCTTACTTTCACTCTCACTTCTTCTCACCTCTTCTCCGTCTATTCAATGCCTTTTCAGATAAGTTCACAGATTCCTTCTTTACCACTATTTCTTGTAGTTCATTCCATGTGGCCACAACCCTCTCTGTGAAGAAGTGCTTTTGTACATCCAAGTAATACTGAGATCCTGCAGTCTGCTGCCTGTGCTTAAGCTTCCCTTTATTCTTACTGTGCATGGCACTACATCACATCTCCCTGACTTGATCTTGTACACTAATGTCATGCTCCCTGTCTCTTTTAGTCTGAAATGAGAACAGTTTTAGGTCATCTTGTCTACTTACATCCCTTCCCCTACATCAAATGCATCTTTCTAGTAGTTTTCCTCTGGACTCCATCACACAGCCCACCATCCATCTTTGTATAACCTGCTGTGATACACACAGCACTGTAGAGCCTGAGCAGGGTCCAGTATAATAGAAACATTACCTATTTCCTTCTGCAGTCTGTCCCCCTGAGGATATCCCACAGCATTCTCTTTGTTGTTGTAACTACAAAGCCATCAAACTCTGCTCTTGGTGATCTAGCCTAAGTGAGATCAACACTTGCTAATCCATTTCTTGATCTGTCTCCCCACAGCAGGTACTTCCTTCTCCTCCTCCTCTTGACTACGTACCACACTGTTTTCTATTCCTCCTTATTAATACTTGTGCCAATTATTCTATAACTTTCTATACTGTTAACTATTTATTTTTGCTTCTCCAAAAATAAATCTAGAAGATTTGATTTCTGTATCTTCCTAATTAATAATTGCGAGGTAATAATCTGCAACAGCTATTGTCCAAACTTATTTTGTTTTACTATACCTAAATTGAATATCTACTATATTTCTTTTTGTATCTTTTTCTGTTCAGTTGTCAGAATTTATTTTATTATACTGTCACTCAATTTTCTACCAAGTGATGCATAGTGTTGTATATCATAGGCTGTGGCTGAAATGGGTCCTTGTGGATCAGTGCACTAGCCTGGTTAACAAACATACAGATATACATATATGAATAAATAAATGCTTCATATGTTGGTTGCTGTGGCCCTGGTACAGTGCTTTGTATTTCTCTATATTGCGTCTTAACTGACACTCTATGGCCCACTAGGTCAGCCTTTCCATATCTGCCTTATACTGCCCCCTCCGTTTCTGCCTCTAACATTGTGTCATCCATGAAGATGTTAACCTGGTTCTCTGTTTTCTCAGGTATGCCTGGAATACATATTATAAAGAGTACTGGACCCAAGACTCACCCTTGTGGCACTCCACTAACCACTGTCCTTATTCCTGACATTACCACTTCCACTACAGCCCTTTGTGTTCCACCATTTAATCATCCAGCAATCCAGTTTCTTAATCCTGATCCTTCTTCCAGCTGCTGCTCCTGTTTTCCTGTCACTTCCATTTTATAAGACTGGAACATGATGGCTGAAAAGTGCTTAACAACCACAACCAGTAAAAACACATCAGTGTCACTCATTCCAGTGGCACAGACTGAAATCATTTTTTGTAGGTGGCAACCCCCCCATGCCTCCTGTGTAAGGCAAGGTCCCCATCATCAGACTTGTATATAGTAACTCCATGGTAGCAGAACACTGGGGAAACAAGACTAGCCAAAATACATCACAAGGGTCTTGAGCGATTTCTTATAACGAGTTACCAAGTGATTTCCAATGAAACTTTGAGGAAACTTGGGACAGCTCTTCCTAGAAGTTTCCTGTATGCCATTGAATCAAAACTCTTGCTGAAATTCAACTTAACCACATTTAGCTGCATTCTCTTGCTATATTAATCTATATTGTAGTCATAAAACTGGATCAGGTTTTGTTTGACAGCACCTATTAGCCATGAACTCATGGTGGTTGCAGTCCAGGAAGTTGTAATCTTCCAGTAACACAACCAGCCTTTCCCTTGGGATTTTCTGTTACTTTTCCCAGCACTGCAGTTAGACTAACAAGCCCTGAATTTGATTTATTCCTGCCTTGTATAAGAGTACCTCAGTTGCTGTCTTCCAGTCTGTTAGAGACTTCCACCAGAGTACCTTGTAGAGTTCTAATCCCACTTCTGTCTGTGTGAAACTGAAAACTTAGTTAAGGAAAGTCTCAAGAAAGCAGCAATCATTAGTAAGAAAAGGACTAAGGCTGAACAAGGCAACAGCTATGACCTTTAGTTAATTTTTTCTCTGAGACACCTTTTGCAAAGGGAAACCGCCTAAGAGAGGGTGATGCTCAGACTGAGGCAGAGCTAGAATAACGTAAACATGCAAAGACAAAAAAAGAGGGTAACATATACTGAGCAATAAGGTAATCTAGAACAGATCCCCAATGATATTCCCACAGAGCCAGAATGCAAAAACCCTAAATAGAAGCAAGGATTCTAAGTATCAAGTTTGTAAAGGAAACAAACAAAAAATTGAGTAGGCAGAGACAATAACTGATACTAAAGAGTACTGGTATAAACTGCCTTTTTTAGAAGAAGAGACCCCAGTGCCTGTATTGGTAGGATAGGAGGCAATGCCTTTTACCTCATGACAGATTGTCAAAGAGAAAAGTTCAGAGGTGGCTGACTTCTAGATACACCAGATAAACTTTTAAAAGACACAATGGGAACACAGCAGCTTAACTAGAGAAAGGGAAGATATAGTTGGAGCTGTAGGGGAAGTTGCTGAACATATTATTCCCATTTTGTACCTGTGCTTCAGGCTAAAAAATTACTTATTATATAAAGTAAGGACAGACAGAACATGTTATGTCAACTTTTAGTGTCCAAATCTTTCAGAAATCTAGTGATGAGGTTACCAAATAGCCATGCAGTTGGGGGACACCTAAGAGCAGACAAAACCAAAGCAGAGATCCTAGCAAGAGTTTACTGTTTAGGAATAATGAAAGAATAATAGAGAGAGAAAGATGGCGACAGTCAACATGACACCAAGACCCCATGTAGAAAATGGGAAAAGGGATTGGATGATGATGACGTTGTATAATGAAAGAAGTTGTTGACATCTGTGATGTCTCATCCAGGCTTCAGAAATCATCCAATTGAAGGGCCTCTTATACAGATGCCATTTGAATATACTGCTCTGGACATTGTTGGGGCATTAGTAAAATGCATCAGTCGGTTTCAATACATTCTGGTGATTTTGGGCTATGTTGATAAGTACCCTGAAGCTATTCCCCTAAATAAGGTCAACACTAAATCTATAGCTGGGGAGTTGTTGTTATTATTTTCAGAGTAGGGGCACCTAAGGGGGCACGCATTGACCATTACGGGAGTTGTTGTTATTATTTTCAGAGTAGGAGCACCTAAGGGGGCACTTATTGACCATTACTCTCTGTTTATGTCTAGAGTAATGCATTAAATGTGCCTGCACTTTAAGGTCAAATTGTCAAAAACGTCAGTGTACCATTCCCACATAGATGGGTTATTAGGGCATTTAACCAAATATTAAAATGTATGCTGAGAAAAGTTATTTTGGAAGATGGTAAAATGTGGAACAGTTAATACCATAACTCCTGTTCACCATTAGAGAAGTACCCCAAGCCTTGACAGAGTTCAGACCATTTGAATTGTTATATGGCAAACACCAGCATGGACTGCATACATGTGACCAGTATGTGCCTTCTTTTCCCCCATGTATAACAGACTATGTCTATAGTTGTCATTTTCTGTTTGTTACCAGAATATGATACCTGTTTTACCAAAAGTCAAGATTGCTCAGGTTTAAACTTAGTTTTATTGCATAACAATCTCCCTACCAGTATAACAAAACTTTCAGTATCCTTAGTGCCACTCTGAAACCTCCTTCTTTATAAATAAACAAGCAGAGCTCTTTTAAGTTTATCAGTGGACAACGTTTCTACTATTTTTACTTTTAGTATGTTCACCCTCAGGATCTAACCACAATTTAAGTACATGTTTTATTTCATATAAGTGAGATCTTAACCATTTTTAAGAGAAAATATCAGCTATGTAACTTTTTAGCTTGTATGTCTTAGAAATAGCACTAGCTTGGGCTACCAGTTACTTCTTTACTTAGTCATAATCCTGATGATTAGTCTTTTCCAAGTTTAAAGCCTTAGAAGTAAACCGAGCTGAGATAATTGTAGTCCAGTCACGTTTGTCTCATCCCTCCTTGTACACATCACACTTAAAGGTTTGTAGGAATGGCTTGATGTCTTCCTTACTGGTTAGCAGTTTCAGTGATGGAATTGATTTTGGCATTAGTGCCGTACTCTCAGCTGTAGCAGCAGTAATTTGGTTGTTAATTTGGCATAAAGGCAGGTGAAATACAGGTGTACTCCACTCAGAAGTTCATAGTATACACTACAGGAATATTTATGTTTGCTCAAGCAGCTTTAATCACAGTGCATACCACAGGAATGCTGTATCTCTAGATGAGATAGATTTTCTCAAACAGACTGACTCTGTGCAGGTAATGAAAGGTAAAACGTTCAGCATCTTTGGCATAAAAACATGTGCCAAAATATGTCTCATGCACTTACCACTACGGTATATAAAACCAGCAAAGTGTGCAGCCTTTTATTAAAACGTGCAGGCTTATTTTATACTCAGACAAACGTCAATGGTGCAGAACATTCTCACATCAGTAATTGTACCAAAAGTGTGAATGGTTTTATAACATAAAGGGTTGGAGCCATCAACCCAGGTAATTTTTGTAACTTTCCCATTTTTGTCATTGCATATGTAGCACAGCTTTTCAACAATGCCATTTTACATAGACATTTACATATATAATAGTCATTCCACATTGGTCTGCTATATTATACAACATGTTTCTCACAGTACACACATCTAGATGAGCGGGGTTTGATTAGGCCCACGCACTGGAGGGGGCATGAAGGAAAGGATGGATGGAGGAGAATGAAAGACCATGGTCTGCTCACCTCCCCTATGGGAGGGGAAGGATGTGGTTGCTCAGGGACCACATAAGACTGGTGTGTTTTTTTTTTCTGGTTGAGCTTGGGGAAAGCACCTCCCATGCTTTGCAGAAGGTGAGTAGGGCTACTTGCTGTCAATGCCCCTTACAGAAGGGAGGAGTGAACAGCACAGGCAGCCCATTGCATGACCCCTTCCCTTGTGTAGCTGAGAATGGGCAGGGGACTTTGGGGCTTTAACAGACAAAACCGTAGAACTACCACTGATGTCTGCCTAAACAATGGCCCCCTATCGACTGATGCTCAGCATCGGTGATGAGGGATTGAAAGACTCACTTCAATGGGTCTGGCAATTAGCACAGAGGATTGTGGTTCTGAGCTGATAACTAGCTGCTTCATGTAGTCAAGGGTGCAGGGTTAGATTTTGTCTACCTTTATATGCCTACTGTGTGACTCTATGCAAGTTATTCTCTTTGGGCTGTCAATAAAGGAGATAAGCTGACAGGTTTGTAGGAAGCATGACACAAATGAGACAGAATTAGCTTGAAATGTATATTTGTTTACCTGAGGACTACACTGTATCACATGTGCTGCAAAATTTGGCAAATTTTGATGTTTGCTACTGATAGCCTCCCATAAAATATATGGAAATGCTTCTAATTTACTGAGTATATTGGAAATATGTGAGCACTGTTTCTAAATTACTGAGTATGTTGAAATGGAAGTGAGGAGCAACACCTTGAGAAAGTGAAACATTTTCTATAAGGTTTTTGCTGGATGTGACATGGTGTGCAGTAGTAAGCAATAATAAGCAATGGTGCTTCTGTTTATAAAACAAAGCGTTATTGTATTATGTACCCCAGTGAAACAACACTCTGAAATGGTTTACTATCAAAATTGCGGAATTCAAAATTGAGAACGTGGATATCCTCGACGCATTTCATCGTCTCATGCATATTAATGACATCAGATGATCAACGCATACAAGCAACAGTCAGTTGTCGATCTTAATATCGACAATTGCTATGTAAAGACATGCTGCATTTCTCTGCCCTGCTGATGATCTTCTGAACCACCATTCACTTGCCTATCAACATACCGGCTGTCACTCCTAGCATGCTTGAACAGGAGTAGGTCGGTCATCTGATTTTCAAGATTTTGATTGTAAACCCTCTGAAACTAGAGATACTTGATAAATTGGGATAAAGAAAAGTGAATATTCATGTGATTGTACAAGCTTTGTAAAAGTGAGGCTAAATAAATGGTGCAGTGAGTAGCACTGAAGCATTGTGGGTGAAATAGTTGCAATTCTGACAGGTTGAATTTTGGCACATGATATATTGCTAAAAATAGCAAAGTGTTGTGAAACAAAGTTGTATGCACTGAAATTGCAAACTGAATTTACTAAGGTGCCTACATGAATAGAATACATTGAAACATTATGTTGTAGCACTTATCTTGTTAATATTCCACAATATATATATATATATATTGTTGGAAACTATCCCAAGCAGCTGTGAGCTTTAACAATGCAAGAAAGGTAGAGAAAGTGAATTCAAAGGTGATAACTTCACAATGTGTTCCAAGATAAACCTTAGTAAGATGGTTTGCTGCATGTCAAAATGTTATATGCTAAAACAGTGGAAAACATTGCTTTACAAACGCGACCCAGGATTTACTATTTGTAGTAGCAGTGGTAGTAGCAGCACTTTTAGACACCTTTATTAAATTATCACTTAAGTCATATGCAAACACACATTAATAGAAAATTAAACAAACCATACTAACATTTTTTAATTTGCATACATTATACATCACATATGTGCTTCGTTATAACCATCATCAGTTCAACATTAAATAAGTTGCTCAATTCCTACCTTCCCTTAAACCTCACTCCTACTCCTGAATATTATTCTGCATGTATTGTTCCCATATTTTCCATTTATTTCTATGTAATGTGTTCCTTCCCTTTCCTAAAGGTCCTTCTTCCATTTTTTTATCTCTTTTACAACATTCAACAAATATAGCTGGTTTAGACTTCCATTTTCTAGTAATTGCTTTTTTTTTGCCAGCCAGCAAAATTAAACTTAACAAGGCCTTACTATGTCTAGTCAATTCAGATCCTGTATCCCAGCTCAAAAGAATCTCCTTAGTTACAGGCATTTGCTTACCCAATATTTCTGACAGAGTATTCTATAGGGAATTTTATAATCTACCAACTTATTACACTCCCAAAACATATGTTCCCAGTTACCTCTTTCTTCTCCATCACATCCCCAACATTTGCTATCTAGCTGAGGAAAAATTATTTGAAGTCTGCATGGGGTATACAAATACCTATGCAAACACTTCCAAGCAAAGATCCTAAACCTTCTGGATTTTGTTACATACTTGGGAGCCATGCATTTGTCCTCCTATTATTTCCTTGTAAATTGTTTTTCCATTCTTTCTTCCCAATCTTTTCTAACCTCCTAAGATTGATTATTATAGTTATCACTAAATAATGACAGAGGCTGAGATTCAGACTTCATAACCTTCAGAAAAATGCATGCTAAAGCAAGATCTGTTATTTTATCAACTGTCTCAGTTTATACAAGAGCAATTTTTAGTACTGTTTATATGTTCCCCCAATATATTTGGCCTTGTCCAGATTTCCTGCATTAACAGGTTGAGAGGTACATGCAAATAAATTGCTTTATAGAATTAGGTATATCCAAACTTCTCAACTGTCCCCGATTTTGGCTCAAAATGTTGCTCTTCCCCTAATAATCCCTCTGCAGAATGGCAATTTTGGAAGAAAACATGGAGGGTTTACAATTAAGAAATAACTGTAATAATCAGAGTTATAGATTGCTTTTATTTCAGAAATGCATGTAGATTCTTTTATTTTGTCAGCTGCTCAAGTTAGCAGTACTAATATTAAAAAAAGTGTCCCTTCTTTGACAGGTTCCCAGCTGTATTGTGTGGCTATTTTATATTTTTGCATCACATTTTTGGTCCGTTTTTCATAAAATTGTTTTTTTTTTTGGCATATTAGTGGCAAATCATTAAAGGCTGAAGTTAGAAAATAATGACAGACATTTCAGTTTCAGATTTCATACCCTTCAGAAAATTCATACTAATGCAAGACCTACTATTCTATTATCTTTGTAAGTTTATAAGAGCAATATTTTAAAATTGTCCTTATTTTTGGGCCTTTGTCCTACTTCTATGTATGGTTTGTCCAGATTTCTTGCTCTGAGGTTGAGAGGTATGACAAATGTGTTAAGGCCATCACAGTCAGCCAGAGACATTTCAAATTGTGGCATACATGTTGCCCCCCCATGTAGTTACTCTGGATGTGTCCAAGCAAGGCAATGAGCAGTTATGCAGTGTAAATGTGAAGAGTATCCCCCCATCCATGGTAGACACAAGTACTATAGTGGCTTTTCATCTGTCCTTGATTTTGCAGAATGTTCTGGTTTCTGTCATACTTTTATACTGTTGATTTATGCTTATTATTATTCAGAAAGTGCCTGTTACTCTGTATTTAAGTAGCAATGCTTTAATGACCATCAGGTAACTTGTCTGTGATTGTAAGATGCAAGTAAGTTTTAATAAGCATACTGTTAAAGAATTGCCAACAATGAAAGCCTTTCTGTTGTTGCCATGCAGAGAATACTTACATAACTAGATAACTTATAAGCCTTGGGTAATGAAATGCATATGACAGCATTTGTAATAAAGGACAGGATTACATTATTTTAAGAAGCTCATTACATTTGTTAGAGACTTGCAGTCATCATTGCAGGCTTTACCTGCAAACTAAACAGAATGCCAATCGATCGTGTGTGGTCCATAACCTGTGCAGTAATCCTTTAAGCAAAGTATGTTGAGCTTGTTTTTGATTGCTTTTCATTTTTTACTTTGATCATGTTTTCCCCATGAAACAAGTAGATAGTTGTTGTCAGGCAGCAGGTCTTTTTTGGATAAGAAACATTTTTACAAGTGGGAGTATCACAGAGATTGCTACTTTCAGCATGTTACTTGGTACTTTAATAAAGCTGAATATAAATTATAATTAGAATTGCAGTGCAAGGAGAAGTGGTTTGAGTTGAGTGCTGCTTGTTTTTCTTATACTTGATTTTGACTGGCATTCCAGTAATGTATTTAAAAAGTAATTTATTTTTTCATGCCTCACAACCTTTTTGTTTCCATCTAGATATTAAGTAAGCTGTCATGCAGCCAATGCATTGAAATATTTTTTTTCTTCTACACTTCATTTTGTCTTGATTGGACACTCATAATGATGGTTTGGTACCCAGGGCAGCGTATTTAATTAAAGTTAGAGTTTTTGTGGTTTTTGAGCATAGCGCCGCCCCTTTCTAGTTGGCCACACCCATTCCCATTGACCCCCACCCATTCAGCTGTCTTCTGCAGCCCCCCTTTGATTTGAAGTCATCAGCCGCCACTGTGTATAACTCAGACGAATTAAAGGATGTTTGCACTGTGGAACTTGTGGGCTAAAAGCCTATTAAAATTTTTGTAAAGTTACAAATTCCTTGTACTGGAAAAATGAGAAACCAAACAGATAATAAATAATACAGTATTTATGCTGAAAATAAATCTGTTGTCATGGATGGTAAAAATTATGTTACATCCTGTTGAAATGCAGCAACATAGGGTTCCAAGAGACAGCGGTACTGACCAGTTAAGTGTGGTTACAAACAGTGATCGGGTGCAACAGAATAAGACTGCTTTGCACGCAAGTAGTAGGGGCAAATAGGTGGTTTTCATCACATCATAACTGTGCGGAATGAAGTTAAAACTTTACTCACGGGTGATAATTCTAGCTCTAAAGGTTCTAAGAGAGTTAGAATAAATAATCCTGAGTAAGTTCTGTGAGAATAAAGGAACGAAAGTGCTACATCTTCTCTTCATGTTCATTCAAAAGTGGCCAGACTGTTTTCTGTTTTATGGTTTATTATTCGCGTTTATTGCACTTTTTGGTGTTTTTTTTTTTTTTTTTAAGAGCAAAATTTGTTTTGAAAACTCAAAAATATTATCAAACAGCAACTGTTTATAGAAAATGTAACTGAGTCCTTTTCAGTACAGCACACAGACAACCAGCAATAGCAGAAAACAGGTTATTCTTACAAGATGTTCCTCTTTTCAATAAAAGGTCAGGGCTTTGTCTGAGATCTGTTATTCCAACCCCTGAAGATACTATGACATATGAAGCAAGCAACACTTTGTTTCAGAGATTAAAAAGAAATGTTGATGATTTCATAATGATTCAGACAGGTTTCAAAGAAGTTTGAAATCTTTAAAGGAGGAAGTAGAGGCATGCAAAAGGTTGCAGAACTATTGTTGCTAAAATGAAGAATAGCAAAGACACAATCAGATGGTGTTGTTGCTAAACACAGAAAACAGTAAAAGAACAATAAATTGTTTCTCAAAGTCAGAGATGAAATACACTATCACAAAAATGAGATGGCAGAAATGATAACGGTTTGGTATGGTTTTCAAAAAAGTTTACAATGTTAGTAAAATTGAAAAGCTTTCAAAGTAAAACAGACCAGTGAATTGCTATTTTGTCCAAAATACTCTCTGAACTTTCTGAATAAGTTGGAATAATGAAGCAGAGTAGCAAATATGAGAGTTCTAAATAAAGTGATAGAAGCATAAGCGAATAAGTGCATCTGTTAAAGTAGAGAACTGATACAGCTGTATATTAACAGACTTTCTGTTCTCTAAACAAATTGAATGAATAATTTAAGGAAGCTGTAGAAACAATGAAAGATTAATGGGAAAAAAAAATCAAATGAAAAAAAACCAGTAGCCTGTTTTAGTTGAGTTGGAAAAAATGAGAAATGTGACCTATTGCTTGAACTTGAAAGACTAAAGAGAAGCCAAGTATAGATTCAACATGAGGTTATATATTTTCAGAGTTCAGAGAGAAAATATTGCAAAACTTGCAAGCTGTTAATGATGTTATCTGCAACTTGAAAATCTGTTGCTAAATGCACAGCTCCAGGAGACTGAAAACAAAACTAAGAACTGCACACAAGCTTTTGTTTGTGACAATGAAGCAGTCAAGATCACTACCTTAAAATAAAAGCAAGGTAATTCAGCTTTTTCTCCAGCTTATGCAACAAAAGAAGTTTAAAGAGAGAAATGAACACAAGCAAGTTACGTGTTTTCATGGAACGCTTAAAAGTGAATGTGAAGAGACAGAAAATGTAAGAAAGGTGCATTAAGTGCACATAGTCAATCCATATAGGCTCTTGCAGAAGATGTAACATGGAATAGATGTGTTGCTACTGAGGAGCAAAAAAGCAAATCATGATACAGGATGAACAGTATGATATTAGTTTTAAACTGGCCACTAAGTGTAAAAAGTTGCAAGCTGAATAAAAGACTCGGCAAGGTCTATGAGAAATCTATGGAGACAGTATAAACTAATTTACAGAAACAAACAGTAAACTAAAGGAATATGAGTAGATACTGGCCTCTGATGCTGGGATGCATTGAGACCAATACTAGAAACAGTAGCAAAAATATTTATGGCCAAACATCATAAAAGTGCAAAAATATTTATGGCCTAAACATCATAAAAGTATCTAAGGAGAACTGTGCTGCAGCCCACATTAGTGAGTCTGGTATAACTGTGGAACAAAGAGTGACTATATCTAAAACGTACAGGTATGTAAGTCAATGAAAAAAAGAGTAAAAAGAACATATTGCTTTTCCCATTTACAACAACAAAGAAAAGCAGTAGTAGTAATATAGAACAGACTGCTGAGATCAGTTGAACCTGTGCTTTCATGTACTGAAGGCGAAAGTATAGCCAAGAATATTATGGCTATTGAAACATCACTTCTTTGTGAAGAACATGCTAGGCTAAATTCTAAGATGGAGAATGAAAATTTGTTGTGGTGTCATCTACTAGGAGAAAACCCAAATAAATTAATTATTAATAATAAGGTTGCTATTCTTAGTTCACTATGACAATAGTTTCCTGATTTAAAGACATGTTTAAGGTCTGATACTTCTCTTGAGGAAGTTATAAAGAATCAGAAGTTAGAGGAACAAATAATTGACCTAGAGATGAAAACAGTGCAACAGAGATTTCAAGAACTAGGGTCAAAAGGCAGGGATTATAAACAGAAAGTTAATGATAGGTTTGGGAGTTTTTGGACATTGGAGAAGGAGAAGGCTAAACTGGTGATACAGAAGGGAGACCACTGGCATCTGAACAGAACTGATCCTAGACTGCATAAACTTAGATGTTATGTGTGCTGTTTGGATATCTGGCCAGGAATTGTCCCAAAATGTGTGATTTTGTATAAGGTGACAATGTTCAAACAATGCTTAATACCATGAATACTCTTTTTTGATCTAGGCATAATTTCAAACATTCTATACAGTACAGGCAAATTAATCATGTTATGCATAACACTGCTGTAGAAAGTATGAAAAATATGCACAGAAGAAATGTATGCTTATTCTGGAAATAAGACGGGCCGTGGAAGGTCTTAGATAAAAGTAGAAGAGGGGCAAGGAATTGGGTGCAGAAGATAAATCAGATTCCTAAAAGGACTGTCCCTCAAGTTGGAAAGGCCATGCTTTGTATGGCTTTGACAGATACAGTCATTCATCTGGAATCCCCTGCAAATGGTTTGGGGTATGTGTGATATAGTGAGGTGTAGGTGTACTAAGTGAGATATAAAAGGGATAAGCCAGGAATACTACTTTTTGAAGACTCCCAGCCATCTAACTCAGTAACAGAGTTAGGTGAAACCTGCAGCTAACCCTCCTGTTAAAACTCTATGTAACTGCAGAGTGAGAAGTTTTTACTTTTATTCAATAGAGGTAGTAAGGGGCATCCTTTCTTAGAGGTGAGAGGAAGAGGGCCACATAAAGTGGCTGTTAGAGACAGCTTGAGTATAGAATGGAGAAGAGGCAAAAATGTGTCTAGGGCCTGGAGTGATTTTCAAAGCAGGAGAAAATTCTCATTGAGAGTGCTTCAGAATGAATCCCCACTGAGAAGAAACTACTGACTGTAAAACTCTGATTGGCCAGGAGAGATAAATAACACTGAACTAATTGAAATGACCTGTGAGACTCTGTGGGCATGATAGCCAGAAAAATTATAAAGGCTGAACTGCTTTATATGAATCTATGAACCAGGTACTGTAATTTTAAAGTTATTTTATTTGAGAAAGTCCAACTGGACTATATGAGTTGTATTGAAGTTATTCTATTTCAAGTTTACAGTAAAGAAGTTGTGCTTTAACTGATAACTTACCCCCACACACACACACACTATCTCTCTAATTTCTCTTGTTATGCAGCTATGCATTCTGTTATTTAAATTTAAATGAAATAAAAAAAAAATGAATGGAGAAAAAATCAAAACTTGAGCAATGCTATAACAAAATTGCTAAATTTACAGCACAACCCCTTTCAGAACCCTCCACTGTATAGCACTAAAAAGCATAAATTGGTTAGAACTACCCCATTAACTAACATATACACAGCTCCTTACCACCTATAAAAATGTTCAGCATCCATCTATTTGTACAGCACTAAATAACATTCTACACAACCATGTTCCCAGTCGGTCAGTACAATCCAATGACCAAAAACTCTTGTCTGTTCACAAACCTAAATATCTGCTGGGCATTGTCTGTACTTGTACCATGATGCTAAGGCCTGGAACTCCTTACCTGTGTCCGTCAGGTCAATACCCTCTCTCCCATCCTTCAAAGCCACTTTGAATAGCTTCCTAGCCAAAAGCTGTCTCTGTTCTTGCTTAACACCAGGATAATATATATCCCTAAATGTGAACAAGTACCTTTTCACTCCTTATACCTCCTTACTGTTTCTTTTTCACTCACTTCCTTATTTCTATCAATTTCTGTCCCTCCTGTGTTTCTCTCTAAATATACCAAAAGCCTGCTTTTCTTTCATTTCATGTTGCAATTCCTGTTTGTATTATACTAATTTACCTTTAATTTGTCTATAAACTGGCTACAATTTCAATAAATATTAAATCATTATCAAATAACATGAATCTATTCTTAATCAATGTTTTCATATTATGTCTAATTTGGTATAATTATTTAAACTATAGAGTTTTTTTGTATTATTTTTGAAGACTGTAAATTATTATTCTTAAAATGTTTTGTAATATTTTGGAGCTTTTCTTTCCTGAAAATGGGCTCCTACCCAGTTTGAATTTCTCGGTAATCAGATGTCAATAAATAAATAAATACTTTAACTAACATATACTTTGATCTACCTATAAAACTATACTACCAATCCACAACAACGTCCTCCACCAAAACCTAACCAACCAGTAACAACCTGTTCTCTACTCTTCTCCATCTAAAAATGCTCTCCTTTAAAACATTGCATGCCCTAACGTCCCCACTTCTCACTCCCTACCAGGATATAATGTCTCACTCTAACCCTTCACTTACTGGCATTATTAACCTGCTCTACATCTTACTAAACACAACTCCGTGAATACTTCACCTGCTACCAAAAGACACATGATTACAATGTAATCCCTTCATTCGTGCTGTTCATTATAGGTTCATAGGGTCATAGGTATGTACTAGGCTATCGGCCCTAGGGCCTATATAAGCCTAGCCAAAACAGTTTCCCTGGCTTTTGCCATCTAAGAAAATTATTTTCCTGTGCCCCTGTCGAGCAGCTACACAGCAGTGATCCCTGGGGTTAATTTCCTGTTTCCCATCTAATTGTCAAGATTTCACTTAAAGACGGCTAATGAGGAGCTCTGCTTGACATGAATGGATATCCCTTTCCAGAGCATGGGAAGTCTCTGGGACAGGAATCTATCCCTACAGCATGTTCTGTTTATTATGGTGACAAGGTTTAGGTCCCTGGAGCATGTGGCTCAGAGAGATTGGGATTTCTTTAAGTGTAGCATGTCCATCAAATCTGTGTTAGACATGTTTTTGTATGTTAGGCAGAGATTGCCTCTGAATAAGTGATATGCGACGGAGTAGAGCTGGAGTTTTTTGAGATGGTCTGCGTATGGCATC
The DNA here is from genome assembly GCF_019279795.1 of Protopterus annectens. Lineage (NCBI taxonomy): Eukaryota > Metazoa > Chordata > Ceratodontiformes > Protopteridae > Protopterus > Protopterus annectens. The sequence goes on along the minus strand of NC_056744.1, from coordinate 14,854,157 downwards.
TGTTTGAGGCTGGAATGCTCCTAGTGAGGTATTTCTTTGGCCTTTCTAGTTGTTGCAGATGTCTTGCAAGGTACATGGCAAATGGGGAGTTGTACTCTATAATGGGTCTGATGAGGGATGAGTAGAGAGGAATGATGGCCTCTCTTTCTTGAGGAGAACCCCTTTGTGATGAGATGTGCCATATAGAAGGATTTTCTGACTACTGTGGCGATGTGATTATCTAAGGAGAGACTACTGTCCACCTGTGTCCCAAGGTCTCTTATCACACTTTCAGTGTTTAGTAGGCTACTGCCTATGTGGTAGTTCATGGGTAAGGTGTTTTTCCCAAAAGGGATGACAATGCACTTCTTGGCATTGAGCTTTAGGCAATGACTTTGACACCAAGCATCAGTCTCAGTGAGGCCTCTTTGTAGAATGTCCACATCCTTAGGTGAATCTACTATGGCTCCTAGTTTGCAGTCGTCTGTGAATTTCATTAGCCAGAGACCAGCTGTATTAGCCTGGACTTCAGAGAAGTAGATACCGAACAGCAGAGGACCGAACCCTGTGGTACTCCGCTTGTCACTGGTCTGAAGTCAGATTTGGAGTTGGCTACTTTCACTGTGTGGGTTCTGTCAGTGAGCCAGTTGGGCACCCATCTTGTGACATATGGATTTATGCCTAGTCCAGTGAGTTTATCTATAATACCAGAGTGGAGGATGGTGTCAAAAGCCTTGGCAAGGTCAAGATAGGCTGCGTGCACCACCTTACCCTCGTCTATGGCTCTGTTGACTGCTTTTTGAAGAAGTCAGTCAGGTTTAGGAGTCATGATCTATCTTTTACAAACCCAAACAGAGTGGGGTCCAGAGTTTGGAGGTTACCTATGTCTGTTTATAAGCTCCAGGAGGATGCATTCCCTGGCCTTGCAGACCAGGCTTGTCAGGCTAATGGGGTGGTAGTTCCCGGGGTCAGTGGTGGCACCCCCTTTGTGGAGTGGGATAACCAATGTGTGCAGCATTCCATAGGCACAATGCCTGAAGTGAGGCTATGGTTGAACATGGTACTTAGGTGGTGTGCCAGTTCATTCTGTAATTCATGCAAAACGCAGCCCGGGATGTTGTCCAGTGACATGGATGCTGTGTTCTTGGCTTTGGAGAGTGCAGTCTTTACCTATGCATCCATGATTACAGGGGATTTGCAATCTTCCAGTATGGAGATGGGCCCTTTGGGGGGTGGGGGGGGGGGTAAAGTTTGCACTGAACTTGTCTGCCAGAATGTTGGCAATATCAGTTGGTTCGGTAAATGTAGTGCCATTGTGCTGTAGTTCCAAGCAGATCTGAGTGTTGCTATTGAGATTCTTGACATAGCTGTAGAAAGCTTTGTGGCTGTCTTTAGAATCCATGGTGATTTTATTTTCGTAACTAGCTTTGGAGGATTTTATGAGGGCTCTCAGCTTCTTGCTGAGGCTGACCAGGGAGTTTGTGCAATCATGGGATTTTACTCTTTTTTGCAACAGTTTCTTCCTTCTGTTGTAGAGTTTGTTTATGGCAGGGGACCACCAGATTGGCTTCCTTTTTTTGGAGGATAGAGTCTTGGTTCTGTTGGGGATGGAATGGTCCATGCACTCATGTATGTGCTTATACAGTGCTTTTGTATATGATTCAGCAGTCGTGCCTCTATTTTCCATCTGTGCGGCTGACATGAAGTTGACCACTTTTGACTTAAGAAGCATGAAGTTGGCTTTGGAGAAATGTTTTACTGTGGTTTCCTTAATGGGGGGTAGGGATGGGATATGGATGTCTAGGGTGATTAGCTTGTGGTCTGACCTGACCAGTGAGGAGTTTACCTCTGGCGTGGAGCATCTCTTACCCATATTGGTAATGACCAGGTCCAGGATGATGCTGCCCCTAGTAGGGATATGGCCAAGCTAATCCAGGGCATTGGAATTGATGAAGTCCAGAAAACATTGGGCAGATGAGTTAGTACATGAGTAGTTTTCCCAGCTGATGGCGGGGTAGTTGAAATCTCCCAATATTAGGGTAATGGGCTGTACCTTAATATTATCCAGTATATCAAGAAACATGGATTGGGCGTCCTGGGGCATGGTGGGGGATCTGTAACAAGCTACAACTTGAATTGCAGTCTTGCCCAGTGTTAATTGTACTTGGATAATTTCAGATGCATTATGTTGAGCAACTAGCCTGGAGGTGTGGGTATCCTTTATGAATATGGATACGCCTCCTTTAGTGTTTCGGTCCAGGTTAGGTGGCCAAAAGGTGTGGTAAGAATTGTAGCCTGGTAATGCAGGGGTGCTGTCTGCAGTCTTAAAGGTGGGAGGATGGCATAATGGTTAAGGTGTTTACCTTATAAACACAAGGTGCAGGGTTTGATTCTCACATGGAGTAACTGGCTAGGCTTAAAATGGCCCACCAGGGTAGTTAGCCTAGTACTAATCTATGAATCTAAACCAGGTCTCTGTCACTGCACAGATTTCAATGTTCTCCATCTTAAGGAGTACCTCGAGTCAGTGCATTTTGAGGTTTAGATGTCTAGCATTGAGTAGCATTACCCTTAGATTTCACTTGTTTTGTATCTACTATGGTGATGCGTTTGATGTTTGAGCCTTGCCTAAAAAAGGCACTATGGGGAGGCAAGAGCCTTAGCCAGTATCTGGAATCCCAGAGGCTACAGGTGCAGGCCATTTCTGGCAAAGCGTTGTGGCCTGCTGATCATGTCGTCCCAAGCAGACAGATACTGGATCCCCTTGGAATGACACCAGAAGCTTAGCCAATTGTTGAAGTCAATCATTTTGTCCTTGTACTCTGGTATCATTCTGGGTGATGGCAGGATGCTACTCAGGGCTAGTGTCATACCTGCCTGGGCCACATGGTCAGAGAGCTTCTCCATGTCTCTTTTCATGTAGTCCAGGGAGGTACATCTCAGGTCATTCACTCCAACATGGACAATGACAGAGTCATATTTGTACTTGTTGTGGAGTGACCTGAGTGCGTGCAGTATACGGCGGATCCTAGCACCCAACAGGCAGTTGACAGTAACATTCTCCTGATTTAGCCTGGTGAGAGGGACGTCAGTGTGCCTGACTATAGAGTCACCAATGACTAGTGTGTTCGGTACATTGTTTTGACTTATGGGCTGAGGTTGAGAGGCACACTGATTTTGTGGGCTGTTCGGGTAGTGTTGGGGTGGGGGTGGTTGCTTGCGTTTCATCTTTGGAGATCTCTGTTGTTTGGGCACATTTTTATTGAGAGCCTCCACAAATGTAGGTGTGTGTTTTGTGTTACTATGTGTGGGTTTGGATGGTGCATGTTATGATGGACTATGTGTAGAGTGTGGTGTGATGTTTACCTTCTCCTCTTGACTGTCTAGTCCAGTCTTGTCTGGAGAGAGCTTAGCTTCTTGTTTGGCTATATAAGTGCATCTCTCACAGGGTGTAGTATTGGGTGGTAGGAGGAGAGGGTTGTCAGTGTACATGAGGCAATTGCTACATTGCCCAGATTCATCAGGTGTACAGAAGAAAACACTGGGAGCTGACCCTTAGACATGCCTGGTTAGTGCTTATTAATTTAAATACTAAGAACTGATTTCCTTTTGATTAGTGAGGAAAGTTGAGTGCTGCAGTAATTTGTAGATTATTTAGTGCTTGCAATGAGATTTGGACAGTGCTGAGCACAAATAAACAGTTTTGAGTGCTAAAGCTAGAAAACTGGCTAATTCTATGGGAACAGAAACAGTTCTGAGAGCTAAAAAAGAAAAGTGGCTAGTTCTAAGGGAAAATCTGAAGAGCAGACTTTCTGGCACCTGGAATACTTCAACCATAGTTAAACGCTACTGCCCAATGCGCAAAACTGCATAGACATGGGTTTTTATACAGAAAGATGAAAGCGATAGAAATAGCCCAAAATGGCCAATAAAACTACAGATTCTGAGCTGAAACCACTCCTCCAGTGACTGATAGGCTGTTCAAAGCTCATCACTCTCACTGATGAACAGAGAAGCTTCCCTCTATCTTAGAAAGGTCTGTGCAACACAAAAACGTACAAACAGCCCAGAATTCAGCAAAGTCTGAAAACTGGACTCTACTGATTCTAGAAAGGTAGGAAACGAATACAAAGATAGTATTTTTTTTTTCAAAAATTAAAGCTGATACAGGAATACAAACACTTTTAAAGCAGAAAAATGGCTATCACACTTGAGTATGTAGCCTTTAACAATTAAACAGTTAAAAAACACTTAAAAATAATCAATTAAAGTGCAAACAGTATAAGAATTCAAAAAACAGTTCAAATAAGTATCAAAGTTAATAAAAAATGGTAGGAATTATGCAGCTAGCAAACATAAGCAATAAAAAGCAAAAGAGAGGTACTTAATCCACTCAATGTCTCCCTTTTCTCTCTCTGCTGCTGTATGACTCTGCAGGACATTCAGGCAGGCTCTTGCTGAGGTAATACAAGCACAAAAACTGTGCAAACATGGGTTTTTAAACAGAAAGATGAAAGGGATAGAAATAGCCCACAATGGCCAATAAAACTACAGATTCTGAGCTGAAACCACTCTTCCAGCAACAGATACGCTGTTCAAAGTTCACCACTCTCACTGATGAACTGTTCCCCACTTCTATAAAAATCACTACATTAACATTATTGAAGCTAAAAATACTACATACTCCCAAAAAAGGCAAGGTACTATCACTACAAAAACTAAAACAATGCATTCATGTAAGCGTACTACTGAATTTACTGCTAGCAGGTGACATTCACCCCAACCCACATATTAGCAATAACAGAATCTTGGTTAAAACCAAATATCAGTAACACAGAAACACCCCCCCCCCCCCTGGCTTTAACATCCTTGCAGCTGATAGAGTAAACAAAAAAGCAGAAAGAGTAGCAATAATGTACCCCAGTAGCATAAACCTGTCACCTTTCCCATCTTCCATATGTCCCTTCCTCATAATTAACCTAAAACTAATTGCACACAAAACAGTATGTGTGGCAGCCATTTATATCCCACCTGGAGGCAATATCAGCATATTGGTGGACACCCTATCCTGACTATCTGGTAATGTACACACAGAGACAATTATACCAGGTGATGTTAACATCAACAGGTCAAGTGTCACCTCTGAGATAATGATGTCTAGTATAAACCTGTACAATTTCTCCCAACTTATCAGTGATCCTACCAGAGTCAATCCAAAAAATTTAAAAATACTACTATGGAGTGCTTCTTAACTAGTCACCCTAACAATATAAGCTCCCATGGCATCTTAGTTAGCACACTTAGTGACCACCTAGCCATCCATGCCACAAGAGAATGTATACTTCTCCCGGGGAACACACATATAAATCCTCTCACAAAATAAACAACTTTGACCCACAGCTGTTTAACACCTCACTACAATTTCATAACTGGAACATCCTAAAAATCTTGCCAGTAGACAATAATGTTGTCTATTTTAATACAATATTTATGGAGCTGTTAAAAGCATACCCTCCCCCCTTAGGCTTAAAAGAGTACAAAACAGCTGTGCTCCTTGGCTCACTCCTACTATCAGGAAATTAATGAGGAATAGAGATAAATCCTTGAAGGCATGGCTAAATAATAAAACAGAAAACAATCTTCAACAATATAATACTTATGAAATAAAGCCAAATGCCAGCTCAAACTTGTCTAGAAATGATATTACTCCAATTTGCAGAATATATGCTACAAAAACTCTAGACAATTCTGGGCCACCATATCTAAAATACTACATCCTGTTTCAAATGGACAACCAAAGCCCAACCTCAATTGCTCCCCAGAAGAAATAGCTAATGCTTTCAGTGATCACTTTATCTCTAGCATCACTAAACTACTTCACATCGCAACTCAAAACACATCAGTCTCCTCTGATAATCTGACCACATCCTACTCAAAATGAGTCTACAGTTTTATAGTTCCACTAATACACACTCATTATCCTTTCAACCAGTATCCATCATAAAACTCAAGAAATACCTCAAACAAATTAAACTGAATGCACTCGCTCCAGATGACATTCCTGGTGATTTGTTAAAAATAACAATCAACTCTATTTCCTTTCCTGTATCAATTCTCATAAATAGGTCTATTCAGGAATCACAGGTCCTAGCCTTATGGAAAAAATCTCACACCATCCCACTTCATGAGGGAGGTAGCTCTAATAATATATCTAACTTTAGACCCATTGTTATTCTCTTCCCTCTTTTCAAAAATTCTTGAAAAATGCATTCATAATCGATTAATGACTCATTTACAAACTAACAATCTCTTTACTCCCACACAACATGGTTTAAGACCAGGCCGTAGCACTACCAAAGCTCTCCTAAACTTCACCAACACTATGAACTTGGCCAGAGACAAAGGCAAACTGGTTTCTGTCATGTTTCTGGATCTGACCAAGACCTTCAATACAGTTTCCCATAGCCTTCTTCTAAAACAACTCTCTTCACTTGACCTATCAAACACCTCCCCCAACTGGTTCTCCATTTCCCTTCCCAATGGACGTCAGTCTGTTAAATGGATTCATTCTCACTCATCCTTCCTACCCACCAAAAAACGTGTTCCCCAATGTTTCATACTGGGGCCACTGCTTTTCAACATATTTGTCAACAAGCTATACTCTGTCAAATGCCATGCAGTCGTTATACAATATGTTGATGCCACATTAATCTGTTCAGCTAGTAACAAAATTACTCTGCAATACCTCACCCAAGAGTCGTTATCATCAACTGAAAGCTGGGTCAGTAACATCCAGCTTCCAGTCAATCCAAAAAAACAAAGCTGATGCTACTCCTCCCAAAAGCCCTTAAACACCTCAAACAAAATTTCTCGTTAGCATCTGATAACACCCCTATAGAAGTCATCCCCCATATCAGGCTACTAGGCATAGCAGTTGATGATAGTTAAGTGTGCAACAGGCTATCAACAAATCTCACTAAAAATTAGAGGCACTCTGTAGAGCAAAGAACTGCTTAACTGACTCATACAGGAAACTCCTGGCCTATATACTCTATATTCCTCACTTTATGGTTCCTCAGTATTGCCTAAACTTCAAGCTTCCATCCAAAATAAACTAAACCAGTGCTACAACAAAATAGCCAAATTTACCACTAACTTATCAAGTAGAACCCATAACTGCTTAGCCCTTCTTGGCTTGAATTACCCAAACAATTTACTTACACACAACTACTCCTAGTCCACAAATTAATATACAAACCAGAACAAGGCAAAAGCCATACTAGACTTACTGCATACACACACCCCTGCTAGGCCACTTCAATCTGAAAACAAAGTGCTCCTCACTATCTGCAAACCACAATTGTCATCAGGAACCTTTCTCTATTCTAGTTAGGTAGTCCACTCCTGGAACTCTATCCCCTGATCCCTTAAACATACTAGCAACCTTTCCAATTTCAACACAAATCTAAAAAATATCTTTCTGATGCCTGGAAAAGTACATGCACAACCATCAAAACAGATGCATGATTACCTAGTCACTGTAACTAGGTCTTTCTCCCTCCAAATTCACTCACACCTTTCTAATCATCCAACATTAAAAGAAGCTCTCACTCTAATGATACCATGACACACACACACACACACACACACACACACACACACACACACACACACACACACACACACACAATCTATGAATTTGATCAAAATACCAAAATGTCGATGGCACTAATGTTGATAACAAAAGGTCAACACAGCAATTGTTAACATGTCACTATGCACGTGTCAGGGAACACCCTCAGAACATTAAAAGCAGAGCAGTATAAAAACAGTTTAAAACAAACATTTATGAAGTGAGGCAAGCCTCCTTGCACTCCCATGTGGCAGGCTGTGCACCCCACATCCCGTGTTAATTATGTATCTTAACTTTTAGTTTACACAGTACTGGGGAAAGGATATATTCTCCAACTCCAAGGTTTGTACAATCTCACTCTCTTATCTGTGTGTGTGTGTGTGTGTGTGTGTGTGTGTGTGTGTGTGTGTGTGTGTGTGTGTGTGTGTGTGTGTGTGAGAGAGTAATAACATTGGATATAGAAAGTGGATAATGTGCCTTTAAACTTGTGTTGCCGTATGGAGTATGACAACATTCTCACAACAGTTAAGAAAATATTATGCATGGACAGTAATGAGCTCTTATGCTATAAAAGAAGATTGCCAGTCATAAGTCCTTCAGGAAATTATTTCCTCATCTGGAGAATCATCTTGAAGGAAGGTCCTGGAAATATAGAGCACATTGACCCAGTCAGGACTAAGTCACAGTGTACACTACAGGTGGTACTTGTGACAGAAATCTGGAATTAAAACCTGGGTAAAGTCTACAACCTGAAGATATGGCAATGGCCTGTTTCTTCAATGGCCTGTGTGGACTGTGTGAAGATATCAGCAAGTTACTCTTTTGTGGAACTGTAAGCCAAACAGCTGTTTTTTTCTTTTTAATTTTGGGACTGAGATGCCAAGAAGGGCTGTAACTTTTATTTTTTTTTTAACTGAGAAGCCAAGATTGCATGTATACAATAAACCTTTTTTTATGTAATGTAGCGCCAGCAGTGTAGCCATGGTGGTGCAGCGGTTAGCGTTGTCGTCTCACAGCAAGAGGTTTTCCTGTTCGATTCTCGGCTGGAGCACCTTCTGTGTGAAGTCTGCATGTCCTCCCCATGGTCGAGTGGCATCTAAAGACATGCAGGTAGGTCTGTGCATGAATGGGTGTGCCTTCTTTAAAGGTTGGGTGTCAGGCTGGCAACTCGGCACCGTAAAAATCTACTGCCACTCATTAGTGGACCGGAGTTCCACTGTGGCGACCCCTAACCAGGAAAAGCCAAAAGAAGTAGTGCCAGCAATGTACTTTGGGCTTACAATATGTATACATTTAAAAGTACATGTATATGTACTCTGTTTGCTTGTGAGTGTGTGTGTGTGTGCTGACTCACACATGGGTAATTCTGCATTTGTTGAAAGGGTGGATTATGCATAGTATGGCATCTATAAAGCTCTGGTGAGTGTGCCCTTTGTCTGGTTAGAGTACTATTTTAGCTGTATTCTTAATGCAGTTTAGAGCAATTTATGTATTTGTTAACTAAGTGAGTGTACTGTCCTTCTCGGATGCCTTTAAGTCAAGATCAATAACTAAATGATGAGGGTTAGGTACAGCATACATTGGGCAACAGTATAGCACAGGAACAAGCAAATTCTTGGTGGGGGAGGGGGGGTGGAAGGAAGTAAGACTCCATGTAGGCAGTGACTGGAATCCGAGAATGAACCACAGACTCCAGAGATGTGAAGTAGGGACCTTATGTCTAAATCACCATGCTGACTGATGTGATACATTGTATAGCTCTCGTTAAGCTGAGTTAGTGTTGTTAATCATGTGGTATAGCTCATTTCCACATGTACTGTGCACCAGCTATCTTACTGGTGTCAAGTTACATGAAGGTTCTGAATAAGACATGCACTCTGTTCTCTGAATCACATGTGGGCATTTTCCAGGCATTTTCTCTCAGTATGTCTATACTCTTGGGTTTCAAGTTATGACTCATACTCTCAGTATTGCTTGCTAACTTTTACTTTTAGACAAGTTATGGAAATCAGGTCACTTGTACAGATAAACATCAACAACATCAAGCAATGGTTTGCCATATACAGTCTTTATATTTGTAAATTACAGGTGCATAATATGAATGTCCATTGCTAAGCTGTAACCCAGTGCGACTGTATGATGGAAACACATGATAAAGCAGGTGCACTGCTCTGGTTCACAACCATAGCAAATGAGCAGTCAGTATATTCTCCCATACCATGCAACAATTCTTTTAGAATTAGACCAGCAAATCTTGGTGTTGTTTTATTTTGCATGGAATGCCTCATTCTCCTACCTTTCAAATTAGTTTCTTTAAACACTAGCTGGCGGTCTAGAGGTAGAACATACTGGTAAACGTTTGGAATTAGATCTTCATGACAAATCATTACAGAAGGGTTAAACAATAATAATACAATCTTGTTCTTAGTAGTGTCACTTTTTCATTTTGGCGTAACTACCTACACAGATTAGGTACAAACTAATTTAAAACAAAATGTTGATCAAACTGTAACTATTCTTTTTTGCTGACTATTTATAAAATTATGCCGTCTGGGACACTGAACAAATAGTATGAGTATATGACAAGATCACAATTTTATATTTACTGAATCTCCTAGTACTGCTGTTTTTAAAGATATTAAGAAAATGAAACACAGTACAATGTAATGTAAAGCTGTCTCAGCACTGGATAAAACTAAGTTACTTTTATTTTTTTAAAACAAGAAACGTTTATTATAGCAATAACCCACGCCTGGGTGTGGGTAATGCTAAATTTACCCACACCCAGAAGTGGGTTATTGCTATTATACCATGACATTATTTAAGAAAAGAAACTGTTACTTTTCTTAAATAATGGCATAGTATAATGCCTGTTTACTGCCCTTCCGCAGATGTCTTGGCATCCGCGGCAGTTCTGATGTACTGCGCGCCTGCGCAGTACATCAGAGCTGTGGGCAAAAGCAACGGAGAAAGCAAGATCTCCGTTGCTTTTTTTTAGTGTCTCGCTATGTTAAATGAGTTTAACATAGCGAGACAGTTTTAAAATAAGCAACGGACATCTCCGTTGCTTATTTTAAAACTGTCTCGCTATGTTAAACTCATTTAACATAGCGAGACACTAAAAAGCAACGGAGATCTTGCTTTCTCCGTTGCTTTAAACACTGCCTCGCTATGTTAAATGGGTTTAACATGGCGAGACAGCTTTAAAATAAGCAACGGAGATCTCCGTTGCTTATTTTAAAGCTGTCTCGCTATGTTAAACCCATTTAACATAGCGAGACAGTGTTTAAAAAAAACGAGTTATACTAATGGAAAAAAGTCCGGGCGACCGGACCTTTTTCCATTAGTATAACTCGATTTACAACGGGCACGCTGGCCAATCAGCGTGCACGTTTTGGGGGGATCATGGTATAATAAATTATCACTTATGACATAGGTAATCATACATTTATGTAAATGAAAACATACCATATTGACATAATCTTAGTTGTAAGCATTATACATTACAAATCATATCGACATAATTTTAGTTGGAAATATTATACATTACTTATAATCTACCCAATCATTGTCAGACAAACATTACATAGCTCATTTAAATCCTGCATTCTTTTAAACCTCATTCCTTCCCTGTATGTATTGTTCCCATAATTCCCATTTTTTTCTATGACTGAAACAGTTGTTATACAAATATCAAATGAACCAATGTAACTTCAATAGATAAAAAAACAGCAACTGAGCACTTTTTCTTCTTTCTTTGTAATGTTTTGTTTTATTTTCCATTATTACAATGTGGTAAGCTTTGAGCCCTTCACACACTGTTATTTTTCTTTTTATTACAGTCACTACATAGATTAAGACAACATAATTTCAAGTTAATTAAACTATAAAACATGAGTGAAAAGTCTGAAATACATGGCTCATATTCTGACATTGAAGGAACTAGAGCCTGATACAGAAAAACAGCAAGTCTGCAAATGCTAAAGCCATAATATGAGCAGGCATTATGGAGATGTCTAAGAATGATGCAATACCCTGAAGCTTGTATCTAATATGTCTGAAATAACTACAGCTATAAGAAAGCTGTTATAATAAGATGAGGCATGTTACAAAAGTTTTGAAATGCTTATAAATTTAGTAAGAGAAGTGCCACTGTTGAAATTCTATAATGTGAATAATCTAGTTGTAAGTAGATGCCAGTCAGGATAGTAAAGGATTTGGGTTTCTACAACACAATAGACTAATTGCATTTGGGTCAAAAGTATACACAGGTATACAAAAGAGGTATTGTCAGATGGAAAAGGAACTCTTAACAAGAATGTCTATATATGAATATGTCTATGGTAAAGAAGTTCAGGTGACAATAACCTTCAAATCTTTCCAAAGCATATTCAGTCATCCCTTAAGGTGCTCCTAACTTGCAGAGAATGTTACTTAATTTATATAAGTATGATCTGAAAGAGAATTATAGCCCAGGCAAGGAATTATGCATATCAGATAAGGTCAGCATAAGACTGGCATTTACCAGTTAAGACTGAAGAAGTTTTAGAAGAAATAGTGGTCTTTTGAGTAATACAGAAGTTACCAAAGACAGAATCAAAAAAGTGTTACAATTCCATAGATTTACTTACACTCACTTAGCAAACTAGTTATTGAAATAAGTTATAAAGAGAAGCTGGACTAGGCAAAAAATCATCAAGGAAAGAGACTCAGTCTTTTCCTTCATTTTTCTCCTTTCAAGGAAGGAATCAGTTGTGGCCAAGGCTTAGTATTCAAGCTGACAGAATAGTCTCCAGTTAACTAAAAAGACAAATACTTCCAACAATGCATGAATTACATCTGAGAATAGTAAAATACCAAAAAGAGCAAGAGATAGAATGCATTGACCAGGAATGCTGACTTACATCGCACAAGTAAAGATTCTTATATGCAGTACATCCTATAATAGTAATCGGTAAAAAAAATGCTAGCAAGGCCATTTCCGTGAAAACTGTGGAGTTAAGTGGGCATCAATTTGCTTCTTTTTTTTAGAAAGCTAAGTATCTTATATGTTCAAATTATTATTCAAGGTTGCCTGAAATAAACTTAAAATAGACCAATTGCAAGTTGGAATAATGCTCTAAAGTCTAAATTATCAAAATCAAGGTACTTGATGTTGCCATATCTGATAATGGTCTGCAAAATCAAAGTCAGGAAGAAATTCACTCATGTAATATCTAGTTTGCACTGTCTACAGTCTAGTAGACAAATGGCAAAAACTCTCCAAACATTAAAAAATCTGATAAGAAAGAACATTAGAAAAAGTAATGAAGGCTATCATCTCACTGTTTTGGAATGTAGGAATACTCAACTGTATGAATGCACTCCCATCAGCTGAATTTCTAATTGTCAGAAGCTCAAAAAGCAAATTAAAAGTATCAGTCGCATTACTAATACCTGAAAATCAATACAAAGAAAAGCAGATGGTAGTACAAAATCAAATGAAGCTGCGGGTGAGCAAGGGAGTAAACTGGAGACAGTAGGAATAAAAAAAAAATTAGAAGAAATTGCACTTTAAAATTAATGCATATGAAACATTTATTTTTGTGGGACATGGAAAGTTGTGAAGGGGGAATCCCTGATTTTTGTCTAGGGAAGATGAGCAATCAGAATTGTTGCTACTAGTACAGTCACAAGACAACAGAGAGCAATAGTCAGGAGCTGTAGAGACAGACTCCATTAGTCAAGTCTCCAAGAAACATCACTGATCATATTTCTAGAGTGAGCAGTCCTGTTAAATAGTCAAAATGTGATGGATGACTGAAGTAGCAAGACTGATAAAAGGCATGTCTGAGAGCTGATCATGACTCTTAACAACAAAAATTAGTATTTGGTGTAAAAGAGCCAATGATGTGCATTTTATTAAGTTAAGGATAATTTAAATTAGTGTTGTAATAAGAGCTAGATCATGGTCAAATGGGGCCCTAGGCAGGGTAATGGGACCAGCCCCCTCAAGCCATTCAGGTGCTCCATTACGTGACTGTCTCTCCCCATTTATCATAAACACTGTTCAAACCTGTCAGCCTGCATACTATTTTCTTCATAATTTTACAAAGATTGCAGAGAGATGGATTTAATCTAAAACCTGCATTTCAAATTTTATTGCACAAACATTGATGGCCAATTACTAAACAAATAAAACAGTCTCATATTGAAAATGGACTTAGCATAGGCAACAGTAAATTCTTCTTCCCTTGAAACTCACATTCATTGAAAATGCATCTGTCCAGTGGTGAATTAAGTTAACCTTGGGCCCCAGGCTGTTTTCATACCATGGGCCCCTGCACAGATTTTTAGGACCATGCATAAACTTATGTGTTCTTTGATCCACCTTCCTGATTATTTAAAATTATATTTCTTGTTTAATGCAGCAACATTTGTTTTAAAGAGTGTGTTTTAAAATCTTCCAGTAGCAGTGAAACAAAATGTATGAACCAATAATGATAAAAGTGCCTATTTCAAAACATTTCAACCATGAAAGGTCACTCAAACACTATCATTATAATCCATCAGTATACCTACTCAACAGTTTCAGAAACAGCAACAACAAACTTGAGAAGCACACAGAAAGAGTGCTGACGAGTCCAAAAAGCCACACAGAGATCTGTGTGGCTTTTTGGACTCGTCAGCACTCTTTCTGTGTACTCAACAGTTTCAGGCCACTTTCTCTACTGTGTACAAATCACATATCTGACTGTGATAAAATGGCCACAATAAAGTATTCCAATTTGCTTTTACACATTAGACCTGCAGACTAATTCATTTTTTAACTTAATCAGTTCAGCAGAATCAATCATTTTTGTCCACAGACATCCCCCAAACCCAGCAATTTTAGCTACCTTGATGGCATCCTTCTTAGATGTCTGATTTAAAAAAATTATTAATATTAACCAAATTCACATATTTCAAATTTGTTACACAGACATATTAATCAAGTATTCAAACTTAATTTACACACACATACATACTAGTCCTGCAAAACTAGATTAAAGATTGTTTAAAATGACCAAATGATAAAATTACTCCATGCAACTGGAGCAGTTCTCCTCGGGCCTCCACTGAAAATGGGCTCTGTCCCATTCGGACTTTCCCAGTAAACAGTGCTGCCCATCACTTCAGAAGATTATATACCATGCTAGGTCCTTGGTTGCTGTATACTTGCACTGCTTATGGCAGCAGTTGCTTGCTAGACACATGCTGCATGGCTGCCAACCAGTGTTCTCACTGGGTGTCACCTAAGTGGTGAGCCAAAGGTGCCTCAGTAAGCCTGCAGTGACCGCTCACTTCCATCCTTTCCAAAGTTCCCTCTCCAATGCCCATGCCGCTAATTGAACATGGGTGCTATTGGTCTGTGCCACAGGGTGGGTTCCCTGCATTTTGTTGAGTTTAAATTTTCTGATGCTTTGTCCAGATGAAATGCCTTACTAGAAGTTTATCTCAATTAATCTTTTATAAAATAGCTTTTTGACAAGGGTCATGCCTCCCCCTGCACCTTCCATGGGGGGGGGGGGGGGGTGGCTTCACTTCCTCTTCCTTGTATAAGAAAACTGGAAAGATAATTTATTGTGTCAAAACTCACTGAAGTTGTAACACATCAGATCAATGAATTTTGTCATTATCTGTTTTCTCCCTTTTCCCCTATTTTTCGTAACCCAGAGCTGCTTATTATGTTAGGAGAAGTACTTCACAACACCCATGGCAGAATTTCCTTTTCAGGGAGAAAACAAACCATTTTAAATTCATCAGTGTAATGAATTACAGTTTTGGTGTGTTGTGAATCAATAAATCATTAGGAAGCCACACTTACTGCCATGTTGTAAAGCCTTGGAGAAAACAAAGAAAAAAATAAACAAACTAATCAAACTAAATCCCTGATGCACTCACATTATTTCTTATGGGAACAGTAATCAGGGGCTTGAACATTAAATAATTGAACTTAAAGAGTTTAAACCTTGTCCAATTTACATTCAAACAGCTGTATGGAAAAGTTTGATAAAGTGATTAACCTGGAAGTGTACAAACATTTTCAACATGTTAGAAAGAGGATAAAGAATAATTCTGTGAGAGAATTAGGTAGGCTTTTCTCTCCCAAATCAGGCATAACTGCCAATGGCCTCTGCTCATTCTCTCCTTGACTCTGAAGCCAACCCCTTTTTCCTCAATACTCATCCCAATTAATCTGCTCCTTGAGATCTTGGTCTACCCTAACAGAAGGGAGCACAGCAAAAACTATTTCTCAAGAACTGCATGTATTTCCTGGCTATGTCTAAACTGGAAATGTAGACCAAAATAACAGCTCTAGTTACACTTTGTACCATAGTAAGTGCCTCCTTATTGTTTCATTCTAAAGTAGCTGGTATTGGTATGCACACTTAAAGAGAGGATGTGGGGGGCAGAGCCTGAATGGCTAACTGAAAGCAGCAGTATTTTAGAGCTCCATATAAGTACTTAAATAAGACAGGAAAAAATATTCTTTTTTTTCTTCAAAGTATAAAATCTTATAGATAAAGGACTAATTTACATAATTAAAAACTTTGGTGAAGTTTTACAAATAATTTCCTGTCAAAAAGCTTGGAGATATATTCACTTGTTAAAACGAGCAACTCAAGGAATTCTCACCAGGATGCTGCCTTAAAGAAGGAACTACAACAGATGGCATCTACTCTGCAGGAGTTGTCTTTGAAGATGGATGATTTTAAAGAGAACCTAGAAAATCTTAAAACAAGCAGTCAAAAACAGGCTGACACCCTCAAGGAAATGCTACAACAACACCAGACAAGGATAACAGGAATAGAGGTTTCTCTAAATGATTTAGAAAGCAGTCTTAAGGAAGAGGAAACACAGAAAGAACTGCTTCTTAAACAAAACACTTGGTTGGTTAATAAATTAGATGACTTGGAAAATAGGAAGAGGAGAAATAACATCAGGATTTTTGGATTACCGGAAAACACAGAAGGTGAGAATATTATTTCCTTTTTATCAAGCTGGATCCCTGACTTTTTAAATTTAAAAGGACTTTCCTTTGGCATTGAAAGGGCACACAGAGCTCTTGGGAAACTTGCCACTAACTCAAACTCTCCTCCTTGGTCAATAATTATCAAATTTCTTTCATACTTGGACAAGGAACGGATTTTATGATCTGCTTGGAGGAAGGCACCTCTAAAATATAAACAGAGCCTGATAAGATTTGATAATGACTATTCATCTAGAATAATGGAACAAAGGAAAAAAGTGTGGCCAATGATAAAGTTTCTGAAACTAAATTTTAACATCAAGGCACAACTCGCATATCCAGCTAAGATAAGAATACTTTATGCCAACAAGATGAGGACTTTTATTGACTTGGAGGAAGCCTCTTCATTTATTAAAACTAATAATGTGATTACTTTACCAGAAGATATGGATTGGATGTCACCTTCTCTCAAGAGAACAAAAGAAAAAAGAAGTTATGTCTTACCATAACGTTCCCTCTGAGTTGTAGATCTTTAGTCATTCTTTACAGATAGGACCTTGGTTCCATCCTCGGAACCAAAATGGCTGTTTCCCAGCTCGTGCAAGCCAAAAACTCTCAGCTAAGAACCTACCCACAATGCCCCTCTCCTAGATACTCCAGATCGAGTTTGCCCATCTTAGGTAAAGATGTAGTAATAGAAAAAGTAGGAGGCTCTACCTGAGCAGATACCCTAACCAGGAGTACCTGAGATTCACCGGGAGTCCAGGCAGGAGGAAGGAGGGCGGAAAGTAAAGAATGAATAAAGATCTACAACTCAGATGGAAAGTTATGGTAAGACATAACTTCTTTATCTGAAGTTGTAAATCTTTATTCATACTTTACAGATAGGACCGAGTCCCCAGCTACTTGAGTCCTGGGTGGCCCTAAGGAAGGATATTCCTGAGCACCATAGAACCAAAATATGCTCATCCCCTGGAGGCCAAATCCAATTTGTAATGAGATATGAAGGTATGAGGTCTTGCCCACATGGCTGCTGTGCATATATCATCCATAGAAGCTCTGGAATGAAAAGCTACAGAGGTAGACATAGATCTGGTAGAATGAGCTTTTATTCTGGAAAGTAAGGGTAGCTTATTCTGTTGGTAGATAAAGGTAATGGTGTTTCTAAGCCAAGAGGATAAGGTCACTTTGGAAACAGGTTTACCCAGTCTGGGTCCTGCAAAGGCCACAAACAATTGGTTGGTTTTCCTGAAAGGTTTAGTCCTGTGCAAATAACAACAAAGCTGTCGGTGCACATCAAGAGTGTGCAAAAGGTACTTCCCTCTATTAGAATGCCTTGGGAAGAAAACCGGCAGGTCAACAGATTGATTAATGGAAAAAACAGAAATGACCTTGGGCAAAAAGGAAGGGTCAGTACAAAGGGACACCCTGTTCGTGTGGAAGATCAAGTCAGGACTCTTGACACTCAAGGCATGCATCTCAGATGCTCTTCTCACTGAGGTGAGTGCTACTAGAAGTATGGTTTTCCAAGACAAAAATTTTAAGTCACATGAATCAAAAGGCTAAAAGGGAGAGCCTGTACGAGATTGAAGCACCAGAGTCAAGTCCCAGAGATCTAAGGGAGGCTTAACTGGAGGTTTAACATGTAATACTCCCTTCAAAAAAGTCTTGCATAGGGGGTGACATAATCAAAGAATTTTCCAGACCATTATGAAAATTAGTGATAGCTGCTAAATGTACAGTGATCATTGAAGCTGAGGCTCCTGCATGTAGGAGAGTAGTCAGGTATTGCAGAATCTTTTGAATAGGCATAGAGAAATGGTCTAAGTTCTGATCTTTGGCCCAAACAGAAAACCTAATCCATTTACTAGAATAAACCTTTCTAGTGGAAGGTTTGTGTGAGGCCAGAAAAATTTTACGAACAGGAGATGGGATGTCAGGTAGTCTGGTAATCACTGGAAGTGGAGGAACCAGGCTGCGAGCTTGAGACTGTGCAGGTTCAGGTGGATCAATCCCTGAGGATGGGATAACAGGTCCTGGGAATGATCCAGGATCCACAGGCTGTGAATCAGATGAAGCCATAGAAAAGGGAACCAGGCTTGATGTGGCCAGTAGGGAGTAATGAGGATCACTTTGCTTTTCAACCTTTGAGCTTTCTGTAGAAATTTTGGGATAAGGGGAAATGGGGGAAAGGCATACAGAAGATCTGGGAGCCAATCGTGTGTTAGACCATCCCTCCATGATTCCCCCTGAGGGGGAATCAAGGCAAAATAGCTCCTGCATTTGTAATTCAGGGGGGAAGCAAATAGGTCGCAGCAAGGAAAGCTCCAATGCTGGAAGATCTGAGCTATTATTACAGGATTGAGGGACCATTCATGAGGCATCATGATGTTCCTGCTCAGATTGTCCACAATAAGGTTGGAGCTCCCAGGAATGTGTGTTGTTATAAGAAAGCGATTGGAAGCTATTGTCCAGCACCAAATACTCATGACTTCCCAACACAGGGGGTAAGATCTGGTTCCACCTTGCTTGTTGATATACCAGACAACTGACATGTTGTCTGACTGAATTGCAATCGTCCCCAAAGGCAGGGATGCATAGAATGCTTGCAACGCTAAGAGAAATGCCCTCAGTTCCAGGACATTTATGTGCAAGTTGGCCTCGAGGGGGGTCCAGGTGCCTTGGACAGTCTTTCCCTGGAAATGTCCCCCCCACCCCAAAAAAGAAGCATCCGTGGTCACCGTGGCCATGGATTGAGGAAGACAGAATGGTCGACACCAAAGATTCTTTTGTGGCTCCATCCACCATAGCATTTCCTTCTTGCAATGGCTCATAAGGCGTATCATGTGGTTGAGTGGGGTGGTTTAACAACAACCATTGTGCAGAGAGGAGCCACTGCAGGATTCTCATGTGCAGTCTTGCCTGTGGTACCAAAGTAATGGCAGCTGCCATGGAGCCCAAAGGTTGCAGTACAAGATGCACTGGTACAAACGTGTGAGGCAGAAGGACTTGAATTTGGTGTCTTATTTTCAAAAGCCTGTGAGGGGGGAGAGAAGCTTGGCAGGATGTTGTGTTGAAGACCGCTCCAATAAACTCCAATAAACTCCAGTGTCTTTGTTGGAGACATCTAAGATTTGACTTTGTTGATTGTAATCCCTAAGCAGATAGCGAGATCTTGAGTGTAAGAAAGGCTGTGAACTAGGAGATTCCTGGTCGGAGCAGTAAGGAGCCAGTCGTCTAGATAGGGAAACACCTGGAACCTTGTAGTCGAAGATAATTGGCTAGGCTTAAATTGGCTCGCAAGAGCAGTTAGCCTAGTACTAATCTATGAACCTAAGGGATGGGTTTCATTGCTAACATACATCTATCTATAATCCAAAAGAAGATAATGGTCTCACCACGATGTATTATAACAAACCACACAGTTCTGTTGATATAATTTGTAGATTTTATTCCATAAGGCAAGGTAAAAGGATAAGCGCTTTCGCTACTATCTGATGAAGCGTAGTCATACCTATGCGAAAGCGCTTATCCTTTTACCTTGCCTTATGGAATAAAATCTACAAATTATATCAACAGAACTGTGTGGTTGGTTATAATACATCGTGGTGAGACCATTATCTTCTTTTGGATTATATTTTGCTTTTGTGATTATTGGTCTCTTTGATCCTGCAGTTACATCTTGGTTTCTTCATACATCTATCTATCTATGAACCACAACTGCCATACATTTGGTGAACACTCGGGGGGGCTGTTGAGAGACCAAATGGCAGTGCCCTGAACTGATAGTGATTGGCTCCCAGCCGGAAGCAGAGAAACCTCTGGGAGCGGTGATCCATCTTTATATGGTAGTACGCATCCTGTAGGTCTATAGAACACATCCAATTGTCTCTCCCTAGGAAGGGAAGAATGGACTGTACTGTGACCATCCAGAATTTTTGAGGTTTGATAAATTTGTTGAGTAGGATTGGTCTCCAGTCACCTGTCTTTTTTGGCACTAAAAAGAACCTCGAGTAAAACCCAGATCCTGTCTGTTCTGGTGGGACTGGTTGGATGACCCTTTTTCTTAGCAGTTTTTCTATTTCTAAGGCTGCTAATACCCTCTGACTGGGTGGTCCATCGGGGATTCATTTGATTGGTCTGGGAATTAGGTAGAAGGGTATTTGGTAGCCTCTGGATATTATTCTCTGCACCCAAATATCGGTAGTAATGAGATGCCAGGCTAGTAGATGCAGAGAGAAATGACCCCTGACTGCTTCCAGAGGAAAGCAATCGGGCAGCTGCTCAGGAGCACTGGTAGGGTCTGCCAGAGAAAGAATCTCTGGCTCCCTGGTTATGCGGACCCCCTCTACCTTGAAAAGGATGTCTTTCATATGAGTAGCCCCCTCTGCCCCGAGGAGATTGCTCAAGATGAGTGTCATGAAAGGATCCTTGGGATTTCTTGAACCATATCTTTCCCCCCTTCTGGTTCCTGGAGTAGGGTCTCTGGGGGTTGGAAAAGCATATGCCCACAGCAGACAAGGTCTTTCCATCTTTCTCACTACATGCAAGTGTGTCACGTACCTTGGGACCAAAAATTGCATATTCATCAACAGGTGCATTAATGAAGGAAGATTTAAAAGGGTCTGTGAAATCACACAACCACATCCAAGCATTATGTCTCATGACAACACCAGATGCGGCCGCTTGGGCTGCCCCCTCGGTGGTGGGAGATATCAAAAGCATCATGGAGGTTTAGATGGATTCAGAGGTAGCTAGCTGTGAGGTGACAGTGTCACTCACCTCATCAGGCAGTACCCCCACCAAAGAGGAAGCCATTTCAGAAATTAGGTCTCTTTGGAGGTGAGTAAAGTGCACCAGATAATTCAACAACCGAATGGCAAAGGTCACTGAAGCATGAGTCCATTTCCTCAGTTTGTCCATGATCCAGGATTCCCCATTTGGAGGATGAACAGTGGAATTATCTTCTGCCAATTTCCTCTTGGCTGCCACCACCACAACCACAGAGTCAACTGTCAGCTGCTTGGACCAGTGGGGCTGGTCTTCAGGTGTAGATAAAATTTTGTCTGGCCTCTGGAGGACAGGTTCTACATTGTACAGGGTCTTCCAGGCGCACTGCACAATTAGTTTAACTAGATCATCTGCTGGTGGGGTCACCCAGGACATAGATGACTGGGTATGGAAGGCCTGCCGAAACACAGATTCCTCAGAAGAAGGGTTAGAGGACTAACATTCACCCCCGCTGTTTGAGGATTTTGAGAATGTCTCCGAATGAAACGTCATCTGGGAGAGAACGAAGGGACCCTTCCCCTTTATCACAATCAGTGTCTTCTGTGATAGATTCCTCCGGGGGGGTCAAGGTGCTTCCTCTTGCACCATTTCTTCCAGGGTGGCTCTCCAGTGGGATCTTCTGAAGAGGATTCCAGAGAAGGGGTTGTCTTCACAGGGGGTTCTGATACTGGTGTCCTAGGGTCTGGTTGTGAGCCTTCGGAGTGAAGGGCCTTATCCATCACCTCTACAGAAGGAGCACCTGAGACTAATTCCAGTTGAGGGGTGAAGAGAGAACTGGGAACTGTCAGAACCGTGGACATAGATGGTGCCAAAGAAAAAATAGGTGCTGGATTAGGTACTAAGGTACAGACAGTCCAAGCACCGCTCCGAGAAAGTATCGGCTCCATCATAGCCAATGCTGCAAGGGTGATAGATGCCACCAGGGAAGGCACTGCTGTCGGAGCCAAGACAGTATGTATCAAAGAGGGAGCTGGGGGGATAAGCAGGGGAAGATGAGATAGAAGATTCCAAGCCAGGGGGACTGGAGGTCTAGCTGGAATGGGCAATCCCCTAGCTACCAGAAGCTGGTCTACAACCCGCACTAGGCCTAGTTCAGAAATACTCCTAGTGGATCTAAAAGAGGCTGCAGAAGGGGAATCAGGTCTTTCTAGAAAGGGACTAAACCTCTGCCCCAAGAAATGATTGTAAGTAGGAGAATATCTAGTCCTTGTCATGAAATCGGGTTTTGGAGCCAATGGAGCCAAAGAAACTGTCGGCACCATGGCCGGGGATGGTGCCAAGACATGTGCAGTCATCAAGGCCCATGGAGCCGAAGAAGCTGTCGGCACCATGGACAGGGATGGTGCCAAGGTATGTACAGTCATCGGAGCCCATGGAGCTGAGGAGGCTGTCGGCACCGTGGACCGGGATAGAGCCGAAGCATGAACAGTCATCGGAGCTGATGTAGGAGCCAAAGACAGCACCAAAGTCAGTGGTGCTGTGTTTGGAACCAAGATAGGAGTGAATACCATGGTCGGCACCGAGGGAGAGTACACAGATCCTGGTGCCAAAGAGGTCTGTGCTGAGGGCGCCGGTGAAGCACGGGACAGACTGGGTTCCCTAACTGATGGAGATGCAGAGACTGAGTGACTCCATTTTTCCTTATATTTTTTGGTCTTAGGAGGTGGTGAGACCCCCAACCCAGATAGAGCGTCCGAGAAAGGTATCTTGAGTAAACCTTTTAAAATAACTTTCTTCTTAAGTTCTGCTAGTGTCCGATTAGAAAAACCAGCACAAATGTCACAATCAGCTTTCAAATGATCCACGCCCAAACAGTAGACACAACAGACATGTGTATCTGAGTTAGGCATCTTACATCCACACTTGTCACACTATTTAAAACCCAATTTAACTTTGTCTGACATGGTAAAAGAAACAATACTATCCTGTAGAAAATTTTTTTTAAGGAATACCACCAGTAAAGGAAGCCTGTCAAATACAGGAGAGAGTGACAATCAAAAAAGGTTACTGTTGTTGTTGTTGTATTTTAAATTACCAAAAAAAAAAAGGGTAGGAAATAGGCCTAGGTTATAGGCGACAGTGAAAAACGACTAAGTTGACTAACATTTCTGAAATTCAGAAGAAAAACTGTCATAAAAACAACAAATTACTACTTAGCTTGAGAGAGATGTCTAAACACGTCTGACTAGGAGTGTGGCAAACGAGATCTGGAGTATCTAAGAGAGGGGCATTGTGGGAAGGTTCTTAGCTGAGAGTTTTTGGCTTGCACGAGCTGGGAAATGGCCATTTCGATTCTGAGGATGGAACCAAGGTCCTATCTGTAAAGTATGAATAAAGATTTACAACTACAGATCAAATGTCTGGACAGATGTCAAAAAGAAGAAGCAAAAGACTGATACTGTTACAGCCAAATCTCTCAAAGCATCTACTATGATATGAATTGTTTTAACATTACTTTAAAGGACCAATTTTACTGCTTGGAATTTTAAAACAAAGGTAACTAACTACTGGAATCTTTATCTATATTTTTTTGAAAATAGATGACGAGAGTTTTCACATTACCTCAGGTATGTAAAACAGGGTACTTTTCTTTCACAGAAGGAGGGTTATATAGCACATAAAATATTTATGCTGTAAATCAACATACATAGTATATGTGTATGTTCTCTTAATTTTCTCATTTCTTTCTCTTTTCTCATTGTTTATTTTAACTGCAACGTCTCCCTTTCTAAATTCTCTCCTATTTACTATACTAATATAGTCTGTATATATTTAATAACTCACTATCTATACATAGATAAATAATAGTCTAAAATAATCTAGTTTTAAGGTAGACTAATTGGAATAGTGAACTTAATTGTTATTACAATATTTATTAGATTAATGATAGTCACTGTTCTGCTTATTGGGATTGGGGACATGTTTGTGATTAACTCTGAAATGTTCCATTCATGTACCTATGGCCTTTGAATTATTTCCTTTTAGTATTAACAAATACATTAAAAAAAAAAAAAGGAGGGAAAAATGTACTGTTGGTTAAGAGAAGTGAATCTTTCTTCACATTCTATTTGTGTTACCATAGCAACAGTAAACAATTGCTGCAGTTTCTAAGGACACTGTGAACCTGTGAAGTGCATTTAGCCTCACAGATAGCAAATAATAAGAAAAAGTAATGTTTAGTTATTAAAATGAAAAACAACCTAAGGTAAAATAAATACACAATAGGACTATTTGTAAATATTTTATGTTTTATCCTCATAGGAGTACATATTCCTGGAAACACAACTGAAATGCTCTCAACTACATGTGCACTTAAATGTAGCTGCTTGATTAAAAAGTATTACTCAGTTTAACATGCTGATTTCACAAGCTGTCTGCACTGTAAAAGTTGCATTTTATATGGTACTTGAACTTGTCAGTCTCTAGTGCACATGAAAAGATACATATTACTTTTTGCAACATGTTATATTTGCAGTTACCTCACACTCTGTACACTCACTTGGTAACTGTTAGCTATTCATTTAAAATATCTGTTTAAATATTAAATGTGCCCTTGAAATGCTATTGACATTTTGACAAAATATAATCTGAAATGTAAAATTAAATGACTTGAAAGAAGAGAAGTAATGCATAGATTTCAAAGACAGTTTTTGACACTACAGTAAAAGTAAAAATATATATTCACAAGGAAGCATTGGAATGTTTTAGTCTTCCAGTTAAAATAGCTTACTGTCAACATTTTGCGATATCAGAAAGTTTGAAGAGCTAGGAAATTACTATTCTTTGTTTTTATAATGATTAATAGGCAGATGTTAGACTCTCGCCTCACAGCAAGAGGTTCTTTGGTTCGATTCTCGGCTGGGGTGCCTTCTGTGCGGAGTCTGCATGTCCTCCCTGTGGTCACCTGGGTTTCCTCCGGGTGCTCCGGTTTCCTCCCACATCCCAAAGACATGCAGTAGGTGGATTGGACACTCTAAATTGGCTCTAGGTGTGAGTGTATGCGTGTGTGTGCCTTCTGTGGAAGGTTGGGCGCCAGGCTGGCAACTTGACACCGTAAAACTCCACTGCCAATCAAGAGCAGACAGATGATCCGCTGTGGTGACCCCTGACCGGGAAAAGCCAAAAGAAGAAGAAGAAGACAGATGTTAGACTGTGCTTTGTTTAACGAATTGTGACATATATTTGTGAGGAAAAGTGGACTCAATTATTCACATTGAACTACACATTCTTGAAAACTCAACTGAAATGTCCCCAAATTACTTGTGAATTTAAATGAAACTGCCTGATTAATAAGCATAATTTATTTTAACAACCTGAATCCCATAAGCTATCTGCTCTGTATATGCTACATTATATATGTCACTTGCATATGGCAGTCTCTACAGAACACGAAAAAATACATATTATTTTAGCAACATGCTATATTTGCACTAGCCATACATTCTAAACTAACTCAATTGGCAAATGACAAGTTATTTATTAATTGTGCCCTTGAAATTTTGCTGCCGTTTTGACAAATCAAAACCTGAATTGAAAAAGAAATGATTTGAAGAAGTGAAGTATTGTACAGATTTCAAAGACAGCTATTGACATTACAATATAAGTAGAACTGTATACGTGCAAGGAAAAATTGAAATGCTTTATAGTTTTAGTTAAAATAGCTTATTGTTAACTTTTTGCTTTATCAGAAAATTTAAAGAGCTAGGAATTTATTTCTAATTTGTCTTTATAATGTTTACTAAAGTGATGTTAGTCACTGACTTGTTTAATGGATTGCGAGTCATGTACAAAACGGACTACTAAATGTTATTTCTGTTTACCTATGTTTGCTGAATTTCTTTATTAGTACTGATTTAAAACAAGGGAAAGAAAGGGAAGGGAAATCTCTGTTTTTGGTTAAGGGAGGAGTGGCTTAAGAGTATTCTAACTGCCCCGAGAACTCTTTAAGATGCTCTAAATACTATTTGATTAATACTTATCTAAGGTAAGTCTTGATTACCATATAGGTACCTTCACATTCATTCTAGACCTGATGTGATTACCCATTCTGGAAGCAGGAGGTGCCCTATGCAGGATGGTAATTGTCAGGGTGATCATAGTTCATTCTTAGACTCTGCTTTGTAAATCTATAAATATGTAAAAACACTGCACACTAGAATGTAGGGTGCCTCTACTCAGAGTCAGGATACCACTGGTAAGCCATGTCTTTTTATAAGTGTAAGTTGAGGTTGGTGAACTGAAGAGTGGGAAAGTAAAGGAAGACAGTACACCTACAGTAAATTTATATTTCATTGGTAATCACTCATTGTCTCTTGCAGAGTCCCTTTAGTCAAATTATTTTAGTAATAATCGATTTGTTGTTGGCTTATTTAGTGTATGCTCCTCTGTTGCATTTAATTTATCCATAATTACATATCTTACATGTTTGGGATCTCTTAAAGTTAACTAAATATTGGATATTTTTTAAGTCAACATAATTGTTTACACTATTAACACTCCATCCTGATATATAAAATACTATAGAGCAATAATAGAATAATATAGAATTTCATATCTCTTTTAAGAAAATTTTACATATAATAATTTAACATATGGAGCTCAGTTAATATTGTTGGTTAAAGATATGAGTGATAATCCAATAGATATTTCTTTATCTATTGGATTAGGAATGACTTTCATTCCATGTTTAATGAGAAATTCATATTTACTTGTATTTGATACTTTAGAATTAATGTTTTATAGAAGTACTTTTTTAAAGCCTGACCAGAATGTTACCCTACTTGTATTTAAAGAAGAAAGAACATTAAATTACACTCCCAGGTTTGCAGACATAAAAATAACATTCAATGTTATCAGAGAATATGGTATAACTATTATAATCAAAATAAAAAAAAGAAGCAAAATGTTTCTTCCAACAATAACTTGAAATGGATTTAACATTCTTATCATTAAATACTAATGGCTTAAATAATATAAATAAAAGATCAAGCTTACTAAAATATTTAACTCTAAATAAGGCACAGGTAGTATTTCTCTAGGAAACGCATTTTAAGACTAATGATAGCTTTATTTGGAACCCTAAGGACTATACAGTCTTAGCTTAATCCTCCTATAGAACAAAGACAAAATGAGTATCAATTCTCTGAAAGAAAAACATAATCACTCCAAAATTATTTATAAATATGAAGACAAAGAAGGTCTACTAGCATTTGTTATAATTAAATTTAATAACAGAATATGGACCTTAGCTAATCTATATTGATTCCCAGGAACTGGAGCAGGAACGGTTAAAAACACCTAGATTTTATTTCCAACAATTATAAAGGAAATCTTATACTGGGAGGAGACTTTAATTGTACCTTAGAAGCTTCTGAAACCACCGAGAAGTCTTTTTGCATAGCAACTATTTCAAAATCCTTAAAAAGATGGATTGATTCATTTCATTTAATAAACACTTTTAAAGTAAAAGATGATAAATCCTTATTATGTTCCCATAAAAAACAGATTTGGAACACAAACCAGAAAAGACAAATTATTTGTAGTTCAAGATTTACAAACAAAAATCCTCAACTTCTCAATAGTTTCATGCCCCTTCTCAGATCATGACTCTCTGATAATGAAGCGCCAAATAGAGTTTAAACATTTAAGCCTCTCAAATAGAATTCCATCATATATCATGAAAATTAAAGATTTCAGACCCTGGATCTTATCAGAACTACAATTATTTCTTGAAATTAATAATGCAACAGGAATCAGTAGAGTCATAGGTTGGGACTCATTAAAAGTGTATTTATTTGGTAAGACCCTTAGCTGGTACAAAAACAAAGTTAGATAGTGGGAATCTGAATCATTAGACTTGCAAACTAGACTCTTGACAGCAAAATCTAAAAAAAATCTGAATTGTCCAGAAGTCAAAAAAGAAATGGAGGAATGAAATAAAAAATATAATGAAATTCTAACACAAAAAAACTTGTCTAGCCTTGGAAAATTTTAAAATAAACTCATTAGCCACCTCTCCCAGATATCTACATAACTTATCTACAAGAATTAAAATACAATCTAAAGCAAATAACATTAGTAGTATATATCATGAAAAGAAAAGGAAAAATGTATCAGATATAGGAGACATCCTTGAAGCATTTCGGTTCCATTATATGGAACACTTCAAAAAAGAAGATTTAGATACCAACCAAAAAAACTTAGATACAAACCTTATCGATATAAAACAAATTCCTGAAAACTTAAAACTAGACCTACAAGAACCTATATCCTACAAAGAACTTGTTGACAAGATAAAAGAAAGTAAATCTAACAAAGCTCCAGGGATAGATGGCATAATTACAGAAATTTACAAACTCTTCCCTTTAATGGTAATCTCCCTTTTTCATAAAACTTTGCTAGAAGTCCAGTCAGAAGCAAAAGTACCACCCTCATGGAAATATTCTCTCATAACACCAATTCAAAAAGATAATAAACCATCAGACCTTTGCACCTCATACAAACTTATATCATTACTGAATAATGATTACAAAATATTCATGTCAATCCTAGCTAACAGAATGAAAATCCCACTTTCAAAGACAATTAATAATGATCAAACTGGATTTTTATATAACAGGCACACTCATGATAATATTTAAAGGATAGTTACTCTTACAGATTATGTGAATAAAGAAGATAGAGAAGCACTTGTAATCAGATTAGACATAGAAAAAGCCTTTGATTCCCTCAACTGGGAATATATATTTAAAACTTTGACATTATTTGAATTTCTGCCTCCCTTCATCTTATTACTAAAAAACATATATGTTAATAACTTAGCCTACATTAAATTAGGTCCTTTCACCCCAGAATCTACCCATATAACAAAAGGTGCTAAACAAGGATGCCCCCTTTTTCATATTTTATTCGCTTTGGCTATAGAAATACTTGCAGAAATAATACACAATAATCCAAGAATAAAAGGAATAGAAGTCCATGACCAGTACATATTTAAAATAATGCTTTTTGCTGATGATATTTTATTAACTCTATCAAACTCCAGAGAGTCATTAGGAGAGCTAGAAGAAGTAATGGAGACATTTTATAAGATTTCAGGTTTAGACTTTAATAGATCAAAATCAAAATTTCTATTTTTAAATAAGAAAAAAGAAATACAAGTTACAGATAACTCCATCATAGGAAAACAAGAACTTATGCTAAATTATTTAGGAATAGTGATATGCAAAAATATAAACAAAACAATATTAATAAATTCTTAAAACATTATTGAAACAATAAAAATATATATAGAAAAGTGGAACAAAATTATATTAACTTTTGAAGACAGATTGCAATTAATAAAAATGGTCTTATTGCCAAAATACTATATGTAGCATTAGCAATACAGTTAATTCCTGAAAGATGCATTCTTAAAGAAATAAACTCATGTTTAATAAAATTGTTATGGTATCCCAAAAAGAATAGAGTAGCTCTAACTCATCACATTAGACCCCTGGAAACAAGTAGGACTGAACTTCCCAGAAATAGAAACATATATAAAAGCATCTGTGCTTAAAACTACAATAGACTAGATAAACCCAAATTATTTTGCCAGCTGTAAAGAATTAACAATGGCTATATTAAGAAATGAATTTAATCTGTTAAAAAAAAGTTGTAATAGTAGACAAATCAAACAAACCCTGGTACATACTATGCATAAGTATACAATATAATATAACAAAACCTTCTAAAACAACACTGATTAATCATTACATCAATTCCTTTAGGAAACTTATCAATGCAAACATAGATCTAAAACTTTATTTTTGACCTTTTAACCCCATTTACCATCACTAAGAACTTTCCTCACAAAAAATATAGGGAAACAATAACCTCCTGGGAACAAAATGGATTCTTATGCTGGTTTCAATGTGTAAATAAATTAAATGTTTTAGATATACATATGATAAAAACTGTTTACAATATTCCAACACAGGACTGGTTAACCTTCCAAAGCATTCTAATGTACATTCAAGATTTATGCAAAAGTTTTCTGTATGAACCTTACAAAGCATTCTAATGTACATTCAAGATTTATGCAAAAGTTTTCTGTATGAATTTATATATAATAGTTCTGAAAAGAAAAATTCCATTTCAAATCTATATAAAGAGTTAATAACATATAAAACAATTCCCAAACCATCATACTGGCAGTTATAAACAAAAGGTCAGTCATTGCATCTTACTATCAGTTAATTACACCTCTAACACAAAGTCTTCTTCTTAAAGCTTTTTCCTAGTTAGGGGTCGCCACAGTGGATCACTTGTCCGCTCTTGATTGGCAGTGGAGTTTTACGGTGTCGAGTTGCCAGCCCGGCGCCCATCTTTCCACAGAAGGTGCACACATGCATGCACTCACGTCTAAGGCCAATTTTAGAGTGTTCAATCCACCTACAGTATGTCTTTGGGATGTGGGAGGAAACCGGAGCACCTGGAGGAAACCCACGCAACCACAGGGAGGACATGCAGACTCCACACAGAAGGCACCCCAGCCAAGGATTGAACCAGAGAACCTCTTGCTGTGAGGGGGCAACGCTAACTGTTGCACCACTTTGGCCACCCACACCTCTAACTCACAGTACTGGAAACATTTAACTGGAAATACTTACATAGAGCATTTTTAACACCAGATAGAATTAAAAAGATCAGTACTACTGCAAATGTTTTTGCTGGAGGTGTGAAAAGTCAAATAAAGCAGACTGGATTCATATTTTTATGAATGTAATAAAATTAAATCATATTGGAATGGAATCAATATTTTTTTACAAGCTTTATTTAATGAATCCTTTACCTTAACTAAAGTATTGATTTTACTAAATGTAAATGAAGGTCCCTACCTGAATAAGACAAATATGTATTTGTTATGGACAATACTTGCTATATCTAGGAAATGCGTAACCAGAAGGTGGAATTCAAATACACCCCTGACCTTGGAAGAATTCTACACTTTACTGAAGACTGCATCGATGGAAATAAAAATCAAAGAACTACGAATCTATCCCAGGCCACTGGTAAATAATCCTTGGAAGAAAGTTATATCTTTGTTGGACACTCTGCAATAATCAATATTGTATCTCTGATAACTGATCTGTTAATTCTATAATAACATACAGTGTATATAACTGAAAGCCAGGCTATTGTAAATATTGTATATAGTTGTTTAAAATGATATTTAAAAATATTATGTAAATGTTATTTTAATTGAAAATAAAAAAAATATTTGAGGAAAGAGAGGATGTGGTCAGCCACCCATATCATATTATACTTCTGACCATTTCTCTTTTACTAAGGAATTACTACAGCTTTCTGTTGCAAAGATTTACCTTTTAATTACTTATCTGCATTAGTCAGCTAGTAATTTTTTCTCAATGTTTCACTAGAGCAATAAATAAGTGATCCCTGCAAAGTGTCTTTTAACAGATTTCCTTTCCTACAGAAGTTTCTTTCTACTACTTTTCCAACATTCTAAATGTAAAAAATAATTTGTTTGAACAAATCTACATTATTATTCAATAATCCCTCAACATTTGTTGCAGTTCAGTATTTTAACAAAATATATAACTATATTAGATGGTGTAAATCACTGACCTGTTTGTGACTACTCCATTGATTGTTGTTTCCTTGGGCTCTGAATATTTGCACCAGATGAAACCTGATCCATTCAACCTCCTT
Source organism: Protopterus annectens (assembly GCF_019279795.1). Classification (NCBI taxonomy): domain Eukaryota; kingdom Metazoa; phylum Chordata; order Ceratodontiformes; family Protopteridae; genus Protopterus; species Protopterus annectens. The sequence goes on along the minus strand of NC_056744.1, from coordinate 14,822,049 downwards.
GCTCTCAGGTTCACTCCCATCCCCTACCCAACCCCCCAATTCCCACCCAACACTATAACTAATTTTATTCCTACTTAAGTTCCTCCTTTTCCTATCTCAGCCCTTCTCCATCCTGCATTTCAAAGCATTCTGACCCTAAACCCACCCTCTTCAACGCAACTTCCATATCATTGACTCTAACAATTAGTCCACCGACCGTCACTTTCAACTTCAGGCCTTACTAACTCTTACTGTTACCTCAATTACAAATAAGCAGCTCTTATATCTGTCTGTCTCTCTACTACTTCTACTTGTCACATCTCATACCAATCTCACTATTTTTAAAATCCCCAAGTCTTCTCTATTCTACACATATCATTGGCCAACTTTTCACTAATAAAATTGCTTCTAATATATTTAGCATATCACCTTGCCACCTATATGAATACAAATGTCTCTACCTATCACTCTGTTAAGCTAAAATACAAGCTCAATACTAATATAACAAAATGTACACTACTCTACATATACTTCAAGAATATATCCCTATGCAGTGATGTGCACCATAACCCTGGGTCAGACCGCATCTCTGCATCATCCCCTTCTCCTCCTACTTCTGTATACTATAAAAATCTAAAAATCACCTCCATCAACATTTGCAGTTTAGAAAACAAAGAAATTGAATCCCACTCCTAGATCTTTACTCCACAGATAGTGTCATTCTTGCTGAAACATGGCTTAAGCCCCATACTAAAGACTCTGAAATACTTCCCCCAGACTATAATATTATCCATGCTGACAGATTAAACAAAAACGCAAGTGATGTTGCCAACTTATTTTCTAACCACCTTACTCTCTACTTTAAATTAAATGACCAAAAAAAATCTTTGTATCATTGTCCTGTACATCCCTCCAGGTAATAACATTCCTATCATGGAAAACATCCTATGCTGGATATCTAATTCTGTCACCTATGAAATCCCGCTCCTTGGTGAAGTCAATATTGATTGACAGATCTTTACATCTGATTATCCTGCTGCTAGTATCACCCTATACTGAGTCACACAACTTATAAACTCTCATGCTGGCCTTAACAAAGCCAGCAACACTGGCTCTATTCTTGATTGGATCCTAGTCTCAAATCCAAATCTGAACTGCTCTCCAAGGACTGTCCCTGATTCCGGCAATGACCATCATCCCATCTATGTTAGAGACTAACAAACCATCCCATCAAGGATAACCTTGTTATAAAATTTGGTAACCATCTTTAACCCAGCTAATTTCAAAACTATTCTTAATACTCTTAACTGGTCCAGTCTCTGTACATTACCTCTGGATAATGCTGTTCTAAAATTCAATTCATTATCTCTGGATACTCTCAATAGCCTTGCCCCCACCAGAAGAAAGAGAGTTAAATCCAATCATTCTACCTGGTGATCCCAGACTAACACAAAAGTGATGTATTAGGAGGCAAAGGTTGGAGAAACTGTCAAAAAACAAACCTCTCACTCACCTTCAAACTTATAGACATCTCCAAAAACCTTACAAACAGAAATTACTCTTAAAAATGCCTGTACTGGATCTGTCTAACACAACACTTAAATGCCTGTACTGGATCTGTCTACCACAACACTCAGCTGGTTCACCAGCTACCTTTCTAATCGCCAACAATCAGTCACATGATGCTCAATTAATGAGCTGCTCTACGTTTGGCATCCTTTGCCAGAGGTCTGTAGTGTTTCTGCTTGAATCCAAGATATTCAAAGCAAAAAAAAAGCAAGAAAATAGGGATATTTTGAGTTTTAGCTGCACTTTTTCAACTGTATTTAATCGAATTTCTGTATTATTTTCTTTCTTTTTTACTGTTTACTGTTTGTGGCTGCTTCATACTCTGTACTTGTTTTGCACTGTACTGATACCTAGATAGCATAGAGTAGCTTCAGACCTGCTGAATCTAGCCTGTATTGATACACTTGAGTACTGATCCAGCCGTCTTACACTAAGAAAGGTTCCCCTGCACCCTTGTGGCAGAAGAGTGTAAATCCAGCCATCTCTGAGCTGCGGATTGTTAGAGGAAGTGTCATTGTGTGACTTCCTATTGGTAGATTAGCTTAAAAGTTTTAATTTCACCTATATTTAAACCTCACATTTGCATGAGTTTGTACTCGATTAACAGGAGCTGCTCTATGTTGGGTGTCCTTTGCTAGAGGTCTGGAGTGTTTCTGCTTGAATTCAAGACATCCAAAGCTACTTACAATATTAACCTGGTATAATGGACAGTTTCCCACCATTTCTCCAGCCAGCCAGCCTGATTGACATGGGCAACCTGAGACAATATAGTAATTGCCTCATGTATACTGACAACCACTTACTCCTAAAACAAAGAAATAAAGTCTGGGAGAGATATAATTATACCATGAAATTGGAATCAGTCCTCTCATGTAACAGCAAACATCACATCAACCAAGTTGTCAGCACAGCCACTTTTCCTGTCTCACAAGATAAGTTCACAACACATAAACCCACATACGCTGAAATACTCACTAGAAGCCTACTAAAAGATCAAAGGCCTCCAAGCGCAAACCACTTGCACACACTGCAACATGAATAGAAACCACTACACATAACAACAGATATACCTGTCTCAGCAAATAAGCCCCTAAGGTAGAACACCTCAAATTAAAATGACTTAGTCATAGGTGACTCAATAGTGAGACACACAGATGTCTCCCTCACCAGGCTGGATAAAGAGAAGGTCATGATCAGTTTCTTGTCAGGTGGCAAAATCCATCAAATCATGCATGCACTCAAGTCACACAACAGCAAGTATTGTTATGACTCTCATAGTTCAAGTTGGGGTGAATGACTTGAGATGTACCTCTCTGGACTATATGAACAGAGACATAACTGAACTCTTGTACTATATATCCCAGACAGGTAAGTCCCCTAGCTCTAAGCAGCATTCAGCAAGGATGATCCCACAATATACACAAAAAATGATAGACTTCAACAATTGGCTTACCTTCTGGTGTCAGTTCAGGGGATCCAGTATCTGTCAGCCTGGGAGGACATGATTGACAGACCATGCTGCTTTGCCAGAGATGATCTGTACCTGTCTCCTCTAGGCTTTTGGATACTGGCAAAGGCCCTTGCCTCCCCATAGTGCCTTTTTTTTTAGGCAATGTCAAAAAATAAAATTTCCAATGTCACTAAATCCTCTTGAGAGAAACTCAAGGTTATACTGCTTAATGCTAGAAGTCTAAACAGGAAACTGGACTCCCTGGAAGCACTCCCTGGAAGATGCTGACATCTGTGCAGTCACTGACACATGGTTCAGATCTGTGGAGAGCAATCCGGCCATGAAAGGCTACAATGCCTTCCACACTTTCAGACCTCAAAATGAGAACAAGCATGACAGAAGCAAAGGTGGAGGTGTATCAATCTTCATTAAAGCTATGTACACTTCGAGACTGGTTAAACAGTATGAGTCACCTGAGCTACTCCAGGTCCAACTAACTATAGGCAAAATATCCTACCACATCATTGTTAGCTATAGGTCCCCATCATGAGCCAAGAGAAACATGGCACTTACTTGGACCTCCTGGATTCACTCACCACACAGCCAAACACCTTGGTCATGGGATATTTCAAACTATCCTTCCATCGACTGGGCAATATACACAAACACAAACATGATCTTCCACAGGTTTCTGGACTTTGTCAATACAAATGCCCTGGAATAGATAGTCTGCACCCCCACCAGGGGTTCAAATGTCCTAGACTTAGTACTCACCAACATGAGGGGTCACTGTACCTCCACATGTGGTTCTCTCCCTGGTAAGGTCAGGCCATGAATCAGTCTCACTTGAAGTAACTATCAGACTTGACATCCCCACAGGAACAATAAAACTAAAACTTTTTTCCAAAGCTACCTACAGCCTACTAAGTGATAATATAAAAAGTTTCAAACCCTCTGCAAACACAGTCAGAAATGACTCCTGGGCAGAGGTGTACACAAATGCCTTTTATAAACACCTAAACAACTGTATAGACTTAGCTCTACCTGACCAGATCAAATTCAGGTCCTCCCAAAAAAACAAGCCACCCTAGTGGACCTCAAGTATAAATAGATTATATAACAAGAGGAAGAAACTGATGTCTAAGAGCAAGAGAGAACTGACTCAGCAGAAAAATAATTCCCTCCACAGCTTGAACAAGCAAATCAGATGTCTTGTTAAGTCCTCTAAAGCTTATTATGAAGCTAAAATAGCATCCTTAGCTAAGGATAACCATAAGGCATTTTTAACTATGTCAGAAATCTAAAGAGGAATGCCCAGCTATGTGTCAAACTAGTAGCTGATGATACCACTCATACTGTACCTGTGGAAATTGCCAATCTGCTAGCCGACAGATTTGGCACAAACTTCACCCCCCTGTCCCCACCACCCATACCCAAAGCATTCCTGACACTAGTCCCCTCCCTAGTATCTCTAGACAGCAGATTATATCTGCACTCTTCAAAACCAAAAACATGGCCTCAATGATACCAGACAACATCCCAGGCTGCTTACTTAGCAATCTAAAATAAGACCTAGTGGAACCACTTGGCACTGTCTTTAACCATAGCCTGAGAACTGTCTATATTCCAGCAGAGTGGAGAACAGCAACAATAATCCTCTTGCACAAAGGGGGCCCATTAACTGACCCTGGGAACTATAGACCCATAAGGCTAACCAGCCTCATTTGCAAGGCCATGGAAAGAATTATCATGAACCTTATCAACAGGGACATATGCGACTTTCAAACTCTTGACCAAACCCAGTTTGGCTTCGTTAAGGGTAGATCATGCTTTTTAAACATGCTAGACTTCTTTGAGAATGTCACCAAAGCTCTGGATGAAGGTATGACAGTGCATACTGCCTATTTTGAGCTAGCCAAGGCTTTTGACACAACTCCCCACTCAGGAATCATTGAGAAACTCTCCCAGCTGGAGATTAACCCTTTCGTCACTAGATGGCAGCCAATTGGCTCACAGACCGAACACATACTTTTAAAGTCAGGACTCTACCTCTTCCAGTAGACCAGTCAGCAGTGGCGTATGACATGGATCTGTACTAGACCTGTTACTGTTTGGAATCTATTTTTAGGAATTCCAGGCTTAAGTAGACAGCCTGTGGCCTACCAGGTTTGCTAATGACTGCAAATTAAGTGCGATCACTGAGTCCCCCAATGATGTTAACATATTAAAGAAGGGGCTAACACAGACAAAGGATTAGTGCCAAAGGTGTGGTCTAAAACTAAATGCAAAAAAGTGCATTATTATCCCCTTTGGCAAAGAGGAGTACCCTGATAATTACAGTATTGACAGCAACCTCCCCCCCGCCAAGCTCAAACCCAGTGGTGTGACACTTGGGAGTGCAGGTTGATAGAAATCTAAACTTTGATTACCATGTTTCCACAGTGGTAAGGAAAGCCTTCTACCTTGTGCATCTCATAAATAAGAGCATCTCATCCTGGTCTAAGGATGTTATAACCACCATACTCGACCCTCATTAGACCATTAATAAAGTACAATGCCCCCTTTTGTATGTACTTCACCAGACACCTGCAGCAGCTGGAGAGACCAGAGAGATTTCTCACTAGGAAAATTCATACTTTACTTTTCTCCCAGTTAATATAGGAGTACCATAAGGTTATATCCTTGGACCTGTTCTCTTTAACATATTTATTAACAACCTATACATTCTCCCAGCATATTTTCCTAATCCAATAGCTGATGACTCCACCTTAATTTGCTCATCTAATACACTTCCTCATTTACAATCTATTACTCAAAATGTCTTCAACTCATTGAAAACTAACTTTGTGAAAACCAACTTTTCCTAAACCTTAATTAAAACAAACCACTACTATTTCTACTATTTCTCCCCAGATCTCTAAAATCTCTAAAAAACACCTTCAAAATAACTTGTTTCAACACTACAGCAATAGTGGTTGTATCATGTACCAAGTTACTAGGTGCCACCTTAGATGATCAACTAAAATATGATTTTCATATTCAAAATTGTATAAAAAACACACCACTCAGTATGCTCTACAGATCAAAACAATTCCTTATCAAACTCCTCTACAGTCATACTTGAAAATACATACCTTCTACCACCTCTACTGTACCCTTCACCAATTCTTACCAATACTCAAACCTATCTTGTCACCCAGTAGGAACTATGTTATCAGAAGGTAACCAGATCTTTTTTGCAAATCACGATAGTGTTTTGCATTACAATTTCCTCTTATATAATCATTTTTTCCTTGCTCATAAAATGAAAAGCACTCCTTATCACTGTCTATCTATCAGCAACATTCTAAACTGTTATCTTCTTAAACACAGCTTCCTGAAATAAAAAAAAAAAAAAAAAAAGGCAGGACATGGCTTATACTCCAGCACAGTAGCCAAGGCCTGGAAAAGTTTACCTTTCAACATAATATTATTATCTAGTACTCACATGTTCAAGCACTACTTAAAAGATTACCTCCTCAGGTCCTGGCTCTGTACTTGCCTCTTTTCTGGCCAAATCCCACCCACCCACTTCTGCTTCTTCCCTACCCTTTACCTCATTCACATCACTGTCTCATCCTTCATCTCCTTCCTGTTGCACTTCTAAATGCTCACTGCTACTCCTATCCCCGTCCTTTTACTCTTACTTTCTATATGAATCATTTTAATTCCTCCCTCAAAACCTCTCTTGATTTCTGCTTTTCTTCTTCTTCTTACCATTATACTTTTATTTCCTGTTCTTCATTCTATAGCCACTTAGACACATTCAACATCTCTTTGTACTTTTAACCAAAAGGTGGCACTTTGCAAAAGGATATAAAGACTTCACCAAGTTCAAATAACTGTATGCTCTGATCAAATTGCTTTTAAGGATGAAAGCACTTAACATGAGTTTTTATTATTGTTTTTTACCATTTATTTTATTAAATACAGTTATTTGGACTTGGTGAAGTCTTGATATACATTTGCAATTCGCCACCTCCTTGTTTTTTTTTTTTTGGTTATCAGTGCTTGGTTTCTGCCTTGATTGGATTTCTGTTTGTACTTTACCAGTCTTACTTCTCGAATATTTGCTTCCTATGCAAATGTTATTATCATGTGTATGTAGATATATATATATATATGGATCTAGGACGTTTGCTCGAGTGAGCAAACGTCCGAATTCATAATAGCCGAACACACTTTAACGAAAGAGCTTTTATTGAAAAAGCACTTTCGTTAAAACGTGTTACAAAACAAAAAATAAAACACTACATTTATATTTTAGCAGGGGGGTTTCACCCCCCCTGCACCCCCCTACTTTAATATTCTCCCTCCGAGACCGCACTACAGTGGGGAAAAGGAAAATTTCCCTTACCCGCACCGAAGTACAGCTTCAGCAACAGGCATACTTATGCGAAAGTGCTTCTTCGGTGAAAAGCACTTTTGCGTAAGTATGCCCGGCCATTTGGGTTTTGGTTGTTTGCTCAGTCACTCAGACTTTCCTGGTAATCAAATCAAATAAAATAAAATACACTAGCAGTTATTGAATGGACTGTGGTTGAAAGACCACTATTACAAGGTATGCAAACACGTTCTTGAACTACAAAGCAGATCAGAGATGGGAAATGAGATGGATGGAACATTCATCATTAAAAATTATGGCACAGGAAATCATCACTCAGTCAGCATGGGTTAAACTTAAACAAAAATGTATTTCTAATAAGGCTAACTTTGACAGTTTGTAGAATAAGCAGGAGGCTACAAGTTGTGAAGTGAAAATGACCAGCAGTGGTAGAAAGGATGTGGTCTTAAGTATGATACTGTCAAGACAGACAGTGTATTGCACTGCTCAGTTATTTCTTCAAGACGAGAAAGGAACTGGGACATTTTGATCTGTCAGGTGTAATAGATGCTACACTTTCACCCAGAGTTATTTTGGACTGTTTTGTTTTTCATTTTGTTGGGCATTAAAATATTGTCTCTTGCTGGTTGGTATTATTGTTTTAGCACAATTCCTGATGTCTCCAAAAAAAAAGTGGTTGTAGCTTTGCACTGGTGTCATAGATGGAGAAAGCCTTGATTACGCCTAAGGTGACCTAAATTCAAAAGTGGTTTGGGAGCTTTATGACACAAGCAGGGAGAGCTGGTGTCCCCATAGTCAGTAGGAAAGATGTTGGTTCCCATCCAGATCACACCACTGCTCTAATGATGGAGCCTTAGCAGGGCAGTGGAGGCTTTGCATAATGTGGGGGGCCAGTGCAATAAAGATTTGAGTGTGATCACCCAGACCAGTATTCTCCTTCATAATTCATCCTTCCTCAGATTCTTTGTTACGGCAAAATTAAGTTGACCCTGTATATGAGTCCCCTAAAAACAGACAAAATAAATTAAAAATGATTACCTATACAGGGAACTTCTTAATTATGCTTTCTAGTGTAAGCCCTCCAATCACTACATCTTTAGGTATTTCTCAAACTAGACACACACACAAACAAAATCAGTAGCTACAAAATCACTGTAGCTATTGTATTGCTCATTAAGAAGTTAACTCTTTGAAATGTCCTGGTTTCAATTAGTCCACTAACCTATTTAAGTTATCAATCCCCAACTAGAAACCACTCTTAAAACATCTCTGCTTTAGCAAGGAAAATGACATCCCTTAAAATGTATTTTGGTCAGCTAGACTAAGTTCTTAAACACAAAGATACTTCCTGACTTTTTTATTCATGAGAGGCTCGCTATTTCCCTAATTACCTCTACTATACAGCAATACAAAAAGGGTGTGGGGGAAGTTTAGGTGGTGAAGGGACTCTGCTTCCCACATCCATTGGTAGACCATAATTATTATTCATCAGATTTGCACAGTTTCTCATCAAATTTACAAAGTTGTTCAACGATTATCAATTTTTAAGTAGTTTATGTTCTGACAGTAACCATTTTTGTAGTAACTGGACAAGAAGTCCTTCCATTGCTAGTTATACAGATTGTACCTTACCTGAATAAAGGTAGTGAGCAGAAGCATTGAACACCAGTAAAAATAATTTTTAGATTTTTCTTAGTTTCATTTTCTGTTTTCACTACAGACACCTTAGTGTAGATCCTGGAAGAATAGTCACTTAGAAAAAGTCCATTAAAAAGACATGATTCATCTCAGAAAAATCTGTTTTGGCAGCTCCCACTTAAATCGTTTCCATCAAAACCACATATAAAATCTTGACATTGTCTTCATTAAGCAGTTCACTTTTTGTTCTAAACTGAAATCCAAGTGTCTGTTAGCTCATATTATTCACCCTATTAGACACAATTTACCATCAGGGATGAACTAGACTGATCTCAGATGGTACTCTGACAGTGGATGTAGCACTTCAACACATCAGCTCTTAAAAGTTTGTAATCCTATTCACTTAACTTAATATCTCCCAAGAATCAACAAATGCAATAAAAAATATGTTTCCTAGGGTATGCTTTATTCTATGCATTACAGCTCGGATTTCTGATTCTATCAAGGCTTCCTGATATAACTATATATCACAAAGGCTCCTGGAAATGTCTAGTGACAGTACCCTGTTATTTAGTCATTGGAGAAGAATCCAGAAACTCATCTCATCAACCCTGGGAAGACCTTTCTCTACAAATTACCTTGAATGGATTTTATAAATTGATTTTGATTTATTCTGACAGTAGCAAAAGATTTAATCCTAAGTTTCCACAACAACTAAAGACTTACATTTTTTGTTAAAATGGAATCATGCATTGCTTTAACCATTTTCTGGTTAGAAATCGTGACACAATATTCCTGATTCATATATTTTGATCACATCGTTGCTAAATATGATATGGCATATTAGCACATGACACGTTTTTTGGGGGTTGGGCAGGTTTTATCTTCCTCTTTTCTTTCTTACTTCTTGTATCTTTTTACTTTTTTTTTCATAAAAATGTATTCTAAACTAAATCCCAGACATATGATTGCCATTTCTAAAAATATCCAGACTGTGGGCCGGATTCACAAAGGCTTGCACGGAGTCTAAGAGTAGAGTAAGACTCCATGCAGCCAACATGTCCACTGAGCGATCCAGGAACAGCTGGTAGGGGCATGTAACAGAGCTCTCAAAACTAGTCCTAAACGGACAGGGCTTGGATATGCAAACTACCTCAATTGCAGGTGAAAGCTATGCAAATGAGGTAAATTTGTGATCCAGGAAACCCGAACCTGTCCGAGTAGGAGTAGTGTTATTTGCAGAAATGTACTCAGTTGACAACTGAGTACGGTTCTGCAAATAGCAAAATGGAGCCATGACAGCTCCAAAAAAAGGAAGCATTTACAGGAGGAAGCATGCCAATGGCCAAAAATACAGCCATTGGCAATGTGAAGTGATGCAAAATAAAAATAAAATAATTTTTTTTTTTCATCCTGATCTCCAGGGTTTAAGCGTAGCGCAGCTCCACACAAATGCGCTGTGCCCTAAAAACCAGAAAATCAATAATTAAGATCCACAAATGTGGATTTTATTGCTGATATGAATTTACAATGAAGTGAATGGAAGGCTGAAGACAACATGGCCACCGAGTAGAGGTTGCTAAGGGGGGAGCTCAGTCTAAACATTAGTAGGCAATCCTATGCAAATGAGGGTTAGGATAGTGAATCGCAAGTTTACATAGCAAATGAGCACAGTCAGTGGAGTGTAGGAGTAGGATAAGGGGAGTAACAGAGTAGAAGATAGGTGACATCACGAGGGGGCATGTATGAAAGAAGTGAAGCTCATTGGAGCTGAGTGGCATGTGTCAGGTGACATTTACATATCATTGAAAGAGGTGTGTCAACAGGTAGGCTAGGTAAAGTAAAGAAATTGAAGGTGTATGCCGTGGATAACACCAAAGTTTCTTGCTGAGCGTGCATGCGCGCGTGTGTGCGCCAGTAAACCCGAGTAAGACAGTGTGCACGCGTGTTAGCGTGTGTGTGCACGTGTAAGCCGGAGTAAGCATACGTAAGGCTGTGTAAACAGTTGTAAGCGTGTTTGTGCCTGTGTGCATGCGTTTTAACAAGAATAAGCAAGTTTTAGACCGTGTAAGCATGTGTGCGCACGTGTCAGCTGGTGTGAGCATGTTTGCGCTTGTGTGCGCGGCACTCCCCCCTGAGGAAACAGAAAGGAAAAAAGAAGCACACCAAATAGTAGGAAGTTACCAGGGAGTACTGGCAGAGCTAGCAGGTGAAAACAATCAGAATCAGGCAATTACACAGGCAGTACACTAGCCCAGCCCATCCCAGCACTTAAAACTCTGCAAACAACAGTCCATTATGTTTCTCTCAAGAGACACTGCAACACTGCAGTAAGCTAATAGAAGTGAAAACTGAAAAAGCTTTACTGAGACAAAGAAATGTTAGGGGCTGCCATTGCTGTTATAAGAGGACATATGCAACATACTGAGGGTGATGATAATGCAAATGCTGCTAGACAACCCACAGTGAGGAGACGGAGAAGAGTGTACAGGCCCAGGGTAACCTACCAGGGGCTACATGAGCTGGAGATAGTGGAGCGCTATAGAGTGGACAGAGACCTCTTGCAGCAAATTGTTGAGCTGTGCAGGCCACGCCTCACACACAGAACCAACAGAGGGGAACCCATTCCAGTGGAAACCAAGGTATGTGCTGGCCTAAGAATATTAGCAACAGGTACCTTCCAGAGACCAACTGGTGATATGATGGGGATATCACAGGCATCAGCATCCAGGGTACTGCACCAGTTCCTGGATGCCATGTCAGCACATGTCGGTGATCATGTATATTTCCCCAATTCCCATGAGGAATTGGCCAGCAATATGCGTCTCTTCCAGCAAACAGTGGAATACCCTGAGGTAGTGGGTGCAATAGACTGCACGTACATATGCATCAAAGCACCAGCCGGTGAGAGTGGCAGGGTCTACTTCAACCGCAAGGGCTTCCCCTCCATCAACTGCCAGGTCATGTGTGATGCCCAGGGCATAATACTGAATGTGTGTGCTGGCTGCCCTGGAAGCTACCATGATTCCCATATCTGGCATCTGACGCAGCTGTACCAGACATTTGCCAATGGGGACATCCCACATGGTCACCTAGTGGGGGATGCTGGCTATGCACTGGAGCCGTGGCTGATGACACCCATCAGAAACACACACACACCTGAACAGGAACGCCATAATGAGGCACACGCACAAACACAAAATGTAATCGAGCGTGTGTTTGGGCTGCTCAAGTCACGGTTCCGGTGCCTGGACACATCTGGTGGAGCCTTGCAGTACTCACCAACTACATGTACCCAAATTGTCATGGTATGTGCTATGCTACATAATATGATCCTGTGAAAACAGCTGCAGCAGGACCAGCATAGGCCTGGGCCAAACAGCCCCCCCACCATTGCCAAGGCCATCACAGGCAGAGCGTGACTCGGAGGAGGAACAACCTGAGCCTGCCCCAGTAGGCAGAAGGAGGCATGCCCAGTATGCTTTGGCCTTGGCAAAGAGGCAATGTATAGCACATACACTGGCTCAGTAGGAACCCTGGAAATTATACTTCTCTCTGACTCACACATATAGTAAAAGGGATGCCTAAGTTGACACCACCTGCTTCCGAACATGTATAGGGAGTGGAGTATGTGCATCCAACATAGCTAGCCCTGCAGCACCACCTGAGGCATGATTGCCATGTGTTAAGCAATATAAAGCAGTGCTAAACAGCATTTACCACCATGTAGTATATGTAAAGAAAATCGCACACACCAACTAGCACAACTGTGGTCAATGTTGAGTAATATTGGGCAATGTCCAGCAATGTTGGTTAATACTGAGCAATGTTGGACAAGCTGGGTCTAAGTATATGAAGGTCTCTCCAAACACCATTATATTGGGTGACTTCAACTACCCAAACATTGACTGGGAGCAGTACTCAAGGCCCAACACCCTAGCCCAAAGGTTCCTAGAATTTATAAACTCAAATGCTATGGAACAACTAGTCACCACCCCCACAAGAGGGGATAACATACTGGACCTGGTCATCACCAACATGGGGACTCTATGCTCCATACCAGAGGTATTCCCCTCATTGGTAAGATCGGACCATAAATCAATTCCACTGGATATCCACATCCCGATCCCACCCACAGCCCAGAAAACCACAGTGAAAAACTTCTCAAAAGCTAATGTCACACTTCTCAAAACCGAGGTGGAATCCTTCAAGGCCCCCAGGCCAGTGGAAAGTACAGCTCAAACTGCAGAATCCTTTATAAATGCATTCTATGGACACCTTCAGGAATGCATGGATCATGCTATCCCAAACAAAACCAAGACCCAATCATCCAAAGGCAGGTGTCCTGCCTGGTGGACCCCAGCCATAAATAAGCTGTACAACAGAAGGAGGATGCTACTACATGATAGAGCAAAATCCCTAAAAGGGAACACATCTCTGATCAGTACTAGCAAAAAACTATGATCCCTCATAAAATCATCCAAGGCCAGCTTTGAGAGAAAAATTGCACAGGACACTAAAGATAATCACAAGGCCTTCTTTAGTTATGTTAGGAACCTGGGTGGCAACTCCCAGATATGCTCAGAGTTGGTCCAAAATGACAATAAATACACTGAACCCACAGACATTGCCAACATCCTGGCAGACAGGTTCAGTGCAAACTCCCCCACCTTCCCCCGCTAAAGAGCAAATATCTATCCCAGCAGAGTGCTGCCTCCCTGACATCTCAGATGCTCAGGTGAGAGCCGCCCTCTCCAAAGCAAAAAACACAGCATCAATGGGACCAGATGGTGTCCCAGGCTGCATTCTACATGAACTCCAAGAAGAGCTAAACCCCACATAAAGCTGCTGTTCAATCTCAGCCTTACTACAGGATATGTACCCAAAGAATGGCGTACAGCAACAGTGGTCCCACTCCACAAAGGTGGTGCCTCTACGGACCCTGGAAACTATCACCCCATAAGCCTGACTAGCCTGGTCTGCAAAGCTATGGAGAGGATCATCATGGAACTCATAAACAAAGACATTGGGGACCTACAGACACTGGATCCTACCCAATTTGGCTTTGTTAAGGGCAGATCTTGCCTCTTAAACCTGGTTGATTTCTTTGAAACAGTCACCAAGGCCATTGATGAGGGGAAGGTAGTCCACACAGCCTACCTGGACCTCGCAAAAGCCTTCGACACAATACCCCACTCGGGCATCATAGATAAGCTCTCCAGCTTAAATATAAACCCCTATGTCATAAGATGGGTTGCAAACTGGCTCAAGGACAGAACCCACATAGTCAGAATTGCTGGAGCCATGTCAGACTCTAAACCAGTTACAAGTGGTGTCCCACAAGGCTCAGTCCTGGGACCTCTTGTGTTCGGCATATATTTTTTGGAGGTACAGGCTAACACGGGAGGACTGTGGCTGACCAGGTTTGCAGATGACTGCAAACTGGGTGCCATAATTGACTCTCCAGCTGACACAAGCATCCTCCAAAAGGGTCTCATAGAGATGGATAACAGGTGCCAGAGCCATGGCCTAAAGCTAAACGCTAAAAAGTGTATAGTCATACCCTTTGGCAAAAACAAAGTGCCCACAAATTACCACATAGGCGGGAATCCATTAAGTATGGAAGAAGTAATTAGGGACCTGGGGACCCAAGTTGACAGTAATTTCCCCTTTGACAACCACATTGCCAAAGTGGTTAGAAAGACCTTCTATATAGCCCACCTTATCATGAAAGGATTCACATCTACATCGAGGGAGGTCATTGTGCCCCTTTATTCATCCCTCATCAGGCCCATAATTGAATACAATGCCCCATTTGGGATGTACCTTACCCGACACCTGCAGCAACTAGAAAGACCCCAAAAGTACCTCACAAAGAGGATCATGGGACTCAAACAGATGCCATATGCTGCTCGGTTAAAGAAACTACAGCTCTACTCAGTTGCATACCGCCTACTTAGAGGCGATCTATGCCTGACGTATAAAGCCATGTCCAACCTGGAATTAATGAGCATGCTCCACCTCAGAAAATCCAAATCCCGTAGAGCTACGTGCTCGAGGGACT
This sequence comes from Protopterus annectens, assembly GCF_019279795.1. NCBI lineage: Eukaryota > Metazoa > Chordata > Ceratodontiformes > Protopteridae > Protopterus > Protopterus annectens. The sequence goes on along the minus strand of NC_056744.1, from coordinate 14,806,965 downwards.
TGAACCTGAGCACAGAAATAAATTGGACATGCTGGAGGGACAGATTCCTAACCCAGAGGCTCCCTTCACTCTGGAATAGAATCCCAGTCCATGTTAGGCAGAGCCCCTCACTGACTCTCTTCAAGAGGAATCTTGACGAGTGGATGGGAGATCGTAGGTTTACCACGGGGATTACTTCGGTGTCACTACTAGACAGAGGCACAGTAAACTAACCTTAAAAAGGGCACAGTAAAATCAGTTCAGAGGGTGGCGAAAGCCAAACACACTCTGGCTAGGCTTGTAAATGCCTTAGGGCAGATAGCCTAGTATGAACCTATGAACCTAAGTAGGGCATAGCTGAACAAAAGGCAACATGCTCATATTTGCTCTACTGGCCCTTAAGCAGTCTGGTCTGCTCAGTATGAAAATATAAAGCAGTGATGGGCCTCAAACCCAGGATACTGTGCACTATAGTCATAGTACTGAACCACTAAGCCATGACAGTATTGCAGTGGTCAGCCTGTATGAAGAAATGTTGATAAGTCTATGCTAAGTATTCCATGGAAACCCTGCAGGCACAGCATAATCCCTGTCGAGTTATGACACAAAGGTGAGTCCTGCAGTAAGAATAGAACCTGACTTTCAACACACACAGTAGAAATGTTAATATTGGACATGTACACATACATCAACAGATGTAGTGGACCTCAGACAGCAACATACTGAAAGGTCACACTGGGCATGCTCACACACTTGAATAAATGAGACAAATGTCAGGCAACAGAACACTGACAGTCTGAACTGGGCATGCTCACACACTTAGGCCATGTTGGAGTACAGCAGTGGGCCACACATATCAGGCAGTTGCATGTGTTAACCCAGGAACCTCTCACTATCCAGCAATCTGCCCTGTGCACACAGTTATAGGACAACAGACACATATATAATATAGTGGAACCCTGTCATAATCAAATATGTTCTGCAGATACCTAAGTTGTTCATAGAAAGTGGGAAAGCAAAGATGATAAAACCTGCAAACAGTATCAGCAATAAACATTGTGCATCCTGAACATTAGCATAGGTTCAGAGGTTGATACTAGCCTATCTGCCCTAGGGCATGTACAAGCCTAGCCAGAGTGTGTTTGGCTTTCGCAACCCTGTCAAAGTAGAACACTGTGCCTGTGAATAGTAGGTCACACAAGATAGCCCATTTACATTTAGTGTATTGTGCCTCTGTCTAGCAGGGACCCAGAAGATATCCCATGGGTAAACATACGATCACCCATCCACTTGTCAAGATGTCTCCTGTAGGTGGTCAGTGGGTGGCTCTGCCCATGCAAAACCGGGATTACAATCCGGAGTGAGTGGAGCCTCTGGGATAAGAATCTGTCCCTCCAGCATGTCCTATTAACATCTGTGCTGAGGTATATGTCCCTGGAGTGTGTAGCTCCAAGGGAGTCGGATATCCTGAGGTGGAGCATGTCCATTAAATCTGGGTCAGATATTTCCTTAAACTACAGGCACACAACACATCCATGTAGGTGGTAAGCGACTGAGTAGAGCTGGAGTTACTGTATCTGAACTGTGCAGGGCATCCATGTGAGTCCCTACATCTGCTTGTTGAGGAACATTTGTGGCCATTACAGTTGCTGCAGGTGTCGGGTAAGGTACATCCCAAATGTGGCATTGTAACCAAGCATGGTCGTGATGAGTATAGGGGCACAATGACCTCACTTGATCAACATGTGAAACCATATGGGATAAGGTGGGCTATATAGAAGTTCTGTCTAACCACTTTGGCAACGTGATTGTCAAAGGCGAGAGTACAAACAAGTTGTGTCCCCAAACCCCTAACAACTACTACCGTATGTAATGGATTACTACCTATGTGGTAATGTGTGGGCATGTTGTTATTCCCAAAGGGGATGACTATGCAACTAATGGCATTTAGCTGTAGTCCATGGCTCAGGCACCAGTCATCCTATCTCTGTGAGACCCCATTTGAGTATGCATGTGCCAGCTGGAGAGTTGATTATGGCACCCAGTTTGCAGTCATCTGCGAACATGGTCAGCCATATTCCTCCTGTGTTAGCCTGTACGTCACACAAATATATACTGAACAAGAGAGGTCCCAGGACTGAGCCTTGTGTGATGCCATGTGTAACTGGTGTATAGTCAGACATGGCACCTGCAATACTGAGCATGTGGGTGCTATCCCTGATCCAGGTAGCAATCCATCGTGTGAGATATGTGTCGATATCGACGCCGGTGAGCCTATGCATAATGGCCGAGTGGGGTATTGTGTTGAAGGGTTGTGCAAGGTCCAGGCAGGCTGTGTGGACAACCGTCCCTACACCGATGGACCTGGTAACTGTTTAAAGAATACGAACAGGTCCAGGAGGCAAGATCTGCCCACAACAATGCTGAAATGTGTAGGACCCAGTGTCTGTAGGTTCCCGATGTCTATGTGCATGAGTCCCATTACAATACGCTCCATAGCTTTGCAGAACAGGCTAGTTAGCCTTATAGGCCGATATTGTCTGTGGTCCATTGTGGCAGCAACTCTGTGGAGCAGGACCACTATCACTGTATGCCATTCCATGGGTACATATCCTGCAGTAACTCTGATATTGAACAGTGACGTAATGTGAGGGTTACGTCTGTCATGAAGCCTGTGTAAGCCGCAGGCCGGGACACCATCTGGTCCCATTGATGCTGTGTTGTCCGCTGTGGGGAGGGCAGCACTCACCTGTTTATTTGTGATGTCAGGGAGGTTACACTCTGTTGGGATGGACAGTAGCTCCTTAGGGGGGATGGGGGGAGACATCTGCACTGAACCTGTTTGCCAGGATGTTGGCAATGTCTGTGGGTTCAGGGTATGTTTAGTCAGTATGCAGTAACTCACAGCATATCAGTGAGTGTCCACCCAGGTACCTGAATTAACTGAAGAAGGCCTTGTGAGTGTCCTACGTGTCTGGTGCAATTGTCCGTTAGAAGCGGGCCTGACATAAATACATGAGTGATTGTAGCTGTCTGCTAGTACAGATCACAGATGCCTTCCCTGTCTGGGATTGTGCTCTATCATGTAGTAGCATCCTCCTTTCATTGTATAGCTTATTAATGGCTGGGGTCTACCAGACAGGTCCCCTGCCATTGGAGGAGTGAGTCCAGTTGTTATTTGGGATAGCACGATCCATGCAGTCCACTAGGTGTCCATAGAATGTGTATGTAAAGGATTCAGCAGTCAGAGCCATACTTACCACTGTCCCAGGGTCTCTGAAGGATACCACCTTGGTTTGGAGAAGTGTGACGTTTGCTTTTGAGAAGTTCACCAAGATTACCCAGGATGGGTGTGTGGATGGGATATGGATGTCCAGTGAGATAAATGTATGTTCTGACCTTACCAATGAGGGGTATATCTCAGGTGTGGAACATAGAGTCCCCATGTTGGTGATGATCATGTCCAATATGTTGTCCCCTCTTGTGGGTGTGGTGACCGGTTGTGCCATAGCATATGAGTTTACAAATAGTAGCAACTGTTGGGCGAGGGTGTTGGGGCCTGAGTACTATCCCCAGTCAATGTGTGGGTATTTGAAGTCACCCAATATAATGGTGTTTGGGGAGACCTTCATATTGTCCAGTGTTCCCAGGAAAGCCGAGTGTGGTTCATGAGTTTGGGAGGGTGGTCTGTAGCAGGCAACAAACCAAAAGGCAGATTTGCACAATGTTAGGTGCATATGTATGGTCTGTGATGCTTTGTGCAGTGCTACCAACCCGGAGGTATGTGTATCTGTGATGTATATGGATACTCCCCCTATTTGTGTTGGCCATTCTGAGTTTTGTGGTCAGAAAGCATGGTATGAAATATAACCTGGTAGTGCTGGTGTGCATTTGGGAGCCTGAACCAGGTGTCTGTTAGTGCACAGATATCGCTGTTGTCCATACTGAGGAGATTCCTGAGTGGTCGCAATTTGAGGGTAACACATCTGGTGTTGAGCAGCATTACCCTCAGTGTCATGTACTCTGTAATGTCTATGGAGGTGGGTTTGTCTTTTGAGCCCCGCTTAAAAAAGGCAGTATGGTGGTAGCAACTGCCTTAGCCAGTATTCGAAAGTCCAAGGGTGACAGGTGCAAGCTGTCCATAGGGAAGCTACGTGGCATGTCGAGCATGTCACCCCAGGCTGACAGACACTGTATCCCCTGTGAATGACACCAATATGTTAGCCAACTGTTAAACGTGATCAGTTTGTTGGTATACTGTGACATCATACTTGGTGAGTGTAAGATGCTAGACAAGGTCAGGGTCATACTGGCCTGGGCTACATGATCAGAGAGTTCCTCTATGTATCATGTCATGTGGTCCAGGGAGGAACATCTGAGGGTGTACGCACCAGCATGGACAATGATGGAGCCAGTCCTGCACTTGCTTTGGAGTGACCTGAGTGCATGTGTTATGTTGTGGATCCTGCCACCCGAGAGACAGCTCAAAGTGACTATTCCCTTGTTTGGCCTGGTGAGTGGGACGTCAGTGTGTCTGACAATAAGTGTCACCTATTACAAGTGTATTAGGTGTGTTGTTTAGCCCGAAGGGCAGTGACTGTGTGGCACACTGACATTGTGAACTATGTGATATGTGGGTATTGTAGTGGGGTAGCAGTTGTTTGTGTGTCTGCTTTGGAGGTCTCTGCTGCTTAGGCAGAGTTTATGTAGAGCCTCCGAGTATGTTTATGTGTGATAATGTGGTTTGATTGCTGTCGCTATAGGTTTATGTGAGACTGATATGTGGTGTGTGTGGTTACCTTCACCACCTGATAGACTATGCCAGTCATGGGTCGAGAGAGCTCAGCCTCCTGTATGTCAATATTGTTGCATCTCTCACATATATCTGAGTTTGTTGGGAGGAGGAGAGGGTTGTCTGTGTACATGAGGCAGATGTGACATTGTGTCAAAACCACAATATTCACTAGCTGGACTGGAGAGTACACACAAAACCGACCCCTGGACATGCCAGGATATTATGATGACATACTCCGTAGCCTGATCACAAAGGATCAGTAGGGTGTTAAGTGTGTAAAAGAGTATAACAGGGATTAGTGCTCAGGTTTGTTGGTGTTTTGTAAAGAGTAGCTGAGAAGGATTCCAGACTGAATCATGACACCTCCTTCAGCTATGTCATAAATAGCAATGTACACTCATATATGTCCTGAGTCAGGGCCAACTGTACCTGACTGACAATGCCGACATCCTGTCAGACAGGCCCATATAGACATACCCACCTCCCACTGACCATAGTCCCAGTCATCATACCAGGAGATATCACATGTAGAATGGCTGAACAGCCCCCAAAGCCAAAAGCATGGCAGCAATTGGATTACATTGTTTCCCAATATGTGTCATGCATGAACTACAGAACAAACAGACCCTGCACCTGAACAGTCTGTTGAGCCTCACCCTCTCCACAGGATCTGGAACCGTTGAATGTGTTACAGCAACATATGGCACTCCCCACAAGTGTAGGTGCACAACACACCATGGGAAGTATAGTCCAGTAAGCCTATGAAGTCTGATCTGCAAGGCCATGGAGTCCATCATGGTTGAAGTCATACACAGAGCTATTGGAAGCTGACAAACACACAACCCTACCAACTGTGGTATGTTCATGTGCAGATCATGGTTCCCAAACATGCTAGACTGTTTGCAAGGTAGACACCCAGGACATACATCACTGAACAGAGCTACACATGTCCCACATAGACTTTGAATAGCCCTTTATCAACACCCCTGACACATGTCGTATCCACAAAACCAACAATCTGTGCATAAATATGTGTTGACATATGAAGGAATGTCAATGTGTCCACAGATAGATCACACAAGGTAAGAATTATGGGGTCCTGTTCAAGCTGTTGACACCTGCCGACCCACATGGCTCATTCCTGGGATTGCATAAAACAAAGTGTACACACATTACCATGTCCAGTCTGATGATGTCAGCATCCTATAAATATAGCAGGAGAATCAAGACCACCTAGTAAAGCATATAGCATGCTGTGTTAATGTGTATGTCTCTAGTATCATAACATAGTTAGGTAGGGGTTTGAATCCTGCAAATGCTGACAGTGTGTAGGTGGGGATGTGTGTGATTTCCTGTGAGAAGAGTGCCCTTTTTGGAGACTGGAAAACACATTAAAAGAGGTACATTCCTCTTTGGAAAGTCTGATGATGTCAGCATCCTACAAATATAGCAGGAGAATAGAAACCACCCAGTAAAACATATAGTGCGCCGTGCTAATGTGTATGTCTCAAGTATCATGACATAATTAGGTAGGGGTTTGAATCCTGCAAATGCTGATTGTGTGTGTGTGTGATTTCCTTTGAGAGGAGTGCCCTTTTTGGAGACTGGGAAAACAAATTAAAAGAAGTACATTCCTCTTTGGAAAGTTTGATGATATCAGCATCCTACAAATATAGCAGGAGAAATAAAAACACCCACCAAAACATATAGCGCGTTGTATTAATGTGTATGTCTCTAGTATCATAACATAGTTAGGTAGGGGTTTGAATCCTGCAAGCGCTGACAGTGTGTGTGGGGGATGTGTGTGATTTCCTTTGAGAGGAGTGCCCTTTTTGGAGACTGGGAAAACAAATTAAAAGAGGTACATTCCTCTTTGGAAAGTCTGATGATGTCAGCATCCTACAAATATAGCAGGAGAAGAGAAACCACCCAGCAAAGCATATAGCATGCTGTGTTAATGCATATGTCTCTAGTATCATAACATAGTTAGGTAGGGGTTTGAATCCTGCAATTGCTGAGTGTGTGTGTGTGACACAGTTGGTCAATGCAGTGTGGGTTTTGCTTTTACTATGGTATGACATATCATGATTAAAACAGTATGTGCATTGCACACATCAGGTATCTGCATGGCAAATAAATATGTGTACATGTGACCTCAATCAGTACATAGGTGTGAAGCCTGCATACTACATGAATACATTTGTTTCCTTTGACAGATTGTGCCACTGCTTCTCAGATCATAGGTCACATATGTATGTATGTGACAAGCCCAGCCACTGTAGTGATCTGTGTCCAAGGTCATCTGTGCCACACACACCCATGACAGTTACTATAGAGTACTGTGAGTGAGGGTACATGCCTGGGGTATATGTCAGACATGTTCATACACAACAACGACTGGCAATAATGGACAGTCATTATAGGTGTACAACAGCCCTGTGGATATGCATTCAGGCCCCTAATGTCTTATGTGACACACCGAGGGACTCCACAATACCTATGGATATGTGGATACCAAGGGACAGATGACATAACACGTGGCTGTATGTACACATTGTTACCCAACATACATGTTGAGGGCTACCACCTATGTGGTACTGTCGGGATAGTATGTATAGTAAATGTGGATGACTATGCCATAGTCGGCTTACTGCTATACAGCATGTATTGGACAACAGGTATCTGTCTGTATGATACCCTTGTGTAGGATATGCGTCCCATCCAGGGAATGCATTGTAGGCCAATGCATGCATTTCCAGATGTGGATGGACATATCCCTAGTGTGTTTGCATGTACCTAAGAGGGCTATATGCCAAACAGGTGTGGTCCCAGGAATGGGTGGCGGTCAATACCACTGGTCACTGTTATAGTATAGTACCGGAAGGATCCAACTGTTACTGAGTTCCCTACAACTGTGTGTCATTTGTCAGGACATCATCTAATGATTGGTTATAGTCATGCTGTTGAGGTTGTGTATACTACCAGACTGCAAATCATTGACAGGTATCAACAGTATCACCCACAGCATACTGTCAACCCATGTCATACACACATGTGTACCCATGTTAGTACATATCTGTAGTAGAATGCATACTGGCCATCGAAAGATACTATGAGATGTTAACAATGTGTACAACAGGGTATGTCACATGTCCCATGTGTCCACTATGCACGTACATGCAGACAGTGCGCACCCACCATGTTCACAGATGTACACCTGCTAATCTGTAATGCACACACCATGCACGTACTGTTCACTCACTAACACATGCTGGCAACACTGTACACTTCAGCCAAGTGGCACATGGGTGGACAATACATACTTAGACCTAACACTGGTGTAAACAATGCTACATTGACAATCAGAGCTGTGATGCATAATGCCTGCTCAGATATACCTACAAGGATATCATTACACTTTCCTGTTGACAACTTGCTAATATTGCTACACTGCTATAATGTCACCCTGTGCATCAGAACCATGTTAGCCTGTTCCTGCATCAATGTTACAGATGACAGGAGGTGGCACAGGTGTCATCATATGCACAGGGTGTGTTGTTGGTTTGCCAGAGCCCGACATTGACCCATCCAATCGACATGTCTGTGTGTGTGTGTGTGTGTGTGTGTGTGTGTGTGTGTGTGTGTGTGTGTGTGTGTGTGTGTGTGAGGGACAACAGTACAGCATGGGCCAATGTTGATGTAATGTGTGTGTGTATGTGTGAGCCCTAGTTGTTTGGTTAATGTGTGTGTGTCTGCATGCACACAGCTCCACCATGTGGCTGCCATATAAGGAGGTTGCGGGACAGCCACAGACTGTACCTGCTAGGCTGTACAGATCACTGTCTCTGGGCATGGACACGGTACCTGTGCCTGGCAGGGGTGCTACGGGCAGTATCGGGTACCAACCCTGACTGGGTACTATCATCAGAGGCAGAGGTATGATGACTGGACCCATGTCCCTGCTGGGACTGGCCAGAGCCACGTGCACGTGGTCTACTAGGATGGTCAATAGACAGGCCAGCCCCAGCATTGCTGGGGCTGGTACTGCCACTACGGGAGTGGCTGTGATCTGTGTGCCATCTGCATCGACTGCCAGCTGTTGCTGTTGCTGGCATGCATCCGCGTCGACGTCTCACCCATCCCGCATGGTCCTGGCTCATGGAAGACACATTGTGGAGGGCATCTATTGTCTCCCCCCAATGTCTATCAATGACCTCGGTGTAATTCCGGATGGCACCGGCAAGGTCACGGATGCTGTCATTGATAGCGGTGTAATGGGCCCTCTGCGCCCTTAGTCCCTGTCTGGTGTACCGTTCCATACGTGCCTGTGCCTGCATTACAGCCCGGAACATACTGGAGGTTGTAATACCTCTGGGGGCACGTCTGCCAGGGGCAATATGACCAGTGGTGCTCCCCCGAGAACCCCTGGACATCCGCCTATGTGGTACCATTCCAGGAATCTGGCTATGGCTGCTGTGAGGGGATGCAAGTGCCATGGGTACCACACTCTCCTGGTCAATGCCAACTGTATGCTGTCCCTCGGCTAAGGCCATTGGTGATGAGGGATGTATCGGCAGTATGAGTGTGCACATAGATGGGGTTGAACGCTGTGTACTGTCGATTGGTGGACCAACGACAGACCCTGTCAAACCTTCCTGTGCCAAAATACATGTCTCATCATCTCCACTATTAGTGGCAGTGACTTCAGGTTCCCTGCTGCTTTCAGCCACCCCAAACTCAGCACCTGTGAGAGGAAGACAGGAAACACACTTTACAATCTGTACATGATGTTAGCACACATGCACACATGCACACATGCACACATGAACACATGAACACATGAACACATGCACACATGCACACATGAACACATGCACACATGAACACATGAACACATGAACACATGCACACATGCACACATGCACACATGCACACACACACACACACACACACACACACACACACACCAGCAATCCAACACATACTCAATAATGGGTGAAGGTGGGTGCCAGTATCACAAGGCAAACAGTCACCTCACACGTGTCAGCATGCAGAATATGTGTTACTCAAGACCATGCAGTGCAAGTGTAGATGGCCCTATTTAATGACATTATACATGGCTTTGATGCATGTGTGTAGTTGTTCAGTGATTGGCTACACCCTGGAACACAATGTGTACATGGACACAACATTGCTGTGCATGTATTATCAGCTCTGCAATGTCCTGTGCACCATCACTCACAGGTATACATACCATGGCTGCATGTGTTATCTGTGTGACACATAGATTGCCATGTGTGATTACAGTGTCTGTGTCCATAGCAGATAATAGTGGGCACAGGTGTAGCACATGCATGCTATGTACACACACGGGATGAGTGGTGCATGTAGACGTGAAGGAATCCCAATGCTCAACATGGCACTTGTACAGTGGTTATGGTGAGTGTGGGACATATTGCAGATATGTCGGTGCCAGCCATGACATGGCATGCTACATGACTGCAACATTAAACACCACACATACCCAATGTGTGTCATGTGACCTATACACCCAATAGCATTCCAGGACATATATGTGACACTTTGTACAGATGGCGACTGCTGTGCATATTGTGTATACTGGCATATGTAAGCACACACACAACATGCTATGCATATTGTGTATAGGTGCATATGTTTGCACACACACAACATTGAGGTGCAAAGCAATGACTGCTATGTGTAGTACTGTGGTCACTGTAACTGGATGGGGTGTAGTACCATGTGCCATCATCATCATGCATCTTGTGGTCACTCATGGCTACTAATGTGTGACAGACCACCGCCTAGCATGCTGTACCTGAACTGCAGTGCCGTGGCTACATTCACAATTACACAGCCACTTTGTACATGGGTGTGTGAGGTGCCCAATAGGGAGCATTGCCTAACACGACTGTGTTATGTGTTGAAGAGTGTTGCACAGCCCCATGATAGGCCTCTACCCTGAGGTACATCATGTGTGTGTGGATGACATGTGGGATACTGAAGTGTGACCTTACAGCGGGTGTGTGGTAATGCCATATGTAGCATGTTTTTGTGTACTGCGTATGATAAACGTGTTATGTTGTGTACAGCTGTAGCAACTATGCCTATCCAATGTGCAGTATGGTGTTGCCACAACTGTGTCTGATGCTCTGTGTATTGCATGTCATTGAGGCAGCTACTGACATTACTGAGCTGTGCAACGTCTTACAGCAAACATGCATGGCATGCATTATGCATAGGTGTGTTACGTGTACATGGCCTACACCTCACCTATGACATGCACATTTCATTACCAACATTGCAGTTATACCACACTCACCAGCATGGATCGTCTGCCCTGCTGTCACACCAGAGGGACCTACGAGAATATGAGAGAGTTTGTCAGTGGCCACAACTGTGGCATTGCTACAGTGGGTATGCTAAACTACAGTGGAACAACAGTCAACAGTCACAGGTGTAGAGATAATATTCCAAATATCAGTATTGCATAACACTAGGCAGCACAACTGCTAAACACACAGTACACATCTCACGTAGACATAATCTAACAATACAGTTAACTGTAGTCTACAGATAGGGCATGTTACCTGCTCGCTCCATGTGAACATGCTGGGTGGCTCCGGCCTCCATGACAACACATGTCACAGGTTGTTGCTGCTGTTGTCCAGGAGCCACCATGCTTAGGAGCAGCTCCTCCACTCTGGTGAGGGGGATGAATGGCCACCCCACCACCTGTGGCAAGCTGTTGTCTTTGGATATCAGATGCATGCCGCCGGACATGTCTAATTAAATCACTGCAGTGATGGCGTACCTGCTCATATGTCCGGTTATGCATGCCTATGTCATTTACCCGATGAACAAGATCCTGCCACAGTGCAGTCCGCTCCTGCTGGTGCTGGCTGCTTCGGGAAAACAGCATTGTGTACTGCTGCACCAGGCTTTGGACAATTTCATCTTCCTCTGCTGCTGTATATGATGGGTTGCGTTGGTGGGCCATCTGGCTGAAAAAGATATGAACAATATGTGTGAGCGAGTCCTGTGGCACACTTTAAACCTTTAACCAAAGATATCACTTTACTGACATATATACCATCCATTTGTCTGTCAGGGGTTACACACGTTCACTACCACTTATTGGTTCTCAGGCCACAACTGACTAACAGTGCCTGGCACACTCTATATATCACACCACTATACAACAGTACCCGGCACACTGTTTGTGACACAATGCACAACCTCGACACAGGGGTATATATCACGCCAATGCACGAACAGAGATGTCATCCATTGCAATGAATGTAAAGTACAGTTACAGTAGTACCAGTCAACCACCCTAGTCATTGATGCCATAGCCCTGCCTAACATATGTGTACAGTTGTTACTATAGGTGGCATACTGCTGTAACAGAGTATATATGTTGCTGGATACACACGTATACCCTGTAACACACATATGATTGCAGCCATGGTACAGGCATAATTACACACACATCAGACAAACATACAATGCACCACTGTATGCCAACACAGATGAGCATTACCTGTGTACCATACAGTACTGTGTGCCACTACTTACAAACCCTTATGCCTGAGTTTTGTCCTCTGTGCAGACTACAGGAAACACACAAGACAGTGTTTCCAAGCAATGTGAACACACACCATACTGTGCTGTTTAGGCCTACAGCTTCAGGTAGTACTACAGTTCCTATGGGAGTTGGATTCACCAGCAGTACCACTCACTAAGCATACATGTATTGCTTTAGCCTACAATGAGACACCACGGTCATCAACAAGGAACTACGTCACATCGTATGCCATACTACTATGTCTGCCTAACAGTACAATACACATCTTTTCCTGGCGTCACAGCTAGGATAGACACTACCATGTCAGATACAACTTCACACTAACCTATCACACCTTTACAGACCTTGCACACATTCAGCGTTACACTTATTCAACCTCACATAGCAGGTATTGCATTGAGTACATGTGTGAGTGCATAGTGTCATAGGTAGGTTATATGCTATTGGCCCTAGGGCCTACAGCAGCCTAGCCATATGCTACCCTGGCCTTTGACACACATGTACTTTGATTTCACTTGCCCTGCCAACCAGAACCACAGAGGGGGTTCCTGGGGTGTATTACCAATCTCCCAAACAATCATCAGGGGTATTTATGACAACTGCTAATGAGGAGCCTTGTTTGCTATTGCTAGGTGGTCTATTCCAGTGTATGGCATATCTCTGAGATAGGAACCTATCCCTCCAGCATGTGCTGTTTAGTGAGCTGACGAGGTTTAGGGCCCTAGAGCGTGTATCCCGGAGGGATTGTGATATGTTGCCATGGTGGTTGTCACCCAGCTATGGGTGTGACATACCTCTGTATGTCCGGCAGAGGTCACCTCTGTGTGGCGGTATGCAATACAGTCTAGATGTGGTTTTGTGAGTCAGTCTGCATAGGGCATCTGTTTGCGGCCAGTATTACCCTTTGTGAGGTATGTCTGTGGCCTTTCCACCTGCTGTAGTTGTCATGTGAGGTACATACCACACAGGGCATTGTGATGAGTAGAGGGGAACACTGACCTATATTTCCCTAGATGACACACCTGTTGTCATGACACATACCACACAGACAGATTACAGGTCTAGTGTGGCACTGTCTTTATCAAAGAGGTGGCTACTGTCCACCTGTGTCCCATGTTCCCTTATCACACCTTCGGTGTTGGGTAGATCTCTACCTATGTGGTAGTTAATGGGTACAGTGTTTTGGAAAGGAGGAATGGCACTGCAGTATCAACACTTGTCTACAGTCCATGCCTTGGTCACCACACACCTGTTGCAGTACATATGGCCCCATGTCTCTCTCTCTCTATATATATATATATATATATATATATATATATATATATATATATATATATATATATATATATATATATATATATATATATCTATACACATACATGTACACATCCATTGCTGTACACATAGATGTACATATAGGCACATGTACAGTCCACCTTTCATGGTGGGGATATCAGTTATGTGACAGTTGTGGGATGTACAGTTATGTGATTATATTGCACAGTGTTGTGCAGAATGCATGTGGGTGTCCTCGGCCCATGTAGCTTTAGCAGGCCTCACTGGCTGTAACACAGCAGATCTGACAAATCAGTCCCACAGCGTTTAACCAGCACATGACATATATCAGCACTGCATGCTGTTTTCTATGCCACACACTATGACCTACATAGATATATGCACATAACAACCTTCAACGACAGATATCTGTCCACCCTTCACTAACAGTTGCAGTATGTCCCTTGCCCTATGCACATATGCAGATACAGATAGATACGTACTGCTGCCACACATGGATGATTTGCAGTGTGTAGAGTACTCTTCAGGAACATCTACTACATGCCAACACATACATATGAGTTACATACCTTACCTTTGTATTTCCCTGCTCCGTCTGTTACAGTTTTGTAGTTTTTTTTTTTTTTGGTTGGTTGTTTGTTTTGGGTTTTCTCCCTCTGTTTCTGTCTCTGTTTCTCTCTCTGTTGTCTGTGTCTCTGTCTGTGTCTCTCTCTCGCTCTCTATCTCCCTGTACCTGCAATGATATTATTGCATGTGTGGACAGCAGGTACAGCCTGCTTTTCTAGGTATCTGCACTTGTGCATGTGACAGCCTCTGCACCAATTGCTGCCCACCATTCAGTAATTGCATGCAGCCTGCTGTGTGCTGATTGCATTACTCACTGTGATTGCAGCCCACTGCTATAAAATGCTAGGTTAGGTAGGCATAGCCCTTTCAGCTTTCCAAGGTGGGGCCCATGCTTGTTTGCTCTGGACACCGTTGTGTCAGTCAGAAGGTTGGTATATGTCTCTTATCTGAAGCTAGGGTTGTAGCCAGTGATATGCATGTTGTACTCAAACCTGAATGTTGCTGCTTCCAGTACACACTTCTCAGTGTAGACATGTACTCACCCTCCAAATGCTAACACAGGATACATGGGAGTATGTACTTTCTTTCTGAATTAGACATTTAACTGCCATACAAATGTGGTTAGTGCACTGTATTCCTGTGGCACATGCAGTGTTTGTGAACTGCTATACTGTAATTATTACGTTACTCACCTCTGAACAGTTTGTGGTTTGTTTGTGTTGACATTAGCACAGGCTGCTCAACACAACTGGACATATTTCAGTACTGAGTATGCCTACCTACACCCTGGTTTTGCCTGAATACACAGGTGTGTTGTACCTTTGGGTAGGGGTGCAGAACTGCAAAGAGCATTTTTATTATCATGTGAGGTTTATCTTGCTGAACATACAGGATTGCTGTGTACCTGTTAGTCTATCAAG
The DNA here is from genome assembly GCF_019279795.1 of Protopterus annectens. Lineage (NCBI taxonomy): Eukaryota > Metazoa > Chordata > Ceratodontiformes > Protopteridae > Protopterus > Protopterus annectens. The sequence continues at coordinate 14,791,799 of NC_056744.1, read as the reverse complement.
GCAAGTAGTCTGTCTGCGTAGCTCCCACCTGTGGACATATCCAGATGGTAGCTAGAGGTTAGCCTATTATACTTTGTCTGTGCACCACACCAGTCTTTTCAGCACTGGCACATTGGCATTGTCACAGTTGGTTGCTAGCAGTACATGGCTACATCCTGTGATATTTCTGTGTTGTACTCCTACATAAGGGCATGCTTGTGGAACTCCTTCCAAAGCTATTTGCAGAGTGTGTAACAGCAGTAATGCTGATATGCCTGTGTGTTTCTGCCTCTGCCAGGCCTCAGATACTCTCAGGTATGTATTTGAATGGCCTCAGTGAAAGGTACATATACGTTAGATACACCTGCAATATATTACAGACATATTGCAGTTGAGACTTTCTTGGGAATCAGAGCATATGTATACCTACACCTTTTCTGATGTGCAAGCAGTGTCTACTCTCACCTATTGAGATTATTCATTACGTGTGATTCCACACTTGTCTGCCTAAAGTTAGTACTTTCCAGAGTGATTCAGTGGGGCACAGCTAACATTTGTTTACAAATCAGGGACATCCCTGTAAAGCAGTCACAGTTGGGGTGTCTGGCCTCTGCCCTAATCAACTTTGCCAGTATTTATCCTGGTCTGATACTGTGTGGTGTTTGTAAGGTGCTACTGTAACATTATTCCCTGCTTGGATGGCTGGTTCTCTTTTCACAGTCATGTCATGCAATTCCACAACAACTGCTGGTAAAGACCCACAGAACAGGATTTGTGTTATACCATTCCTAATTTCCATTTACATTCCCTCATTGTAATGCATGATATATTTATGTCAGCACCAAGTTATTTGTATATCTGCTGTGGCTTAGTGGTAATTCATGCAGTCTATTGTGTCAATGGTCTGGGGTTTGAGACTGGCAGAGGTCTTTTCTTTTGCTGCTGAGCAGAACAAGGGCCCTTCCATAGAGTGACTAAGGCACTTTTAAGCAGTTGTAAGTGGGTTTGCATGATGCTTAGCGATGCTTAGCTAAGCGCACACATGCGCACACTCGCTTAAACCCGCTTACTACCGCTTAAAAGTGCTTACTCCCGCTAACCCCCATGCTAATTTCTTTTAAAGAAAAGAAAATGGGGAGATAGGAAAGTGGTGAAAAAGGGGGCACAAAGAGGAACAGACAGTAGGTAAACAAGCTCGGGATGTGCAGGACGGGTGTAGGGAAGGTCCATAGCTGCCCATTTCTTTACCAGCAACAGCTGTGCATATGCAATAAATTTGGAGTGAAATTTGAAACCTTCCACCCCTGGGAGAGGGGTGAGGACAACAAAGTATGTTGTATTGCCAATTATAATTATCAGTTTACATGTCCAGTGGACATGTGTGCAAAATGGGCAGCTATGTATGGGGCATAATTTTTTGTGGGTACAGATTGCCCTTTTTTTTTTTTTTTCAGGTGAGAGTGGAAAGTGAGGTAGAGGAAGTAGGTATGTTTGGGAGGTAGGTTGGGGAGGTAAACAGACAAGACAGACAAGATGCATACAGGGGCGGTGTATGACACATGGGGTGGGTGAACACAATTGACGGGGACGGATGTTTGGAAATCGCAAGCCCATGAGCCCACAGATGGTAACAGTGGAACTGAGATCCCCACCCATGGGCAGTCACCACTGCACCTTCACAGCCCCGAGGGTGGCTGTGCTGGGGGCTGCGTAGGATGGGCAGGCTCACCCGTGAGATGCCACTCTCACCTCGAGCTGGCATAGGGGATCAGCGACTGAACGCTGGATCTCCCTACGCACCACAGCCCGGACCCTTCGAAGGGTGACAGGTGGCCCTTCTCTGCCCACGCTTGCATGGGGGGATGAGCCCCATCCCCTGCAGTGCTTCCACCTGAAGGTGGCACAGGACCAATGGAGGAGGGGAGCCCGGGCTGGGCACTGGACCTGCTGGTGCCAGGTGCACTCGCCAGCTGAGGAGGGACAGGTGGGTCCGCTGGGACCGGCCTTCCCATACGTTCTGTGATTAGGTGTGTTTAATTACAACATAAACAACAGCATTCCAGATTAGTTGTAACAGCATGCAGTAATATTCCCATTAACCCAACACACCAAGGTTCCAACAGTTGAACAGCAAGCATAACACATGCATATATTGAATGACAGTGGATATTCCAACAGCATGCAGGGATGTTTGGTAGCAACAGGCCACCATGATTGTGGTGTTTGAACAGGGCACATGCATCAACGTGAATGCAAATATTTATAGAACAATAGGACATATGTCCCAACAAATATTTAAGATTACACATACCCATTGAGGTGTGGAATTGCATGGTTTATGCACATACAGTAGGGTGTAGAAAAAACCTCGATTAACATCTTATAATTACTTTTAGTCTACACTACATTCCTAGTGACTGCAAGTGTATATCCCCTACATGTATTATTACACTTGCCACCATGCATTAGGTTGTGTAATGGGTTTGGCTAGTTCAATATATGCCTGACCTATATCTGACATACTAACTGTCCAAGATGCAGATGTTACTGCTACATATTCCTTGATTGCATTTATATTTCTTTATCTACATATCTGGATGTTTTCACATGACATTTTCACTTCTATTTGTACAGAACCCTGCATTTCTTGACACACACTCACATTTCTGGGGAACAAATTAACATGCTACTCGTGTGCCAGATTTACTTATGCATGCCAGCCAGTAACTGACTGTTGAGGACTGTATATATGCTTCACAGCTACTAGCACTTCCATCACCCACTTTATATGGGACTGCACAACTCTGGGTTGCCAGCACTTTTAAAAACAGTACTATTTGTATAATGCAAGGGTACAACAACATTTCAAACTAAGTGACACAGACACACTCCAGGTTTTAGACCTTTATTAATGACATTACACACTTTTCCACAGGCTCACTCCTTTATTTGTTATAACGGTGCATATGGAAGACATATTCAAGACATATTATACCTTTATTAATAGGTTAGAACACTCTTTTCAGGCTCACTCACTTATTTTATATGACAGTACCTGCAGAGATATTATTCCGGACATATGTTACCTTTCTTAATGGGTTACTACACTCTTTTTCTGGCTCTCTGACTTTTTTATCTGACAGTACATGCAGAGGACTTATTCAGGCCATTTATGGCTGTATTATTGGACTACAACACTTTATTTCATGCTCTCTCCCCTATTTTATATAACAATACATGCAGAATAATCACTAACCTGCCTGGTGGCGCAGCCTTAGCAGCCTATCTGCATAGGCTTGCTGATTCGCAGCACGGTCACCTGCAGCTGTAAAGTAAATTAAGGGATATTGAGACATACCTATCCATTATACAGAATCAATTATCAATTCCTACATACTGCATTCCATGGCTACCTACTCAGTTGTGGGGCATCCTGCATCCCACGGGCCTCCTGTATCCATTGGTTCAGGCGGTCCTGCTTCCATCTCTTCAGGTCTGCATGGTGGTGATGGACCTGCTCACCAGTCCGAGGAATGCCTGTGACACTGGTGAGGTCATGAGCTAACCGGTTCCAAGCCTCTGCCTTGTACTCCGTCCCTTGGAACTGGCCCTGCAGGAGTCTTGACTCATGATGGTGGACAAGGAGCCAAACCATGTATTTTGACTCCTCGATGCCCCAACGTTGCACTCGGAAGCATGTACCCTCTCCAGCACCAGCCATTCTAACTGCAGATGTGAGCTACAATCAGTTATGGTGAGTATTCCCACCTATGGGGCTTAAATATGCCGCATTTCCCACACTTTTTTGTGATTGGCCATTTTTGAAAATTCTCGGCTGACTGCAGACCTGCTTAGTAATGGTTAATCTACCATTACTAAGTATATGTATGTTAACAGTGGCTGTTTCTCCTAAGTTGTCATGGCTTAGTGGTTCTGTACTTTGATTATGATGCACAGAGTCCTGGGTTTGAACCTTGTCATTCATTTTATTTTCATACTGTCCAGACAGGCTAGGGGGTGTGGCTGCATTTAAGCAACTTTGCTCTACGTTGCTCCACGTTGCCCTACGGTGCACTGGTTGGTGCGGTGCGCACGTCCGTGCAAACACATTGCGCTAGTTAAAGAGCTATTTCGCTATGGGTACCTCTATTGCACTGGGTAAAGCACTCTTAAACTTTGGGCAACTCTATTGCGCTGGGTAAAGCGCTATTAAACTATTGGCACCTCTATTGCACTGGGTAAAGAGCTATTAAACTATGGGCAACTCTATAGCACTGGGTAAAGCGCTGCTTAACTGCAAGCAATTATATATCAGGATCCTTTAAAAATATAATATTTTGTTCACTGATACATTGGCCATTTCACTGCTTTTTACTGATATTTTAATCATATTTGTCAGGTATTATTCCATGTACTGATTTAAAACATAAATAAGAAGGGGAGTGGTGGGACTCGAACCGTGAATGCCTCTTCTTTGTGCGAACGCTCTACCATTACGCTATTGCTATTTGGTGTGATTTGCATAAACATTCTTTCTTATGCTCTTCCATGTCGGAATTGCTAACTACAGCTAAGCAATGGGCACACCCGCGCACACACGCGCAAATACGGGCAGCTATTTCGGGAATTTAAAAAAAATAAAATTAATTTTTTACTTTTTATAACTGTGATGGGGGTTTACAATGTCAGGGAGTGTGGTGTTGGGTGCAAGGACATTTGAGCGGACTCGCTCTTGTGTACTTTCATTTTCCTTTTCCAAACCTTGCAGGGGCATGGCCATTTAGACTGCTCGGCAGTCGGATACGCCCCCTGCTTTCCTACCCGGTCCGTGTAAGACTTACGGTTGAGTCAGCATGCCCTCATGAATATTCATGGCACGCTGACGTCATACCATTCAACTGCAGCCTCCGAGTAAGACTTATTAAGTCTTATACAGAGGATTCGTGAATCCGGGGGTGTATCTTTTTAATTGTAACAATAAAAAAGAAAAATGGCTAACCAAGAAAAAAACTTACACCAAACTATTGCTAGAGATTTTTAAAAGAGTTCCTACCGTTTTATTCATGAAGATAAAAAAATGTCTCTATTTAATAGACTGTTGCTAGATTATTTGCTAGTAATCAGCCTGTAGCCATTCACTACACTATATCATTTATTTATTATTTCTTTGCTTAACTTTGTTAACTGATTAGGTGACTGGCTCAAAGACAATTTCCAGCAGCCACATCGGTTAAGGGGCAATGTCATGTTTTTCAAAACAACAATAAGAAACAGATTAACTTTTGGGTTACAGCTGAAACCAGTAGTCAAATTCAGGTTAAGTTTATAACCAACATTTCCAGTTCAGTAACTACTTTAATTGTGTTTTTTTTCTGTGAATGTTATTTACACAAATCAATGTATTCTCTGTAAGAATACTAGCACTAATGCAGTTTAATAACTAATCTAGATGTGATTTTTTTGCATGAATGTTACTACTCAAACTACTGTGTAGTATATGAAGTGCAGTGATTACGCTGCGATATCCAGAAAAAGACAAATCAGTTAAGAGCTACTGTAGCACAAGACCCGATCTTAAAAATATTAAGCACCACTGCTTAGCTTGTTAAAGCTGGGTCTCATGCCAGGCACTCAAATCCGCTAATCTTCTTCTTCTTTTGTCTTTTCCCAGTTAGGGGTCACCACAGCAGATCACCTGTCCGCTTATGATTGGCTGTAGAGTTTTACGGTGTCGAGTTGCCAGCCCAGCACCCAAACTTCCACAGAAGGCACACACATGCACACACTCATACCTAGGGCCAATTAAGAGTGTCCAATCCACCTACAGCATGTCTTTGGGATGTGGGAGGAAACCGGAGCACCCGGAGAAAACCCATGCGACCACAGGGAAGACATGCAAACTCCACACAGAAGGCACCCCAGCCGAGGATCGATTTTGTGAATTCAGTCCTCAGTAATTTGTCCAAAAACACACAGATTTTATGGGGAACAGACCATCATATGAGGCAAAAATATAGGTGTTATACGAAAATCTAGACAGTTAGCATTAATGGCAAGGTGAGTCTAAACATACCAGACTGTGTTATACTGCCTTTCAGCCAGCACTTGCTAAGTGCTTTATGGCTTTGAAAGCTGGTAAAATACTTTGCTTTTTTTCTGTAACTAGTAGTCTATGGAGCAGATAAAGCTACAAGCACTACAAAGATTATAACATTTAATTATGTGTTCTTGACAAGGATGTCAAGATTCACCTTTAAGCGTCACTCTTGAGGTGAATTTCTTGGCATCCATATCCCGAAATGCATAATAAGCAGGTTATAATAGGGAACCCAGTCATACTCCTCTACATTATATACAAGAATACTAGCATTGTCTATTTATATATTTACATATTTACACTGGTTACATTTTTGTCTGTATGCATCATTATGGGTTTATATTGCTGATTGTAGCATTATTTTATTAGGACAGGTTAGATACAAATTCCTTAGATCTAACCTTGTTTTCTTTAAGAACTGCCCTAACATTTGTTACTGAGGTATATTTTCAAAAAGTTTTGAAAGAGTTAGTTTTCTATCTTTTTGTATTTTGTCTTGTAGATTCTTCCATGCTACAGGGACAGTTTTGCAGAAAGCTGATTCTGTCGTTGCCGTGGTATGGGAGTCATCGTAACTATAGAGTTTCTATAGTTAGGGTATACTGAGGGCTTCTAACTATTAGTGTGCTTTTTTAAAAGGTGGGCAATATCTTTCATTTAGTAGCTTATAGTGTAGGGTATTTAGGAAAAAATGTGCTCTTACCTTAATTGGTAACCATTTGGCTTTTTGTATGGTATTACAATGGCACTCCCTCTTATGTGATACATGTGAAGGAATCTGAATATACTGGCTCTTTGATGGGCAGAAATATGTTTTGGAGAAATTAGACAAATAAGGGGAAGACCCAGCTTGAGACAAAGGATGAAGACATTTTTGGCTATTGATGCTTGAACTTCAGAAGTAAGTAGGTGGGAGAGTCTATATGAAACGTTTAGTTGCCTTAGAGGTTTGTCAGCCTGTTGTTCTACATCTCTTAGATGAGATAACTTGTTATCTGACATGATTTCCAGATACCTCTGTTGTTCACTTGAAAGTATGGATATGCCTTCATGATCCTTAATGTTTATGGGATGATTTTGAGTGAGTCTCTTCTGTGTTCCTAATATCATTGCAGAAGACTTTTGAATTAATAGTTGGATTATAAGAAGTCAGCAAATTTCATATCTGGGCAAAATCTTCTTGTAACTATTTATCTAATCTACTGGGGAGTTTTGTCCTCTTGTAACCATAGTATCACCTACATACAATTTAAAGTTGATATTTTGGAAATCATACTTTGGAATGATATATATAGACAGAATAGCAGGCTCCCAGCACCAAGTCTTGGGAGACTCCTTTTGTTGTACACCCTGTTTCTAAGATAGTAAACTGAGGACAGTTCAGTACCAGTCTACACAGAGTGTAGTAACCAGGAATCAACTAAAGGCACTTGTGAAGAACCAGGCAAATCAGAACCAGGCAGAATTGTCACTTTTATTCATCAACTTAAAAACACATAAATGCTTAACTGATTCACTGCGTATTCACCCAACAAGATGAATTCAGGGGCCCCTAAACACTAAGTTGAAGAGCAAAATATAAAACAAAAAGGTTAGTTCTCCGATCTAGTACTTCTCTCTTTTCTCCTAAGGAGGAGAAGCACTAGGTCCTAATGCCCTCCTTCTATACTGCATAGCCTTGCATTTATGCAAAAAAGCAAAGAATTGAAAAAAAATGGATCTAACAATCAAACCATCAGATGCCTTGCTCCTGGGGTGGCCCCTTTAGCTCACCCTAGCTAGACTCTTAGTATTTTTATGAAAACTTACTGCTTCTGCAGAAGGAATAGGACACCGGAAAAAATGGAAATTCATCACTGGTTTGGCACCTATGTCTCTGATGCAAACAGGTAACCTGTAAATGGTTCATCTCTCAGGCCCCTGTTTATACTTATCAAGGTTACCATAACTTGTCAGAGATTTGAGATGCATGGCTAGGCTTGAAAAGGCCCTTGTGGTCGTTATCCGAATAACTACCTATGAACCTATGAGCCTATAAACCTTATGTGGGCATTATTATATTACAGAAGATTAAGTGTGCAGTTACTGGAATCTGACGCCTCTTTACCTGCTTCAAGTATATGCACTGTAGATCTTTTTCCGATAAGGATTCACTGGCTTTGGGAATATTACAAGTTAACAGAAATCTTGGGTGTTTTAAATTGCTAGATAGTAAGAATTCAACAATAGTCTGTTATTGCATATGGGAAAATTTGTAGAGCTGATGATTTATCAAATTTGTTTATAACAATGACAATCAAGGATTGTACATTGCTTATCATAGGACTTTATTTATTTATTTATTTATTTATTTACATTTGTTTACCAGGAAATTCTGACTGGAGGCAGGTCCTTTTTCAGCAGATGCCCGGGGAGAAACGCTCCACATCATGTACATGATAGAGATACAAAGTTGCAGCAATAGTAAACAACATTACAGGTTTCTCAACAGTATATACAGAAAGTGTTGCAAGTTAAGATAGTTTCTTGTCATTTATAATATTAGTAACAACGTTGTCAGACAAGATGTTAAAGTATGTAAAGACAACTAGCTTTTTCTGACTGTGGTTAGTAGTGGCGGTAGTATAGTTGGGCTAAGAGTCCAGGTGGGGGGGGGTAAGGGTGGGGGTGTTAGTCTGGATTAGAACAAGGACAAAGCCAGTGCAAATTTAAATGGAATTTGATGGCAGTCTTGAAAAGGTTGCTGGAAGGTAGAGTAGTTATAAAGGGTGGAAGATTGCTCCAAAGTTTAGATATGGTACATGAAAATATGGCTTCTCCTGCTGAGTTTTTGGGTTTGATAACAGTGAGTTGATTTTTGTTGCTTGATCTTAGGGGCCTAGTGGAGTGATAGGGTTGGAGGAGGGTTTGAAGGGATGGGATGTTAAGGGGATGGTTAATAAGTTTAAGAGCGAGGGTGAGTTGATTAAAGTGAAGGAGTTGCTGGAGTTCTAGCCACTAAAACTTGATCTTTTACGTTATTTTACAGGTTGTTTCATATTAGATACATGTTAAGTTATTGTGTTGTCCAGCTTTTCCAGTCAAATTTTAGGTCTCTATTATCAATTTATGTCATTTACTTTTAGATAGTATTGTGTTCAGGGTTTTGTGTATTAGGTTGGTAGACAATGGGGTGGGATATATACTATGGTAACATATAGTTTTGTATTGTGATGGAGTGTCCCTTTTATTATTGATCACTGGGGAATACTATCACATGTAACATTATTGCTGATATTATATCGCTCCCATCTTTCTCTTACCTGGCAGATTGTCTGTGAAGATAAGATTATTTTCAGTAATACAGAGAAACATCCAGCTATCTGTCTTTTGTCAAGATTCAGTTAAAGGTATTATTATTAGGTTATAGGGGTATATCCACTCTTCCAGTCATGCCCATTTGTCATTTAGGCTTGCTCTGTTCAGATATACTAAGGGTAGGCCTTTTATTCTTGCTGTTATCCCTTGAACATTTGTAGGGAGAGTGGAATTTCAGTTATTGTTTGCAATTTGTCATGAAGACAATGAACTTGGATTTAATTGCATGTCTCCTGCCTACATCATCAGTAGGGCTATAGAACTAAGGTAAACGTTGTTGGTAAATTTTAAGGTTGAAACTGGGCATTGTTTTGACACTTATTTTATAATGATAATATGGTTTTGTCTGCTCATGGTTGGAATGTAGGCTAACTGAGTCCTCTACCATATATGTATATTGACATGATCATTAGGTTTTCTTAGTGGCTCTTTTTTGTTGCATTGATTGTTTTAAGTTCAGAGAATGTGTAAGCCAGGGGGCCACATAAGCTAATTTTGTATATGCATAAATAATTATATAATACATAGCAGTTTATACAACTTGCTGGGACAGGAGAGTACAGTGGTTAAATGTATTAGCACACAGGAGAAGGGAATGTGAAACAGAAAAGCAAAGCAATGAAAAGGAAGGGAATTAATGTAACACATTAGTTTTGATAGCATATTATGCGTGTGCTGGCAAATTTTAAGGTAGACTTTTCTCTGAATGGTTGTGAGGATGGTCAGCAGTTGCCTGAATGAGATAGACTGTGTGGCTTGAAGCTATAATTGACACAAGGTAGGGCAGGGTGGGAATGGGGGTAGAGTAGTGGGAGGCAGAGGAGGAAAGCAGGGCTGTGCAGTGAGGGTCTATCCCACCCCAGTGCTGTAACCATTGAACAAAAAATAGCTTGTGGTTCTTGATGGTTAGTAAAGGAAGAAGACTAAGCCACTCAGTGTTGCAGGCTGCAGGGTAGGAAGGACCACTGTACATTTGAAGTGAAAATTATTTGTATGATTTGATGTTTTACTTTATCCACAAGTTATTTCTTCACCAAATAATTTCATAGCTGTTATTGTGTCTATTACTGTGAAAGACCTTTTAATATTTAGACAGGAATGTCTGAGTCATAGTAGCAAAAGCCTCCCTACTGAAACATTGGTGCTCCACGGTGGTGCAGTGGTTAGCGTTGCTGCCTCACAGCAAGAGGTTCTCTGGTTTGATTCTCGGCTGGAGTGCCTTCTGTGCGGAGTCTGCATGTCCTCCCTTTGGTCGTGTGGGTTTCCTTCGGGTGCTCCGGTTTCCTCCCACATCCCAAAGACATGCTGTTGGTGGATTGGACACTCTAAATTGGCCCTAGGTGTGAGTGTGTGCATGTGTGTGTGTGTGTGAGTGTGTGCATGTGTAAGCCTTCTGTGGAAGGTTGGGCGCCAGGCTGGCAACTCGACACCGTAAATCTCCACTGCCAATCATGAGGAGACAGGTGATCTGCTGTGGTGACCCCTAACTGGGAAAAGCCGAAAGAAGAAGAAGAAGAATGCTGAGTGTCAAAACACTGAAAAAAAGACCAAAAACACAGGAGAATAGTGAGTCTCAAAAATCCATTCTCTCCTTTAAAACTTCTTTTTGTGGGGAGGCAGACCCCTCCCCTGCATCCCCCACACCCCTTGAACTGGTACACCAACTCCAACAGTCCCACACCTCAGAGAAAAGGGAATATTCTGACAAATTCGGACTGATTATATTTAAGTCCAGTCTCTCAGTTATTCAGTCTCCATACTTCAGGATTCATTCTAGTAAGTGCCAACATTTCAAATGGTTACTAATGCTAAACCCTGTTTACTTGATAGGGAGGAACGGGGGTAGTCTGTGGAACTTTGTAAAATGCCTTGACCTTGCTGTTAGGTGAAATGTTTGGGAGGAGAGAGAACCAACCACCACTTAAGCCAGTACACCACAAGTACGTACACTGCCATAGAATGGGTTTTCCTTACTATATGCAGCTGCTGGCATTGAAAATCTTTCAGGACTCCTAATCTCCTCTCTGGCAGGAGGACAAGTGTGCTGTCACTTCAAATGCTAGTTTCCCATTCTTCCTTGGAGTATAGCTGTCATTTTTACCTTTTTGACTTCCAAAATAAAATAGGGGTAGAATAGTAGATTTTATTATACTGTTTTGTAAACTATGTATCAGTTAGGCTGTTGCCCCTTAAGTCCTCTCTGGCCTGTGATTGTGATTAAGAATGAAAAGCAATATGTTCATTTTTGCTATGGCAGAAATTTTGGCAGGCAGAAAAATTACTAACACAATAAGTTGGAGAATGACGTTTTGGCAGGAGAAATACAGCCTTCTCTGAAATTGCACACCCCACTTGCAGAGTACTGCAAGGGCAAAAGGGTGTATATCTGTCCCAGACATTTTCCTTTATACCAGCTAACAATAATATCAAGAAAAGAACAGGGTGTAACAAAATTTAGATAAGCTAAAGTTGCTTCTACTTGCTTACCAGTTCTATGTAGATAGACAGATGTGTAGCATAGAAACCGAATAGTTATAAAAATGCCCCCTCAGTCAAAGCAGCTCTTACTGCTAAATTGCTAGGAGAGCATTGACCACCTCAACAGATCAAGGTTACAGCAATGAGTATGTCGCTTCATGATGAATCTTTCGAGATAATGCAGAATATCAGGCCCTGCAGAAGTACATGGTATGATTGCATGAGTGTACAGAGCTGTCTGCTAATTAGAAACCACCTTGGCATTTTTCTTTTTTCTTGTGTAGTCTGGTATTGTTTTACTTATATGCAAAGGTAGGTAATAAATAACTAGACAGACAGACAAACAGAACAGCTAGATAGGTACTGGAGTGAGCATTAGTTGCACTATAGACATAAGTTACATTATAGACTTACCTTACATTAAATTCCCTCATGCTATATATTACTGGTATCTTTAACTTTTACTTGAGAAAGCAATTTCAACAATTATGAACCTGTCCCTCCAGCATGTTCTGTTGATTGCGGTAATGAGGTTGAGGTCTATGGAGTGTGTGGTGTGGAGGGATTAGGATTTCTTTAGATGTAGCATTTCTAACAGAGCTGGGTTAGACATGGCTTTGTCAGTCAAGCAGAGATCACCTCTAGGCAGGCGATATGAGACAGAGAATAGTTGGAGTTTTTTATTCTGTCCATATATGACAAGTGTTATAAACTTAGAAAGTTGCTAGCATAACAGGACTTGTGTTAGTATGCATTTTTCTGAAGGACATTCTGTCAGAAACTCAACTGTGTCTCATTATTTAGTGACTTCAATCCTCAATGATTTGCCAGAAAACCACAAATTTTATGAGGAACAGAACAAAAATATGAGGCAAAATCTGGACATTCTGCAAAAATCAGGACAATCAAGAGCTATGCAATTACTACAAATCCACTCAGTATTTCCTAAATACTCTCTGCTCTGCATAAACATTATCATTATGTAAACTGTTGACTTGCTTCTCAAATATCCTTTAAGAGGGTTTATACAAACAATCAAAAGGTCTATCACTAACACCTGCTTTTACTAATACCATGTGGGTTCTACATTACCCTTCATCATATGCATCTATTTCCCAATCTACAAGCATGTCACTTTTTCACACAGCAAAATATGTAAAAATACATATATTGCACACAGTGGTATTTGAACTGCATATGCAATATGCTATTGCTAAAATGCCACTTTGAATATATTCCTACTTTATTCATTTAGTTCAATATGGATGTTATGTAATATTGCTAACATATAATTCTGTAGCATGTGTATCATGGAATAATAATGTTTGGGGCTTTTCTGTCGAGGACTAAGCTGAAAAGGGGCAACTTTGCTCAGCCTGACTACCCTGTTAAACCAACAGAAATAATAAAAAAATAAATAATTAAACAGATAGAGTGAGCCGTGATTCCATTTGTAAGGGACAACTGTTGCCCTTTAACCCCACTCTGCATCTAGTATACTTTTTCATGATGGAGAGTTGGGGGTGTCATTCCTCTTTATATGTCAAACTGACCCAGAAAAAAAGAGAATAGACCATGTGTCCACCACTGTCCGGATAGCACCTCTCACCCAGTCTCCATTTCTGTCTCACAGGCATGGCAGCTATCAAACTGTGTTGTTCAAATAGCATTCTGACAGCTATGGGGAAATAGTGGGGCATGATGTTCTCTATTACTGTAAAACCGTTTCTGAGGGTAGTGAAAACATTCCCATCAACAGTCATACAAGTAAAATAGCAGAGAGGACTAATTATGGACAATCTGTAAAGAATAAGAACACAAGTATGTGGAAATCTGTCAATAAAATGCAAAAGGCAATTGAGAGTCAATGAAAATGCCATATGACTCAGCTAGTAACAGATTTAAGTAATGGTTATTTGTACAATAATGCATATCTGGCTGAAGTGTATTTTTGTCAAATATTGTCACTGCATTGAGAAATCCTCCATTCCCACATATCCTGCCATTCAAGAATGTAAAAGTTGTTTATTTTAAGCAGTTCAGATAAAGGATGTACAGGTACTGTATGGGGGGGGGGGGTGGGGGGCTTTTCTAAGTTGGACAAGTGCCATTTTGGCAAGTAAGAATTTCTTTATTATATTTCACAGATGATCTAGATGCACATAATACTAAAAAAGTAAGAAATAGTTAAACAAGTACTATTTCATTTCCTGGCCCTTTAAGAGGAGATGAATTATAAGTTTCTGTGAAGTGACGGCAGTTTATTCCATCTGCATTGCTGTGTACGGACTCTTCCTCTGCTGTTGTTTAGTGTTCTGTCACCAGGGAAAGTCCAAGTCATGCTCTGCAAACCTCAGTGGGTGGTTGCAAAGTAGTGCATTACATGCTTCGGCAGTCCTGCCTCAACAACCCAAGCCTGAAATCAGTCAACACTAGATTAGCAAAAGTCACACCAGTTTAGAAGTGACTCAGATTTCATACTCTTGAGGTGTACATGAAAGTAAATGACTTTACATAAGTGGGTTCTGTTTACCATCTTTGTGATAACATACTTGTATTGGCAAAACCCAAGAAATCGAAAAGATTATATGACAATATATTTCCTCTTGTTGTTTGACCCTTTTGCCTTCACCTTGTTTATCTTTGATTTCTTGTGTGTGCCTTCCACTTTCATAACTGCATACACCTACACACATTTCCATTTGGTATATAGGTAGCCCCATAGTAGTGTAGCAGTTATTACTGCTGCCTCAAAGCATTTCATTCACCAGTTCATTTATTAGCTTGTGAGGACTTTACATATCCTCATTGTGCCCCAGTGGATTTTAGCTGGGGTCTCCAGCTTCCTGCCACATCCCAAAGATGTGTCATAGGTAAAGAGTTCCACAAAATTGCCTGTAGGTATACTTGCTACATGTGCGTGAGAGTATCTGTATGCATCCTGCAATGGTCTAGTGACCTGTCTAATGTAAATTTCTCTGCTTTGTGCTCTGTGAATATCAGGATAGACTTTTATGTCCTCACAACCCTTTAATAAATTAAGCAGGTATTCTGAGAGTGAATGCATGTTTAATTATACTTACATGAATATTTTAGCTATATTTGCATATTAATTTTCATTTTCACAAAAATGTCATTGTCTCCTTTCTTTATGTTTGTCATCTAGCAGCCTTCCTCGCTCTGTTAATTAGATTGTTCTGAAGGATTCTTCCCCATTGTCTGCTCTAGTTTGTTCTCTTGGAATCATCCTGTTCTCCTAATTTAATTTGTTTGTTTTATAACCTGGCAACTGAACTAGTCCAAGTCTGCTCTTCTGCCACAATATAGACCAGAGGGAAATACCGCAATAAAAATAGGGAAAAAGAACAGTTTATAAATATATACATATGGAGAAAATGCATCAGTGAGGTTCATATCTTTAACAAAACACACTCAAAACTTCCATTATTTAAGTATGATCATTGCAGAATGGAAGTATATATGAATGGATACAATAAAAGGTTTACATATGTCTAGAGGCAACAAAACTTTAATTATGTATTACGTAAACTAAAGCATACATATATATTTATATATATATATATATATATATATATATATATATATATATATATATATATATATATATATATATATATATAAATATATATACACATGGGTCTCCTTTACATTATCAAAATTATACTTTGCCGAAATTTAAAACCACGAGATGACTACGCTGAAAATCTACTTTAACAAATGGTCAGATTAATGGAATTTTTCTTCGAGAAAGGAACGAGTTGGCCAAATTGAAGAAATTTGCCCTTTTCCCCACTATAGTGTGAACTCGGAGTTGGTATATTTAGTTGGGAGGGTGTGACTGATGAAGCCCCTCACTTGGGTGGGTTTGATATGCTTCGGTTTGTTTATTTTGTAGTGTTTGCCAACTGTTTCCTTTCCTGAAGTAAAATTCTGGTGATCTGACTGTTCGTTAAAGTAGGATTTTGGCATAGTTGTCTCATGGTTTTAAATTTTGGAGAAGTGTAATTTCGATAATGTAAAGTAGACCCAAAGGTATATATATATATATATATATATATATATATATATATATATATGGTTTACTGTTGAATATGCAAAGTGACTGTTGTCAACCGGCATGTGGTCGAAAGGCAGTTTTCAAATGAGCAAAATGCCGACTCAAAAAACATTGACTACACTACAGCGAAATGAAGAGCGCGGTTCAGTGAGGAACATGGAATTAACCCATTTTCTCACTGTAGTGCAATCTCAGAGTTGGTATATATAATTTGCAGGGGGTGTGAGGGGTGCAGGTGGGCTCCCCCCCTGCAAAATAGTAAAATACATGTACCATTAACTGTGGAATGTAGCAGTATGGTAAGCTGCATAGCATGGGTGACTGATGTCACCTCCTACTATGTTGAATACATCAAACTATGAGTGTCAATGTATCAACCTGCCCTCATTTTCGCCATTCCAGATTCAAGATTTCGTGTCAACCATGTAGGATCCTTTTAAGGTTTCAGTAATAAATTTTATATCTATATATATATATATATATATATATATATATATATATATATATAATTTCCATATTAAAAGACCAATAACAATCATTCAATCTAAAACAAATATAGAAAAATGCAAGAAATTGTTAAGAATGTAAACTGTAGACAAAATAACAAAAAAAAAAAAGAATGTAAAATTGTCCAAAGAGCAATCCAACACACTTTATTTACCGTGGTACTAAAAACTGTTGGTTAAGCACTTTCATCACAAAGTGACATCCTCAGAAGCAAGAACAGCAAACAGGAAATCCTTTTATGTATAAAAAAGGCACCAAACAAGTACTAAAACCCTCCTCAAATTAAAGAGAAAACATCCACAAAACTGCTGATGCAACATTTCTAACATAAAAAAATGCTATTAAAAATACAAAATAAAATGCAGACTGTAGAATATCACACTAATAAAATGTAATTTTAGCGAATATCGAATAAAAACAGAATAATTACTGTTAATGATTGTGTTAAAGTTAAGTGTTTGCTGGGTATCTACCTGTAGTTTTGCAGGAATATCCAAGTTTAATATCCTGGCTTATTCTGTGTCATAACATCTACAGGAAACTGAATTAGTTAACAGACAGCTACAATTTTTTTTAAAGAAATTGTTGCAATGTTCCTAATACAAGGTAGCATTGTGTTTTTGTCGTGGCAGCTTCTATTGTGGAAAATTAACATTCAGAGGTGAGGAGTGAGAAATGGAACTCACTTTAGGGTATTAGTCACAGAATTTTAATCATTTGTATAAATTTCAGATATCACTTCCTTTTTGCTTACATTTCTACTGTTTTTTTTGTCATTTATAGAGGCCGCAGTGGTGCAGCGGTTAGCATTGTTGCCTCACAGCAAGAGGTTCTCCTGTTTAATTCTCGGCTGGAGCACTTTCTGTGTGGAGTCCGCATGTCCTCCCCATGGTAGAGTGACATTTAAAGACATGCATTTAGGTGCATACATGAATGGATGTGCCATCTTTGAAGGTTGGACGTCGGGCTGGTAACTCGGCACCGTAAAATCCACTGCCAATCATTAGCAACCGGAGTTCAGCTGTGTCGACTCCTAACCGGGAAAAGCCAAAAGACAAACAACAACTTTTGCCATTTATAGAACCTTTATTTTTGGATCTATATTGGATCAGCGAATGTTTAAACAAGTGAATGCTGATTGATCGACCTTATTTTAGCGAATGTTCAAAATATCGAAGCAACAGAAACCCAAATTTTTTCCTAGGGAAAGAATTTGGTTGTCTGTTTCTGTTGCTTCAGTATTTTCAGTGCTGTGGTGGAAAGTTACGGGTTGGATTCAGGTAAGTGTGCGATTGTGTGGATGTGAGTGTTAGGGTGGGTTAGGTGAGTTAGGATTAGGGCTCGGGTTAGGTATGTGTGCGATTGTGTGGATGTGAGGGTTAGGGTGGGTTTAGGTGAGTTAGGGTTAGGGAGCGGGTGTGGTCAGTGTGCTACAGTGACAGACCTTAGGGTTAGGGTTTGGGTTAAGGTAAGTGGATAGTTAGTGGTGTGTGCATAGTTTAGTGTAGGGTTAGGTGTCAGATTTTAGGTGTATGTGTGTGGATTTCTGTTTGTTTGGTGTGCTTATGTTGTGTGTATGTGTTTTGGATCAGCAATTTTTTTCCCTAGGAAAATAATTGCTGATCTGACAGTTTGAGATTGTAAGCTTTCGCTTACATAAGGTCGATCAATCAGCGTTCACTTTTTTAAGTGTTCGCTGATCTAATATAGATCCTTTATTTTTCATTGTTCTTAATTTCTTACATCTTTCTAGATTTTTTATAAGGAAGATCTTTTGAAGAATCAGTGGGTTGGACAATTTCCTACTGCCATTGTTTTGTTTAGTACTCACATTTAATTTTATAGTTATTTGCATTCAGCAGGATCCTTTCCTGCTCACCTGGTAGCTATGAAATATCAGTATCATTTGTCTCTGGTGTTGAGTAACTCCTAGACTCAAATGCAGTCTCACTTATACTTGCTTTATTTTAATCCAGATTAGATATAACTTTATGAATTAGGAACAAAAGCTTACTGATAAAAATATAAATAAATAAGTTGGTTAGCCTGCTCAGTTTTATCCAAAAATCTATTATAATGTTGGGTTCAGACATATTATGAAATTCAGTATTTTTTTACTCCAATTGCCTCTGATCATTGAGTCTGCCTTCTTGACATTCAGTTGCCCAGTTTTTCCTCCTGAGGTGAGGATCCGAAGACCCTTCTTTTCCGCTGACTGTGAGAGCTAAGGCAGCTG
This sequence comes from Protopterus annectens, assembly GCF_019279795.1. NCBI lineage: Eukaryota > Metazoa > Chordata > Ceratodontiformes > Protopteridae > Protopterus > Protopterus annectens. The sequence continues at coordinate 14,773,067 of NC_056744.1, read as the reverse complement.
GAAATAATGCCATAAACCACATGGAGGATGAGAGTATTTCCTTGGCTATGCTTTAACTCCCAAGACATACTGGCTTATTTCCATGCACCATGTATGAGTGTGCAGTGGGGTACTGTGAGGGTACTCCCTCACCTCTGCAATGACTGTTACCCAGTTAAGTTCCAGCTGCACAAAACCACTTAAGTTCCACTCTCTGCTGAGCATATGTGCTGTTTGGTCTCACCACTGGCAACTCCTCACTGCAATGGCTACCTTTTCATCTTGTCTTTCTGCCCCCACCCTGAACAGAGGTGAGTAGGCACCAGCCTCTTCACTCCTCTCCTCCTTCAAGACAGTTCCAATAGGTGTCCAAGCCAGTAATCAAATTCATAGGCCTATAGTTGTATACTAGATTGTCAGTTCAGTAGACATTCATAGCCTAGCCATTGCCATTTACAGTATTTGTTCCATCTGTCCATAATAGTCTGAGGAGCTAATCCAGGGGTAAATTTATAGATCCCCAAGGTCATCCAAGTTGTATTTAAAGAAAGTTATGGGACAACTTTGTTTGATATGGCAAGGGAGTTTATTCCACAGGTAGGGGATCATTTGGGAAAAGTATTTATCCCATCACCAGGTTATTTTAATATTGCAAAGTAGACTTAGGTTCTTGGAGTGGGTATTAGTGGCACTACCTGTTTTATGAACATGTAAAAGGTCAAGCAGGACAGGGGCATTCGCAGCCTCATAAGCTAAGTACCTGGCATAGATCTTCCCTCAACAGCCTGTAGGAGACAGAGTACTGGGATAGAGTTTTGAGGTAGTCTACAAAGGACATATTACTTATGCCTGTATTCTTTTTGTAAGGAACCCTGAGAATATTCCAACTGTTGCATGTGCCTGGTTAGATACATACCAGAAGGGGCACTGTACTCAGTGATAGGTACGATGAATGCTAAATACAGTGGAACAATGACCTCCTTGGACCTAGATGCCATACCTTTGTTTATAAGTTGCACAACATAGAATGATTTCCTCACCACTGTAGACACATGATGCTCAAAGGCTAGATTACTGTCTATGTATGTTCCCAAGTCCCTGACTACTGGGTCGACATTTATGATGCCACTATAATAGTTGGGATGACTTCCCAAAGGATACTATTATACATTTCTTAGCACTTAGTTTTAGTCCATGGCTCTAACACAAGTTATTTGTCTGTGTCAGCCCTTCCTGAAGAAAAGTAGTATCAGTGAAGAATTCTACAACTGCTCTTATTTGTAATCATCTGAAAATTTAATAAGCCAGTAGCCCTTGACATTGGCCTTGAGTTCAGAGAAGTAAATGCCAAAAAGGAGCAGTCCTAGGATGGATTCTTGAGGGATTCTGCTTGTGACTGGCCTCTTTGTAGAGATGGACTCCCCAGCTGTACCTTCCTGGCTCCTGTCTGTGAGTCACAATTCCTTGACTTTGGCTTGGATATCAGTGAAGTATATGACAAAAAGAAGTGACCTCAAAACAGAACCTTGTGAGATGCCACTGGTGACATGCCTTTAAGAGGAGACTGTGCCACCAGCTCCGAATGTGAGTTCTGTCTGAGAGACACTTTTCTATCTAACAAGTTATTTAAGGGTTAATACTTAATTGGGTAGGTTCTGAATAATGCTAAAATATGCAATAGCATCAAAGGCCTTGGATAAATCCATGTAGGCAGCGTGCAGCAATTTGTCATCATCTAGTGTTTTAGTGCCTGTCACAAAGAAATCTACTAGATTTAATAAGCAAGACTTCCCTTCCAGAATGCTGAATTGGTTAGGATCGAGGGCTTGTAGGCTAGTAATACTACTGTTTATAAACTATATAATGGTACACTATATAATAAATCCCATTACTTTACAAATGATCCTGGTTGAGCTAATTAGGCTGTTGTTCCCTACGTCAGTGGCAGGATATGCCTTGTGGAGTTTCCGCAATGATGGTCCTTCAGGACTCAGGCACATACCTAGTGGACAACTTGAGACTGAATAGGTCTAAGAATCAGTGGGGAAGTGTTTTGTACTTACAGGGCATGTTGTCTGTACCGACGGGGGCTAGTGGTTTTTTGTTATGAAGATGGCTTTCAAGACTTGTTCTGGGTTGATTATAAGGGATGATAGGGGCAAAATGGATGGAGAGAAGGAACAGAGATGGGAAAGGGAAGATGTCTAAACTAAATTTAACTGCTAATATGTTGATGATATCCTCCATGTCAGAGTAGGTGGCACCAGTAGAAATCAATACATTGCAGTGCTGAATAGTGTTACTAAGACTCCTGGCATAGTTGAAAAAGGCTTTGAAGTTATCTTTGTGGAAGGTGGTAGTATTTAATTTCTACTTGGATTTGCAGGTATTGATCTTACACCCAAGTTCTTTGCATAACTTTTGAGGTCATCTCTAACATGGGGCTGTGTGAATTTATTTCTTAGGTCCAGCAGTCCGTGGAGCTAGACCATTTATTCTTCAGTTTGCTGTTGTACTTGTGACAGATGGGGACAGATACCATGAAGCAGGAATTTAGGAAAGAGTAGGGCTCAGTGGTACAATCAGGTGCATTTGCTATGGGATCTCCGTGATGTAGAGCATTTAAATCTCCTTAGGTCAGCAGAGAGTGTCAGATGATTTGCCCCAAAGAAATCTCAGAAGACAGTATGGATGGAGAACATCTTAGACAGGATTCTTATGGAGAATAAAGACAGGAGAAAATATGTAGTTGTGGGACAGCTATGAGTGTGGCACATATTGTTGCTATGTTTGTAAGAACAAGGTCAAACAGATTTGAACCCATAGTAGGAGAGTGTACTAGCTGATCAATATAATTAGCATTGATAATGTCCACAGGCTTCTTTGCATATTTGTTCTTTATAGTGTATGTTTGCCAATTTATGGAAGGGTAGTTGAAAGGTCTCAGAATAAATATGATAGATTCAATAGTTAAGGACCCTAATTTGTTTAGGTAGGTGCTATGGGCTGTGGGAGATGTGGAAGGAGTTTTATACAGTGATACAGTAGGTTTGACTTGTTTACATATACTGGGATATGCATGTGTTCTTGGTCATCATCTAACTGGATTAGGTACAAGGTGATGAGAATGGAAATGAATACAGACATGACCCTGACTGGAAATGCTACCATCCTCTCCTGGAGGTCTCAACAAATGACAGACATCAAACCTAAGTAAAGGAGGAGTGTTGTCAATGCACTGGAGCAGGTTTTATTAGTTGAACAAATATGTATATTTCCAAGGGTCAGGAAAGCCTCATGGGTGGACATCTTCTTGTTTAAACTTCTAGCACTGAAAAATGCCATGTTGAGATATACCTGATTGGATTTGGCAGATTGCTAGGTATAGGAGACTGACTCTACCTAAAAAAGACACTACGGGGGTAGAGAATTTCTGCAATATGTGAAGGTCCTAAGGAGGAGAAGGAAAACTATCCTTGGCAAAGTGGGCAGAACTGTCTACTATCTTCCTTCAGGCTAGCAGGCATTGCATCACTCTAGAAATGACACTAGTTATTAGACCAACTGTTCAAGTCAATTATAGTTTGCCTGTATCCTCACATTATTCATGGTGATGGCAAGATACTGCTCCCACATTGGGTGGTAGGGATGTTTGTGAATACACATCATGTACACTTAAAGCTTTAGTTAGCTATTCAGATGAACTGATAAACTGCAAAATTCAGTATGAGGCCTGTCAACAAGACATATTTCAAGAAATAGAAGAGTTAGAAGACAGTGCATACAGAGAAAGCCTAAGACTTTTTGTTGTACCAAAGAAACTGGAAAGAACAGTCTACATTCATTTTATGAAAGCACAAATCAGCAAATGGATTGGTATTTCACAGCAGGATTTGTTAATTGAAATGGCACACTGTGTGTATACTCCAAACATGGGCATGAGAAAGCAGCCAACACCTGTATTAATAAAGATGCAATCATGCCAGCAGAAAGGGTTGATCCTGGCAAAACTGTGGCAGAAGGGAAATGTTTTAAAAATTGGAAACAACAAACTATTTGTGGAAAATGATTATTCACTGTACACCAGGCAGTAGAGAGGTAAATTTATCTCAACAGTCAGGGAAAATAGAGAGGCAGGTGTGATATTCCAGCTGCTGTATCATGTTGTCTCCAGCATATTTTGTCCTGGAGGATCAATGATATTTTTTGAAACAGAACAGACTAAGGAGAAAATAAAAAGCTTATCAAACAAAACATGAGCCAGCAAGCAAAAGGGGACTCTGCTTCCCATTTTTCCAATAGTAAAGTTAATAAAGATACTTTGTCAGTGAAACATTTTCTAATGTTCTAAAGGAAAATGCTTGAGGGCAGAAAGAAGCATAGAGATTGTGTAGAAGAATCAGGCGTACTTTGGAATTGAACCAGAGCCTAGTGTTGTGAGTTGGAGATTATCAGGAAGAAGACCAGGAACACTGAGAATAGCAAATAAACATCAGATTATGAAGCATCAATCAAATTTGTAAAATATGGCTTTGCAAGAAAAAGTAGCTGTGAAAAGATGTGACTTTTATTGACTTTGTTAAACTTGTGGGTAGACTGAAAAGCATATACCTCATATTATGTCTTTAATATTTAGAAAACAAATAAAGGGAAAAATAATTAACTGTAAGTAAATCAATTTTTGTTCTTATTAGTGTTTGTATAAAACATTTCAATATATTAAACTTCATATATTGTAAAGCAATTTGTCTAGTGTGCAGTCAGGCATATTTTAAATCTGTGTGGGTAGTCTTTTCAGTGATTGTTGTTTGTGTTAAAGTTATTAAAGTAAACAAGTACTTTTTTAGTTGTAAGAAATATTTTTATGGTACAAACAAGAGAAGAAAGGCTGAAATGAAGAACATTTAAGTTAATATAATGCTATTATCAGGGATGCTGGGGTAGGGGTGGGGTATAAAAGCATACTGATTGCATTATATGTGGAACTAACATGATAATTTCCTGATTGTATTATATGTAAAACTAAATTTCCCTTGTTTTTACAAGGGTGGATGTCCTTGGCTTAAGCTATGAACATCTTTTTGTAAGTAAATAGATTTGAAAAATAAGACAAAATGATGAAAGCCATGATAACTGCTAATCTTCTTGCATCTGCAAAGATATTAGCTTGTTTTATTTTTCCATTAGCAAATGTTCTCAGTGGCAGACAAGAAATCAGCAGCTGAAGGCAGTTAGCTAAGGGGATTGGTACATTCTGTTCTGAGTGAAATTTGCAAAGATTCCTTCAAGTATCTGCAAGTTGTTAGTTGCTTTTCTTTCATTGCTGACTACTTTTACATGGAGACAATTGTCTGCGGGGGCAAGCAAATAATCTTCAGAGTTCTGAGGATTCTTTGCTGAGGAAAATGTAAAATGTGGAGGCACAATGAAAAGAGGTTCAGTAAAAAATAAAATTTGAAATTGTGGGAAGTAAATAAGAGATAGTAGCCTCACCAGAAACCTTAACACTTTAATGCATTTAATAGAACAGTGCATAATTTTGCTTTATTTAAAGATAGTCTGTACTCTTTTTCTTAAGGTTAAAAAGTAATGTTTTCTGAAAGCATACAATCTATTTTTCACATCTGGGAAGATAATAGCAATAAGAAAAGGACAGTCAGTAATCAGTGTAAATGTTAACACAAGACATAATATGCTCTTTAGCACATGTAACCTTCATTTTAGATTAGGCTATGCCATTTGTGCAAACTGTCCTTATCTGGAGGATTAAACTTCATTTGTTAAAAATGTACATTGTTTTGTATGTTTGCTCTAAGGTAATAAGGAATTGGGGATGTTCTAAAAATGTAATTAGTTTTTTGTTTGAGGGTTTTCATTAAAAAAAAGTCTTGAGAAATGTGATATAGGTTGAAATGGAGATGAGAAGCTTATTTCCCAAGGTACAAAATATAGACTAGTCTAGATAGAAATTATATTTCACAGGAACATGCACATTTAATTGAAAGTTTTGATACACTTCCAATAACTATTTCAGATCATGTGTCAATAATTACTAAAATAAAAATGCAGGGTAATAAAATAAAAATGAGACACTGGCACTTCCCCACCTATCTTTTGAAAAGAGAGGAATTTAAGACATGGGTATTAGAGAAGGTAGAAATTTATTCTGAAGATATAGATAGAAAGTGGGATAAAATTAAAGTGGAGTTTAGAAATTTGATGGAAATAAATGAAAAACAGACATGATTAAGAAGTAACAAGAATTATTTAGAGGGACTGGCAAAGGTTAAAGTATTGCAGAATAGGGAGAATCTCACAGAACAAGAAGACACACAACTGCAGAGTTCTAAAGAGAAAATAAGGGTCTACATCAATAATATGCATGAGTTTAGAAAGAGTGCTGTTAAGCAACTGTTTTTTGATAATAACTCCAGAGCACAAAAACTTTTAGCACAATAGTTCATGCAACAGAAAGTAGAAAGGGTTGTTGCAAAGCTTTGGGAGCCTGTAACAAGAAAGATACCCAGACATTTTGTAGAGGTACTAGAAATATTTCAGAATTTTTATGAAAATCTGTATAAAGCAGAGAAATGTGAAAATGAAGAAAATGTACAAATGGAAATGTTTATGGAAGAATTAGATATGCAGAGGTTAGAGCTAGATGAGGCTCAATTGCTAACAGTTAGGATAAGTGGTGACATAAAATGGTCATGTATAACCAATCTATGGGAAAGTCCCCAGAATAGATAGTATTCCTGTGGAAGTTTGGAAGCTAGGAGGGAAGAAAGTGATAAAGATCTGGAAGGGTTTGTTTAACAGTATTTTAAAAGGAGGAGAAGCACTAACAACCTGGATGACAGTGGTGGTGGCTGTAATACCTAAAGATGGCAAAGACCCATCAGATCCATCTTCATATATGCCACTTTTGACTCTAAACTGTGATTATAAAGTGTTTATGTCTATAATGGCTAAAATAATGGCAAATATGATGCCAAAATTGATAGATATGAATCAATGCAGGTTTATGTAGGGGAGGCAAATATGTATCAATGTTACTAGAAGAACAATGATCCAGAGGGAAGCAGAATGTAAGAAAATACCTTTGTTGTTGATGGGTCCTGATGCAGTAGAAACCATTAACTGAATAAGCTGGAATTTTATGTGCAGGGTAATGGAAGCATTTGGATTCTCTAATGTAATAATAAGGTTAATTAGGAAGATATATGAAGGAACAGAGGAAAGAATTAAAGTGATAGGGTTCCTCTTTGATAAGTTGTGTTTGAACACTGGAAACAAGCAGGGGTGCCCTCTTTCACCTTTGTATTTTGCTTTATATTTAGAGCCACACTAGAAAAGAAAATAAAGTACTCAAAATTCAAGTATATAATTTGTATGGTACTCAATAAAAGTTGGATTTATTTGCAGATGACATTATGTTGTACCTGAGAAAATCAGAAAAGGATATCTCAGTATTATGAAACATCTTGAGACAGTATCAATTTTTTTCAGGATATAAAATTAATGAAGGCAAACCAAAGACTATAGCTGTAAATTAGTTGCCCACTCATGACTTAGCTTATCAATACCCATATTTAAGGGGATATGATAAGTATAATTATTTAGGCGTCTGGACTAAAATGCTTTTGGTATGGCAGCTAAGGATATGTGGGAAGAGACTAAACTTAAGATAACACAAAAGCTGAGGAAGTGGAAATTCTTATTCATGGATATGTATAGTAAGATACATGAAAATGTTTTTAATCCCTTAAGTTTTAAACACTGGTCAGGCATATTTTTCAATCAATCAGAGGAGAAGTTGTGTTTTATAATTAATAAAGAGTTGAAGGGATTTATCTGGGAGGGAGAGAAGGCAAGAGTTAAGTGGGAAAAGTTGATCCTCCCAATAGAATAAGGTGGTGTATGGTTACCTGATTTGATTGAAGAGATAGTTTAGATCTACATAGTTAAGACTCATGTACATAACACAAGCAGAAGGTTATAATTCAAACTGGAAAAGGATGATGATGAGGTGGGAAGTTCAAGAAATAAGTAAAGAGTTGGGTTTTTGGATGCAGATCTTTGAGGAGAATAATAATCATGCAGAATACTATATTCGTAAAGTTGCAGAAAGTATTGCATTAACTAAGCAATTTGTGAATGGAAAAAGGAGATTTTGCCAATAGGGATCACTGCAAGTAGGGATACAAAAAATATGCAAAAGGAGGTTGTAATTTACTGGAGAAAACCTGTAAAGGAACCAAATAACTAGAGAGGGAAAGATAACAGAGTTGGATGAGGCCAAGAAGAAGTTTGGACTGCAGGTTAGAGACTGCCTTCCCTATCAGGGACTGATATCAGAGTATAAGCAAAGAGAAATAGAATGAGATAGGGACAGGGAAGCCCTAAATGGAAGACCTGTTCTGGTACATTTTTTAGTTGAATCTAAAGCAAAAGTTTTTGTTAAAAGGGGGATAATTTTCATGGCATACAAAATAGTGCATGATAACTGTAAGAATCAATCAGAGGAGGTTAGAAAATATTGGGAATGCTGTCTGAAAAAGCAAGTACAAAGGGACAGTGGGAGGACATATGTATGGCTTTGAAGTATGCAAAAAATCCAGAAGGTTTATGATTTTTGCTTGGAAGTATTCGCATAGGTATTTTAACATCTCAAGCAGACTTCAAATAATTGTTTTCCAGGTAGGTAGCTAATGTTGAAGGAAAAAAGAGGTAAGTGGGAGCACATTTTTGGGAGTATAATGAGTAGATTTCAAAAATTCCCTACAGAGTACTCTGTCAGAATCATTGGGGATGCAAATGGCTGTTACTAAGGAAATGTTTTTTTTATCTGAATTGCCTAGACTAATTAAGGCTTATTAAGTTCAGTTGCCAAAAAAGCAATTACTACAAAATGGAAATCAAAATATAAATCAATAGAAGTACTGAATATTATAAAAGAGATAGAAGAACTGGAAGAGAGATCCTTAGAAAAGGGAATGAGCAAATAATATAGAAATAAATGGAATTTGTGGAAGCAATACATGCAGACTAATGTTCAGGAGGAGTGAGGTTTACCGGAAGACAAGAACTGAGTGATTTATGTAATGTTGGTTTAAAGACAGTTATAAGAAAATAAATCATGTAATGTATAGTGTGTATAAATGGAAAATGTTAATATGGTCTGTTTCTTTTCTATTAATGTACGTGTGCATATGTCTTAAATGACATTTTAATAAAGGTGTTAGAAAAACAGATGAAGCCTGCACCTTCACAAAACTAATCTCTCAGCCAGATTCCCTTCCCAAACTTCCTACCAGTCCTAGGCATTTTCCCCTGCCTACTGCCACAGCAAATCCTTAGACTCCTTCTTCCTAGCTTTCCTCTGTCTGCTGGCTGCTGGTACATGAAACATTTCTTAGAATGCAGCCTGCAACTGTTCACATGCCTTTAGGTGAGGCTACTTCACTACAGCATGAAATACCACCAAAGACAACAAAATCATCATACCTTCTGGAACGTCTGGGAGTGTTAGACTCTGTCAGTGGGCTGTGAAGTGGTGGAAGTTGATTGACATTCTTTTTTTAACTAAACTTTATAGTTTCATAGGTACTTACTATGCTATTCATCTCTGAGGATCTTAAGAAGCCTAGTCTTACATCCCTATGGTAGTTATTAGCCCTTATATTTTGAATACAAATAACCCAGAGATAGGCTTAACAAAGATATGTTTGCACATTTACATGTTTACCCTATCCATGAGAGACATTGGTGTTAAACCGGGGGTGAATTTGCAGTTACCCATCCTTTCATCCATATTATATTTGACTAGATTAAGAGAAGTACTTTATGTGAAGTAGAACACAGCTCCATAGAAGCAGCATTCCCTGTGTTACAAACCTATCCCTCCAACATGTTCTATTTATTTTGCAAAAGAGATTGAGATTCCTTGACTGAGTATTTATGATACCATTGGACTTGTGTATGTTTAATAAGTCTGACAGACTAGAGTCTATTGAAGCTCTATACACAAGGCAGACGTTGCCTCTCAGTAGGCCTGTATAATACTGAGAAGAGGGACAAGGTTTTAAGATGTTCTGCATTGTTTTTATAATTTAAATCTTTAATTTTTTTTTTTATTTGTGAGATCGCATTGTGGTTGTACCAATTCTGACAGGTGTTTGGACAGGTAAATCCAGAAGGAGCATTTAAATAACATACAAAGCATAATATTAAAATGCATTAACAATTCCATATATCTCTCTCAAAGTCCCCCCCCCCCCAGAAATCTAATAGCAACAACCTATATACATTATTTACATTCTTCAATGACTTTTTTGCCTCCCTAAAAAAAAAAAAAAAACATTCACGCACAAAAGAGATATATTACTTGAAGAAAAAAGTAAACCATTACTTAAAAGTGTTAATCTCTTTCAGTCACTCTAGGTAGAATCAAAATTGTTCCAGTGGCTTTCTGATCAGCTATAAAATAGATAAAATAGAAGCACAAGCAACATATTCTAGTAGGTCTTAACAGTAACAACCCTTCCTATCAAATACACTTTATTTAAGCCACTTTCTATTCCTTAGATCTACCTGTAATTGCCACTGGTTAGGTTCTCCTTCCAGACTAACCAGGGCAACTACCTTACTGCCTTAAAGGTCAGTCATCCTACAACATGTGATTTTTCATCATAGTGACCACTGCTTCAGTAGCCTAAGTTAAATCTTGCATAACATATAACAGCTAGCCAGCTTCCATAGCTTCAGGGCACCTTTGACGCACCCAAACCATTAGTCAGCTCAAGCTAAGCTGGCTAAAAGACAGGTTTGGATGCAAAGCTCTTCAAAGCTTTCCTGCCACTGAACAGAGTGCTCATCCACGGGGTTTTGAGGATTGATGGTTGGTTTGTGCTGTTCCATTGCTGGGCAGATAAGTTTTCTTTGGCAAAAACCTTCCAGATATTATACTTGATATTTAAGCTTACTTTTTGTTCTAAACATGGAATATGTGTTTTTATTGACTGTCACACAACTTTACTGTACTTTTAAATGGGAGATCACGTTTGTTTCCGATAGTTTAAAAGTTCATTTAAACATTCTAAAACTTATTTTTTTTGTGAGGAGAAACAGTGTTAACATTACTTTTTGGGGGTAGTTAAATATATTGGAGTGATATTTACTGCATTTTTACTCAGAAAAGTTACTTTTTACTACTTTTCAAATTTTACTGGGTTGTGATTCTTAGTATACATGGTAAAGAAGCACCATTTTCAGCTTGACCATGGAACAAATTATCAGTCCCATAGTTGGTCCTTCTTCCAGTCACAAAGAAAGTTAATCAGCCTTTGCCACCACAGCAGGCTAGAAAGTTGCCTCATCTGCAGATGAGAGACTCTGCTGTGGCCAAATCTGGTTCCTTAGACCACTCATCTTTTTCCCTTGATCCCTCTGGTGTCGTCCATACAGACACTATGGATTGAGGGTTAGCCACATCCACTGTGGCTGCTAGTCTCCCCTTAGTGGCAAGGAAGACCCATTTTTACTAGTCTTTGGAGAATGGGCAGGGAAGGTGCCCTTGCTTAGCCAGAATGATGTGCCCATCAATGGAGGAAGCTGTTGCTGACATTAATCATCCTATTTGCCCCAATTTTCATGTCAAAACAAACAGAAAACTAAACATGCATCTCCTCCTGCTCCAGTTTCACTGGACAGGATAGTTTATTAAGTCCAGCTCTTGGTCTTGTACAGGTTATTGACCCCTGTTATCAGGCAGTTTCTTGTTAAAGGAAAAAGGGATTCCTCTTTTCCTTTACCTATTCAAGATATTGAATCCGGAGAGGAATGTGATGGGACAGGGACAGGTTTTTCTCCTCAGCTTTCTGATTCAGACAAAGAGGGGAGCATGTTATCTGAATATTTCTGTCAAAAATTCTCTTTTTCTGAAACTATTTTCAGAATGTGCCAGTGTTTTCAATGAAAGAACACTGAAGTTTCTCAGCACCTCAGAAAATACTATGAACTGTTACAATTGGAATTCCAAGAACCTCCTCCTATCCCCCCAGTGATCTCAGCACTGGGGGTGTGTTTATCACAGCCTGTGGTTTCTCTACCAACCATCCTGATTCACCTAAGAAAGCAGATAGAATGTGCAAAGTTCCTCAGGATATCAAATTTTTATAATTTATCCCAGATCTGACCCACCAGCTATAGCTTTACTTAGTCCATCTGCTACCAAGCATTTTGTTGATTCTAATCCTTCTGAAAAGATAGTAAAACAATTGATACTTTGGAAGAAAAAGAGTGCATTCTTCTGCAACATTCATTTTTTAGAATTTTAAATTGTCAGGTTCATACGTTAAAGTTTATTCTGACTAACTGCAAAAGTATGAGGAATGTTTTATATGCAGTTCTCCCATGTGAGGAAATTGTCTGCTTTGTGTGGTTTAGTTTATTCATAATCTCAGGTCATTACCCATTGTTTAAAGTATGAATATGACTCTGTCAATACTACATGCAGGGCTGTTGGCAGTGATACTGTGTTGAGGAGGTTTGCCTGGGTCTGTTCTTAGAACTTTTCAGAAGATGTAGCTTTTTTTGGGGGGGGGGGGGGCCTGTGATCAAAGTAAAAGTAGGTATTATTCACAGTAACATATTTCACCTTACTGCTCTTAAATATATGTCCTGCCCCTCACTGCCAAGCCATATCAACAATCAGTTTATAGTACATACTGGATCTCTCGCCTTCACATGCAGCATACCTTTCCACCACCCCAAACTATTACCTTTTGTCTGTGCATATCTTGATGTATGGCTCTAATGAAAGAGGCCTGATGAAGTTAACACTTGTTTAATGAAAGCGCTCACATTTTATTTGTATTTCTTGTGGATTTTTATAATTAAATACAACTTTGGTTTATCACCATTTGAGTGATTTGTGCCTGTGAAACTCTGCTTGCCAGCATTTTTATTCATTTATTTTGGTTTTCTGTTTTTTTTGTCTTTTTGATGTATGACTCTAATCAAAGTAAACGCTATAATGACCATACTAATATGGCTCAGCTTATTGTTCTCAGACATATGCCCTATCCTTATCTATCCATTCTTATTGGCTTCTTTTTCATGTCAATCTAGTGAAAGTAATCATTTCCTTTTTTATACAACATGCCTTCCCACCTCCAGGGATAGAAATAGTTTGTCTGTGTAAACATCTGATGTTTGAATGTGATCAAAGTGAGAGAATTAATGGTCAACAAATTCTCTAGCTAAACATGTTAATGAGAATGGTGTAAAGCATGAATTTAAATTTAGAGTGGTTCAGAAGATCACCCTGAGCAACAGAAGTGAAATTATTAATAAGAAGATGGAGGTAGCTGAATATAAATGGATAGAGAGACTTCAGGCTGATAAAGCCTCAGGACTGAATGCATTGGCAAGTATTAAACATATCCTTAAGCTAAGGCAGATGAAATTATAAATGTATTTACATTTTTTGAAATTTATTTTTGTATAATACCATCAACAAATATTTTAAAATGTTTTATAAATATATTTGTTTTAGGAATATGTTTATATATAGCATGTTCTTTTGTATATGTATATTTATATGATTATTTTTAGGTGCATATACCTTTAACTTAACTAGCTTAATGATTGGCTGACTTATTCATGTGACTATAAAAGAAAGATGGTTGTGTGTGAGTTCATTTTATGCACTGATGAAGGGTTATCCCAAAAGCCCTGTGAGTTTTTAAGATTAATACATTTTTGGCAAGTTTGTTTGTTTGTGTCTTTCGGCTTTTCCCGGTTAGGGGTCGCCACAGTGGAACTCCGGTCCACTTATGATTGGCAGTAGAGTTTTACGTGCTGGCCTGCTGGGCCTAACGCACAACCTTCAATGAAGGAACGCCCATTCATGCATGTCGCTACACAGAAGACGCTCTAACTGAGAATTGAACGGGCAACGTCTAACTGGAAGGCGACAACGCTACCACAGCACCACCACCGCAGTTATAATACATTTTTGGCAAGTAAGATCCATTATTTTGGTTTTCTTTTGTACATTCTATAGTTCACTGTTGATCTCTGTTTTCCAGTCCTGATCCTTTTGGTTGCTTGAAATATAAATACATGCCAGTGTAATCCTTCTCCCTTGTCAGTAGCTCCTTACTACCACAAATCTACCATTATTATCTTTTTTTCCTTTTCTATCACTATTGGAGCTCCTCTAGCAATAATTATGCCATGTCCTTTTTCCCTGGTATTCTGCTGAATATACATCATGAAATCCTTTCTTTATCAAATTCAAATGCTCACTTCTTTCCAAATCTGTCTCCTGTATCATTACTATTTTTAATATGCATTTTTTAATATAGTTCAATACTCTTACCATTTTCTATGGCTATGAGGCCATTCACATTCCAAAATAATATAGATAGTGTAGCCATTATGATAACAAATTATTAGTCTCACCTATTATATATGATAGTTTTTTTAAATCCCTATTTCCAGCTTTTGTGTTACATGCACTCATTAATAATTAGCAGTTTGGTCTTTTATATTGTTGTCTCTTGTCATCTCCATTTGAATCTATGCCACATTTTATAAAACATTTTGTTTTACTGAAAACCTTCAGAAACACACTCCCAGAACATCCCATAACCTATTAACTTAAAACAAACACACAAAACTATATGCATCTTTAGATAATGAAGTTTAACCCTCCTGATAGGAACAATTGTCCTAAATTGACAGTTGCACCCACAAGCAATACTTAACCTAAAATTAAAGTTACCTATGTTAAGATGCATGTTACAGCCTATGCTCCTACATACACTAATTGCTATCTGTACTTGCTTGGGTTTAATCCCCACCCAGATGTAAAAAACAGATTTCAGAAAATAGTAATATTTAGCCTTAAGAAACAGCATACTGGCTATCTTTAAATAAAATCAAATTATACACTGTAAATGCATTGACATATTTAGGTACTATGAAAGCTGCTATCTGTTAGTCACTTCCAATAATTTCAAACTTTATTTTTTTTACTAAGCTGCTTGCCATTGTACTTTTTAATTTTACAATTCCTTCGGCAAACAGTGGATAGAACTCTCAAGATGTATTGCCCGCACCTGTAGTGAGAACAGAATGCACAGCTGCCCTCAACTGCTGACTTAACTCACACTGAACACTTATTTGCTAAAGGAAAAAATTCATTACATTCACAGTGTTCTCTTATTTTTAAGGCCCACATAATTACAGAAAAACTTGTTATTAGATTAAGCCAAGGGCATTAATCCAGACAGTCACCTCTGCAAAACTAAGAAAAACATTTAAACTCTTTATATATTTTACACCGCATCCCTCACTCCAACACTCCAACAACCAGAATTAAAGCATATTAACTTAAATATACTTTTGTCCAGTCTTTCTTCTATTTTTACCTTGTAATGCCTCCATTTCTTAAAACTAGAAGAGAATAAAAAATGCACTTATTAACTTTAGTATCTTTATCATGTACAACAGCGACTGAAAAAAGCTTTACTATATAACACGCACTTTATATTATGAAATGTGCTATATGAATATTGTTAAAAACAAAAATTGTTTTAATTACAGTTACTCTTTCTTCCCCTTTTACTGCCCTTCTAAATATTAATGATATGAAGTGGGGTAATTGCCTTTCAGTCCCCAGACAAGTTTAACAAGGTTAACAAAGGTCCAATCTTTCCCAGCCACTTTTTCCTTCTAAACCAATATTATACAAATGTGATTGGTGCCTTATAGTTTCACATTTATTCACTAATTTCAGTGTTGTGGGTCTCCTTTCTGTTTTTCTCCATTTCCCATCCCTAGACTCTAATTCAAGTCCAAGGTACTCCCTATTCTTCTAATCAACCCCAATGCTTTTTTCTGTCTCTCAAGCATTTTCCTGTTGAACATTGGAAATGTTTTCACTGACAGTATTTCAATGGGCTTTATTGTCAAAAGAATGGGAAGCAGCATCGCCTTCTGTTTGATGGCTCACTTTTTATTGGACAAATGTTTGTATTTCCTCCTTAGCCTGTTCTGCATCACAGAATGACTTTGATCCTCAAGGAAAACAATATTCTGAAGACAGCTGGATACAGAAGCTTGAATTTCACACCTGGATCTCAACATTTCCTGATTGCAGGGATGGTATACAGTGAATAATTATTTTCCACAAACACTCTACTGTCTTCAGTTATTAATAATTTGCCCTTCTGCCACAGTTTTGTCAGGATCAATTCTTTCTGCTGGTATGATTGCCTCTTTACTAATACAGGTCTTGGGTACTTTCACATGGCCAGGGTTAGAGCACACACACAATTTGCCATTTTAAATTAAATTCTGCTGTGGAACACCAATCCAGTTGCTTATTTGTGCTTTCATGAAATTAATACAGTTTATTTCTTCTAGTTTCCCTGGTGCAGCAGAAAATCTTTTTTCTCTGCATGCTGCATGCTTTGTTCTCTAACTCTTCCATTTGTTTTAGAAACAGCAGTCTCATACTCAGCCAGACTTTTCTTCACATTGATCTCTGATTTTTGCAGTTTTATCCATTCATCTGACTAGCTGTTTAAAGCTTCTTCCATTTTCCCAGCCTTTTGTTATTTGAGACAATGCACTCATTCAATGTATCATTTATTTTAATCAGATATGAGCACATTTGACTTATTTTTTACTCTAAACTGCTGGAAGCCATCACTTGTACCAAAGCTGGAGATTGAACTGCTTTATGCTGAGCAGCTGCAGGATTCTCTCCAGCTAGTGGTTTCTCTTCATCTTTTCTACTTGATTTTCTTTCAGGCTCTCTAAGTTTCTTTCTTGCTGGCATCCAAGCAATGTACTTACTAGCCAGTAACTAAATTTTACTAAAGCTGACAGACTTACTTGCCTTTATCTTTCTGTTTCTTTTTTCATACAGGAAGAGCTGAAGTTAAGGAGTTGGTCAGTGTGCAGCCATCTTGGATGTCTTTGTTTCTGATTTTTGAGCTAAGTGGTCAAGAGATCATTGGGGATTGCAATAGGTTGCCCTGTATGTTTCCAATAACAACAAGCTGAAATATATTAGTGGGTGATTATTGATGTAGATATTTATTCACCACTGGATCATAATCAGACATCTGATGTGCACACAGTAAGCAATGGTTGTGTGTGTCTAATTATACACCACATCACCTTTTATAATGTTATGAGGAGCAGGAAGACTACAAGGCTGTGAAAAAATAAAATGTGTTTATGTACAAAATAAAAATGTTTATAGGCAATCATTTGATCACGTGCCAAATCAGTTTTGAAATGCTGTTCTGACTGGATTTACATTTCATATAGAACTAAAATGAGCAAAATATTTTTTTTTCTGGGACGGGAGGAATAATATTAAAAATGGAGCAGATGGGCAAAAAATAGGTTGTGTGGTGTTATTAGAAATGCTTAGAGCTCAGGTTCATTTCTAGGCTAAGGTGTCTTCTGTGTTTTTATTCATTTATCTGCAACATACATGTATACTTACTGAAATTTCCACAGCTATTTTGTGGATAAATAAAAATATACAAGGTTTATATTAGTAGCGTTGTCGCCTCACAGTTAGACGTTGCACATTCGATTCTCAGTTAGAGCGTCTTCTGTGTGTCGACATGCATGAATGGGCATTCCTTCACTGAAGGTTGTGCGTTAGGCCCAGCAAGCCAGCACGTAAAACTCTACTGCCAATCATTAGCAGACCGGAGTTCCGCTGTGGCTACCCCTAACGGGGAAAAGCCGAAAGACAGACTGATATTAATTTTGCTAACTAAACTGCAGTTCTAACTGCTATATATATATATATATATATATATAAAAACACAATAAGAAAAGTAATGTAGTTCACAGTACCCAAAGAACAGCACAGTAGAAAGTAGATACAAGTCCCACAATATACCAGTGCAGTCACCACGGCTGTAATCATAAAACATTTTATTGAAGAATATAATGAAAGCACTCATTCTTCTTTTATATTCTTCAATAAAATTGTTTTATGATGACTACAGCTGTGGTGACTCCACTGGTATACTTTGGGACTTATGTATATATAAATATATTTATTTATATATATATATATATATATATATATATATATATATATATATACACACACACAGACACACACACACACAGACACACACACACACACACACACACACACACACACATATATATATATATATATATATATATATAGAGAGAGAGAGAGAGAGAGAGCAAACCAAGAAATCATGCACTTACATTCTTTTATAGTGCAGTAAGGCTACATTGTCTGGTATAGCTATGTAGGTGTGCATCTGTAGTACCATAAGGGTCCTAATTTTATAGGCTGTACCTGGCAAAAATGTACATTTACACAATTGTCCCCCCACACCCAGCAGTACAAATGTATACATATTGAGCGCTATGATTTTGATCCTCTGCTATGATTTTTGATCCCCCCCCCGCTATGATTTTAAAAACTGAGAGGTTGAGAAGTATGGACATTTGAAGGTGAGCAAAGGAAAATAAATTGTAGCAGTAGTAATGAATTTAAGCATGCTGCAGTCAGACATATGCACACTTCTCCCTAACAGGTTGTTTGACAGAGACCAAGTAATGTCTCTTTGCTTTCATACAAACACACACACACACACACACACACACACACACACACACACACACACACACACACACACACACACAATAACCCTATTCCATATTTTATCACATATATTGAGAGTTATCTATTTGCTCTTTTGCCAGGAGCATCATTTGCTGTCCATTATTGACTTCCCACTCAGGGTAGCTGTAGTATTAAAAAAAATAATGCATGGGTCATTCCTGTGAGCAGTATGTATTACTAGCACTGCCATAGAGAACCTGAATCCTGATGGCTTTCATTCCTGATTATCAGTGCTTCTGCTTCATACAGCAATCCATACTTACATGACTAGAAATCACCATGTAACCAAGGACACTGCGCAGGGGTGGCCCGTGCTATTGGACTGCAAGACTGCAACCCCCCCAGCTGTAAAAGAAAGAAGACAGAAAATAAAAAATATGGGCAAACATCGTAGACCTTCACGCATGTGTGGCATTTCTGACATCCAGACTGCTGCTGAACCAGTCCGAAGCATGCGCAGAGCACCGGACTGATACAGCAGTAGTCTGGATAACAAAGCATTCAAGAGGATCCCAGAAGTCTATGCAGTTAGTTACAACTGCATAGACTGGAAAGGGATCAGACTGCAGCATCTGCAGGCTGGTTGCTATATACTGATGGCTAGAGAGAACACATGGTGGTGGGTAGAGAATACCTCAGGCTTGAACCCTGTACCTTGGGTGCAGGTGGCAAGGGCCTGAATTCCCTACCCACCACCAATTGTAAAAAGTTTGCAGATTTTTGCCTCATATTTGTTTTGTTCTGTTCCTCACAAAATCTGTGGTTTCTGTACTTTTCCATCAGTAGTGCAGTGGTGCACTGGTAGCATTGTTGCCTGACAGCTACAGGTTCTCTCATTTCATTCTTGGCTGGGGTGCCTTCTGTGTGGAGTCTACATGTTCTCCCTTCTTACAAAGACATATGTCTGGAGTGTTTCTCCATGGGCCTCTGCTGAAAATTGGCTTTTGCTCCAAGTCAGACTTTCCTAGGTAACAAATGTTAAATAAATAAAAATAGCAGGTATTTCAAATTCAGACTTCATATTCTTCAGAAAGTACATGGTAACACACAACAATTTATTCTAGTAATTGTCTAACTTTATAACATGGATATTTGAAATTTGTCCCTATTTTTGGGGCTGTATTCCCCCATTATTAGCTTTGTCCAGGTTTTTTGTACTAAGGTTGAGAGCTATAGTGAGAATTTAATTCACTGAATATGTTTGGGGGCTGTATACCCCCATTACTGGCTTTGTCCACGTGTTTTTTGCTAAGAGGTTGAGAGCTATGGGGAAAACTGAATTCACTGAATATGTTTGTGGGGTGGATTCCCCCATTATTGGCTTTGTTCAGGTATTTTGTGCTATGAGGTTGACAGCTATGGTGAGAACTGAATTCACTAAATGGTAGCCATTTAAGTTTTGGTCTTCCTCTCTTTCACAAAACAGATGATTTGGCATAGTGGTATGTTGCTCTGACTCTTTTGTACAGGGTCATGGTTTCAATACTTGGCAGTGAAATGTATGGTGGTAACACAGCATTTTATTCTAGCAACTTTCCAACATTATACAAGCAATATTTAATATGTGTCCCTGGTTTTTGGGCTTTTGTCCCCCCCAATAAATTTTGACTTTTTCCAGGTTTCTTGTGCTGAAAAGGTCAGAGATACAGCTAAGTGTCAAGTAGATTTTACAAGAAGCTGAGAGCTGCAGGGGAACAAAAGTTTAGCACTGCTTATGCTGAGTCTGCTTGTATTGTTAATAGCACAACAAGTAGTGTACTTGCTTTTGATGCAGAAGGCTGTGAGTTCCACCCCCACAGTAAGTAGATGCATTGCTGATACTGTACTGTGTTGTAAAAGGGGTGGATGCTGCAGTCCTTTTTGGTGAAGATACCTAGTAACTATGAACCTGTTATCAGTTTGCCATCCATTCCCTATTGCAATATTATTAGCTTATCATTTTTTTAATGTAACATAGGGAATTTATTCCTCAAGGGCAACAGACACTTTATTTGTAGATGAAACAATGAAATATAAAGTTGTGTGCTAGCAGCAATCTCTTCATTAGTTACATATTTCTTTAATGTGGAATTATTTAGATGACTTTTACTTCTTCAGAGATTGTGCATATTTACTGATACTAGTGGACTGTAGAAGTCTGAGTAGACTTTTCTGATGGAAATGTTCTGAACTGGGCAGTTTTGTCATTATTGGTGCATGCATTTTGTTTCATTGTTTACTGGAAAAATGCTCTGAATTGGGCAGATTTGTCATTATTAGTTCATGCATTTTGTTTTATTGTTTACTGGAAAAATGTTCAAAACAATAAATTTAAAATGCCTTCTAAGAACTGTACTGTATTGTACAAGGAATATAATTTAATACAATCAGGAAGGTGTATCAAATAGCATGTGTATGTGTCATGTGCAAGGGGTCTATGATTTGAAAACAGCCCAAAGTTAATCTTTATCTGCCACTGGCAAAATGTATTTTCTTTGAATCTGAGTTTCAATGCTGTTTCAATGAATGTGAGTTTCAAGGGCAAAGAAGTTTTAATGCTAAGTCTATTTTCATTGTAAGACTGCATTGCTTTGTTTAGCAGATATCTATTAGTGTTTGTACTGTAAAATGCAAAATAAAACTTTCAAATCCAAATTATCACAGAAGTAAAGCAGTATGCACATTACAGTGTTTATGGTAAATAGGGTGAAATAACCAAGTAATGGGACATTGGAATGACTGCAGGGGGAGGCTTGATTTGACCATGATTTTGTGAGGGGGAAAGGCAGTAAACTCAAAGACAGCCCTGGCTGAACTATACCTCTCAATTGTTCAGATTTTTGCAGAATGAATAGAATTTTGCTTCTTATTTTTGGTTCGTTCCTCATAACATTTGTGGTTTTCTGGCAAATCATTTAGGAATGAAGTCACTAAATAATGACAGACATTGAGTTTCAGATGTCATAACCTTCAGAAAAATGCATGCTAAAGCAAGACCTGTTGTTCTATCAATTGTCTTAAGTTTATACAAGAACAATTTTAGTACTGTTTGTATGTTTTCCCAATATATTTGGCCTTGTCCAGATTTACTGCATTAAGAGGTTGAGAGGTACATGCAAATAAATCGCTTTATAGAATTAGGAATATCCAAACCTCTCAACTGTCTCCAATATTGGCTCAAAATGTTGCTCTCCCCCTAATAATCTCTCCGCAAAATGGCAATTTTTTGAAGAAAACGTGGAGGGTTTACGATTATAAATAACTGTAATGATCAGAGTTATAGATAACTTTTATTTCAGAAATGCATGTAGATACTCTTATTTTGTCAGCTGCTTAAGTTAAGAGTACTAATATTAAAAAGGTGTCCCTTCTTTGACAGGTTCCCAGCTGTATTGTGTGGCAATTTTATATTTTTGCATCACATTTTTGGTCCATTTTTCATAACACTGTGGTTTTCTGGCAAATTAGTGGCAAATCATTAAAGACTGAAGTTAGAAAATAATGTCAGACATTTGAGTTTTAGATTTCATACCCCTCAGAAAATTCATATAATGCAAGACCTACTACTATTCTATTGTCTTTCTAAGTTTATAAGAGCAATATTTAAAAATTGTCCTTATTTTTGGGCCTGTGTCCCACTTCTATGTATGGCTTTGTCCAGATTACTTGCTCTGAGGTTGAGAGGTATTAGTGTCAGCGCCATCAGCCAGAGACATTTCACATTGTGGCATACGTGTCCAAGCAAGGCAAGGAGCAGTTATGCAGTGTAAGTGTGCAGAGTATTCCCCCATCCAAGGTAGACACAAGTACGACAGTGCCTTTTCATCTGTCCTTGATTTTGCAGAATGTTCTGGTTTTCTGTCATATTTTTATACTGTTGATTTATGCTTCTTATTATTCAGAAAATACATGCTGTCGCAGTGCCCTGTTGCTCTGTGTTTAAGTAGCAATGCTTTAATGACCATCAGGTAAGTTTGTTGGAGATTGTAAGATGCAAATAAGCTTTAATAAGCATACTGTTAAAGAATTACCAACATTGAAAGCCTTTTTGTTGTTGCCATGCAGAGAATATTTGCATAACTAGATAATGTATAAACCTTGGGTATTGAAATGCATATGACAGTATTTGTAATAAAAGACAGGATTACAGTATTTTCAGAAGCTCATTACATTTGTTGGAGACTTGCAGGCTTTACCCGTAAACAAAACAGAATGCCAGTCTATCATGTGTGGTCCATAACTTGTGCAGTAATCATTTAAGCAATTTATCTTGAGTTTGTTTCTTGTTTGATATTAATTTTTTACTTTTATCATGTCTTCCCCATGAAACAAGTAGATAGGTGTTGTCAGGCAGCAGGGTTTTTTTTTGGATAAGAAACATTTTTACAAGTGGGGGTATCACAGAGATTATTACTTTCAGCATGTTACTTGGTAATTTTATAACGCTAAATATAAATTATAATTAGAACTGCAGTGCATGGAGAAGTGGTTTGAGTTGAGTGCTGACTTTTTTTTTTATATTGATTTTGACTGGCATTCCAGTAATGTATTTAAAAGGTAATTTATTTTTTCATGCCTCACAACCTTTGTGCTTCCATCTAGACATTAAGTAAGCTGTCATGTAGCCAAAGTATTGAAATATGTTTTTCTTCTACACTTCATTTTGTCTTGATTGGACTCTCGTAATGATGGTTTGGCAATTTAATTAAAGTTCCAGTTGTGGTTTTGAGCATAGCTCCATGCATTTCTAGTTGGCCACACCCCTTCCCATTGGCCCCACCCATTCCACTGTCTCCTGCAGTCCCCCTTTAATTTGAAGTCACCAGCCACCACTAGACACTGGTCATTCTGAACAACTGACATGACATGACATAAAAAGAGAGAGAAAGAGAGAGAGAGAGAGAGAGAGCGCAGTAAAATGGCATACTTAATCTGTAGAATTCTGTTTCATTTCTGGGTGGGATATTCATTCATTACTTTTTTAGTTACTTTAGCATAATTATTTCATTGGTATATTAATTGTGCTAATGAGATAATTATGCATACAATATTCTGAGAGTAAAAATGTTTTGTTTATTTTGAAATCATATATATATATATATATATATATATATATATATATATATATATATATATATATATATTTTTTTTTTTTTTTAGAATAAAATGTATAAAAAGATTAACTTATCTCAGCAGCCACAATTCTGGCCATTGCCATTGCCCGTAATAAGAACCCAAAGTTTAAGGCTTTAATGTATTGGTCCTTTTGAAAGTCTTAATTTTGAAATGTTATGGAATTTGCAATGACAAGATTATCATTTTTATAGTGATTGGTCTGCATGAGGGTAGCCACAGAGGTGCAGTGGTTAGCATTGCTGCCTCACAGCAAGAGGTTCTCTGGTTTGATCCTCAGCTGGGGTGCCTTCTGTGCGGAGTCTGCATGTCCTCCCTGTGGTCGCATGGGTTTCCTCCAGGTGCTCTGGTTTCCTCCTACATCCCAAAGACATGCTGTAGGTGGATTGAACACTCTAAATTGGCCCTAGGTGTGAGTGTGTGTGTTTGTGTGCCTTCTGTGGAAGGTTGGGTGTCGGGCTGGCAACTCGACACCATAAAACTCCACGGCCAATCATGAGTGGACTGGTGATCTGCTGTGGTGACTCCTAACAGGGAAAAGCCGAAAAAAGAAGAAGTGATTGGTTTGCATGAACTAGATAGAGTGTGCATTACTTCAGATAAGGCATCTCTTTGAATTGTTTTATTCCTTGAGGGCATGTTGGCAAAATTCAGCAGGTCATTAAGGTAGCTTTTATTAATATATTGCAACAGGTATATTTGTTTGCATTTATAGAGGGCCCTGGAAAGATTTCACCTTTTCAGTGTAAATTCCATTGTAGATCTCCCATTTAAAAAGGGACATAGGCTCAATAGGATCTAACTATGTAGACAGAGAAAAAGAGTGTGTGTGTGTGTGTGTGTGTGTGTGTGTGTGTGTGTGTGTGTGTGTGTGTGTGTGTGTGTGTGTGTGTGTGTGTGTGTGTGCCTACATTTGTGTGTACATATAAGTTCACTACAGAAGCTCATGTCCCAGTTACTCAGTAAACACTATCTTGAAGCCAGGGACTTGAGCACCTTATAACTCAGTTTAGCTAGGCTGCTGCTCATACTAGAACATGAATGTAAGTTTGGAAAAACATCTGTGGGGAGGGAGCAGGAGGGGTGTTTTAGGATTAGGGAGTCAGAGGGGCTTGTAAAATTAGATATTAGGAGGGGGATCATAGTAGTGAGGAAGCGAGGGAGCAGGAAGTGAGTTTTAGGTTTAGAGAGCAAATGGGGAACTTAGATTTAGTGCAGGAGTTTGGAGTTTTAGTGAGATGGAAGGGAGTTTTAGGGATAAGAACTGATTGGGGAATTTAGGTTAAAGAAGGGTTGTTGGAGTTTTAGGTTTAGGGTTTATGGTTTAGGTTCTAGTAGGGCTAATGTAGTTTACAGGACTGGGATTGGAAGAGCTATGTAGAAGCAGGAAATTGAGCTAGTGGGAGTTAGAGCACTTGCTGTTTTTTGAGCAAGTGGCAGCGAGCAATTGTATCATGAGCAAATGAGTGCCTGTAATAAACCCAGTGTGTGTGTGTGTGTGTGTGTGTGTGTGTGTGTGTGTGTGTGTGTGTGTGTGTGTGTGTGTGTGTGTGTGTGTGTGTATATATCTGCCCACGTCTGTGATCGTGTGTGTATGTCTGTATTTATATATGTGTGTGCTTATATATGCGTTTGTGTATGTGTGTATATATATATATATATATTAATATATATATATATATATATATATATATATATATATATATATATATGTATGTATGTATAAATACGTGTGTGTGTGTGTGTGTGTGTGTGTGTGTGTGTGTGTGTGTGTGTGTGTGTGTGTGTGTGTGTGTATGTATTTAGTGTGTATGTGTGAAAGTCTATGCATGATATTTATAAATACATACCTCCTAAAAAATGACTCTGATAAAGGGTGTGAGAAAAGCACCAGGAAGACAACACTGTCCACTAAAGTCAAACACAGAATTAATCAGATTAAAGCAAAAATATTTAAAATCAACAGACTAAAAAATAAAGTAAAATATAGACGTCAACTACTCAGTCTGAAAATGGCATTAACAACAAAACAGACTGCTTTCAAAATATCAGTATTTAGATTAAACAAAATAAAAAGCACAACTAGCCTATACAATTAAGAAATCCTAATATGAAGGTCATTGCACTACTAAAATAAAACAGGCTTGACAGAGAAGTAGGGTAGGAAACCCTGCACCATGAGACATTGCATTCATAAATGACCCACAAAAACTAGATAATAAATCTCTGCTGAGCACACAGTTTACATAGTTATTGCAGCACATTGAAATCAGTGGGAAGTAATAACACACTTAAAACCATTAGCAAAAACAGGCAAATGTAATATATAGGAGTCTGGTTTGTGTAACAGATGAACTATATTGTGCTATAACATTAGGGAACTCAGTCTGAGGTTTGTGGCTTTGCCAGTCATCTCCAAATGATAGTGCATGAGATTTAATTTATTATACAACAGACTCACATGTATTTTATATTTGTCTTAACACGTACCCAGACATGAACCTGGAATAATAATACATATCTTAGCTGAAATGCACATTGTTTTTTGCTCCATCCACGCTATCAGCAGTTTTTGTATGCTCCACAGGGGTAATCACAATAAGGAAAAATAATGTAAAATACTGTTCACTGAAAATTAACAGTAAACATCAGACAGCACTCACGTAACATCAAGACATTATAGCCTACCCAAAACATCCTTCCCAAATGTACCTTTAGGAAAATAAGTGAAAGAAAACAAAACAAACAAACAAAAAAATATATAAAAAATAATGGCGAACAAAACATCTGCAGTTCATATTGATTTAAAAAAAATCTTTGCACACTACCCCTGAAGAATTTACATGCAACCAGAATAAAAACAGTGATATCCACCAAAACAAATCTTACATATTAAATCTAGCACATGCAAAATAAAAAAGAAAAGAAGACCTGGACTACATATACCATTTACTTCAATGTAAACAAAAGTTAATTTTGAGCACTCCACCCACAAAATGCATACAACACCCACAAAAAAGAGCATTACCTGTATAAATCAACATCACTGTAAATGAAAGTCATTTCAATTAGACTAGAATATCAAAACAGAATAAAATAAAACATAGTCCACATCTATCCACTTAGAAGATGGTATTACCTGCAAAATAGTCCTCATTTTGTGTGTGTAAAGTACCTGGAAAGATAAACTATACAACTAATAAATCTTAACATAATCCTCTTTACACTACTAAAATAAGACAAACAGTACTAAAAACATTAAAAGGTCCTTTTGAAGTAAAATGGAGAAAAACGTGAAACACCTTGTTCATAAAAACACAAGGAAACTATGATATTTTACATTTACTAGATAGCAGTAGGATACACTAAGCTTGTCTTGTCTGCTCTTTAAGGTTACTATGCATTCTACCACTCCTCCATCGCTGCCTTCCACTTTACCCTTTCAGTTACGCATCTTTCCAATACCCTCTTGAATGCCTCTACAGATTCTCTCTTTTACACCCATTCTGTTAATTCATTCCATGACACTCCAACCACCCCTGTGAAGAAGCCAGATCACGGTGATATCATGATCAGTAGGCTCTGACTGGTTATATTTGGAGGTGTGTCAACTTCATTCACATTTTAAATGAACTATGTTAATGCTTCATTCATGGTTCTGAAGATGTCTGTATTTTAAGACAAATGCGCTTAACCTTAAATGTTTTATTGCAAATGTTCTTATTGTGAGTTTTATTAGAAGTCTTTGAATTAAAGGATTCAGTGGCAAGTTCTGGATATAGTGGCTGACTTATTGGTTGTTAGTACATTGTGCCTTTATTTCTTCCAGCACCGGGTAACTTAGATTTTTTTTTTCAGTTAGGCCTATACAGGAGTGTTATCACCCTTAGAAAACAATTATTCTTCCTTTGAATAGGCATTTGACAATGCCACAAGTGTAATATTCCATACATTGCTAGAAGTTACATCTTCATAATGGCAGTGACAGGATAAAGTCATTTACATAAAAGCTTCAAAAATGGTTAAGGATCTCTACTAGACAAACATGCAGAAATTGTAAATGAGCTTACTACAAATGTCCTGTAACAAAGGAGGTAGGTAATATGACATAACTATATATAGTTTTTAATATAATGTACAAATTTAAAATGGAAACTTATTTCAGCAGAAAAGAAATAAAAAAGCAACAGGGACAGAAACTAAATACAGCTCAGGGCTAATATGAGGAATTATTTTTCACAGAGATGGTAGTAGATAGAAGGAATGGAAGAACTTATGAAATAAAAAAGTGGGGTAATTCAAGAAGGTATGGGGAAAAAGCAGAACAATTCTAGAAGGGTATACAAAGAATTAGGGCATTTTTTAACAATATTATATACTTTATCTGTTCGCTAAGACAGTGAGCAGACCATGTGTGCACAGCAGTGTTTATCTGTCAGCTGACTCCACTTTTATGTAATACTGCTACAGTGCCACAGGAATAGTCAGAATGGTCCTATCTGTTAAAAGACAAAGTGGTTTACAGCTGGGTGATTTCCCAACAACTAGTAAAAAAAATTTAAAACAGCCACTATACAATGTACACTGTTAGAAATGGTGAGGAATACTCAGGGCCACACGTTTCAAACTCTTAGAGCAAGAAATCTGGACAAAGCCATAAATAATGGGGGAACAAAGGCCCCAAAATAGGAACACCTTTTAAATATTGCTCTTACAAGCTTAGAAAGTTGATAAAATAACAGGTTTTGCATTAGCATTAAGGAAATAAAGTCTGAAACTCAAATGTCTGTCATTATTTTCTGACTTCAGCTCTCAATGATTTGCCAGAAAACCACAATCTTATGAGAAACAGACCAGAAATATGATGCAAAAATCTGGACATTTTGTGAAAATCAGTACAGTTGAGAGGTATGCTCAGGGCAGATAATAAAAGCAGGAGAATGAAGTTTCTACTTGGTCCATTACATACAAACACACACACACACATATATATTTACACAACAAAATATACAGTTGTCTGTGTCTATACATATTAAATATGGTTTACTATCAAAATATTGAAGTGACATACCTCGACTGTGAGAAGGTCGAACACAGAGGTGCAGAGAGGCAAAACTGCAAACACAATTCCTGTCGACTTTGAAATGTCAGTAGGTAGCTTATGTTTGCAGTTTTGAGCATCAGAGTTTTGAAGTGCATTGCACTACAGTGGGGATTGGAAAAATTACCCTTTTCCTCACTGTAGTGTGGACTTTAATTTAGAATATATAAGTAGCAGGAGGTGTGGGGTAGAAATTTGAAATTAGAAATCAGTAGAAATTTGTCTGCATACTAGTCAATGTATTTTCTAGATGGTGAGAGGTTGAAGGTTGATTCTTTCCTTTGAAAAGATCAACATTCTGAGCAGTCGGCTGGATGGCTTTCCATTGTTCCATTTCGGGGGTGTGCATAGTCATGCTAAGCCACTTCAACATTTGGATAGTAAACCATTAAATATATATATTATATATATATGTGTTCATGTCAAATGGTCAAAAGCATTAATCATTAAACTCACAGCGATCAAGAAGTGATCACAACTAAACCTATTGAAAACACACTCAAAACCAATCAAAAATTAAACCAAGCAGTTTCCTTTCCCACATGGTCAAAAAAAAATCAGACATAATTTGTCTGTATACTGCTAGTATTATGGGAAAGGGTTTTTATAAGGTAAGATACAGGGCTGGAGTTGGGGAAGACATACTGACAAAGACCCCTGCTCCACCTTACTAATGCATTCTAAGTCTAATCATGCCCCTGTCTCTAACCCCCATCCCCACCCTTTTCATAACACTACACAAGACATTCAACATTACATACATCATCACACACAATACTAAATCTAGTCTGCTTACCCAGCCCTTACTGTAACCCTAAACCACAAACATGCACACATACGTACACACACACTCACACGCACACATATAGACGCACATACACAAGACATACATGCGCGGATGCACACACAACATACACACACTCTCCCAGCCATAATGCCCAACCTTTCCCCACACTTCTCTTACCTATACACAGTCCATCTTACTACATTTGATAACTCCAATATTTTATAAAAAGAATGTTCAACAAAATGCATTTATGTCTAATTTTCTGGGCATAAAACTCACTCAACAAAGTGAGAATTAGACCACATTAAGGTAAAACATTGTACATATTACATGTTACTTATTTAACTGTACAAAACTATGAGTTATTTTTCAGGATTGATACAACAGGAATGTCTGTTTGAAGCTTTTTTTTTTTTTTAATGAGAATTGTATTAATGCTTTTTTCACAGAGAGATAGGGCAAAGCTTGTAAGTGTTCATAGCCTTAGTATTACTATACCACACTGGGCCATTAAAACACATTCACAGACATGCAGGACTAGTTGCAGATGTTTCACTGACACAGCACATTTCACCACAAACGACAGTTTTATAAACAGTGGGTTGAAATGATGGCTGCAGGAGCATGTTCAAGTAGAAAGCTCATTCTTGCAGTTCATTTATATAGCTCATGTTAAAATAATTCTTCCCATCACAGCAGTTCCTTGTAACACTGAGTCAGCAAGTTAAGAGGAAGTGTGTGCTTATCTGTATGAACAAGTTCTTAAAATAGTGGCTCTGTCATACTGAAGCTTCATTGTACCTAGACTGATGCTCATTTTTTCAAAATGCATGTATTTCACTCCTTCTGGCTGCTTTGCAGGCCATTGCTTCATGCATACCTCCATAGGTGCAGTGGTTTACACAAGGTATTTTTGTTATTAGATGGCTGCACTTATCCTCTGGGAAACAAGAGTGGGGTAAAGAGAAGCTGGTATTTGACTGCCTCAAGAAAAACTGTAACTGGTTTATTTATTTACTTTCTGACTTTTACTTTACATGTAAGTGAACTGAACATTTATGGCCCTTTGTCAGACTCAGTCACCACCTCGTTTCAATAAAAAATAGCAAAAAAAAAATCAACACCAGTTAACAGTATTGTGTATCATTTAATATTTTGTTTTACTTTATGACTCTGAATTATAACTGTTTAACAACTTTATTGAATTATCACTTAAAACATAAGTAAATCTACATGTATATAAAAGAAAACAAATTATGTTAACATGTTGGCAGTTGCAAACATTATACATGGCATATATTCCTTTATACAATTATCATCAATCCAACATTACATAAATTGATCAGTTCCTGCCTTCACTTAAACCTCACTCCTCATCAAAAACATTATTCTGTATGTATTGTTCTTACAAGTTCCAATTTTTCTGTATGTAATTTGTTTCTGCCCTTTTCTAAAGAGTCCACTTCCAGTTGTTTTTATCTCTGTTAAAATATTCACTACTTCAATTACAGATGGCCTACCTGTATTATACCTTTGAACCGAATACTTTTAAGGAAAGCAGAAAGACTTCTTCCAGTTACTCATATATAACGCTTAGCTACTGAGCAGTGAACTGTGTACAGTGAAACTGTGCTATTGCATATATGCTGTGCCTTTTTAGGAAGTACTGATTTAAAGTGCCTAGTGAATAAGTGTTGTAGATGATAATCACAGGGCACCCACACATAGGTAACCATGCTAAGGAACTGCAGACATTTCCGGAAAGAAATGTACAACATTTGTGAATGGACTAAAGAAAAAGAGACAATCTCATCATCAGCTGAACAGGTATGTGCCCCATAACGTTATATCCTAGACCTCTACTAATTTCTACTGAAGCAGATGAAGATGCTGTTGATGTGATTGCCCCTAGGGTCTGTGCTCCATATTTAGCATGGTGTAAATTAGGATGCTTCTTGGTAATCTGGTTCTAAGTGAGCTTGGTAACTAGCCTGCTTCAATCACATTGAGACAGTAATGCTGACCGCAGTGTCCAGCAGTTCTAATCTAAGGTTTCAAACAGTTTGGAGTAGGAGAAAGAGCAGGTACTAGGATAGGCAGTGCAAAAGCTGGAGCCAAGAGGCAAATACTTAGTGCCTTCTCTTCCTGGTCTATCAGTAGGTTTGAAATATTGTGGCAGGCTGCGAGCAAGGCTGAGATTTTACTTCTAACTTTACATTATTATAGCACAAGGTCCAGCCATAGTCTGAGGTATCTGTATGACTTTTCGTTTTCAAGGCTGTTGCAATTTGGACCTATGATATTCCAAATAACTCTGAAGTAGTTTAAACATTTGAGTGTGCCGAATAACACATATATGACTTTTTGTGAAACCGTGAGGATGAGGTTGGTTATTTGATTTATTAATTTAGTTATTTGTTCATTCTTTTTAGGCTGACTGTAAAGCTTTGATGTTGTAACTCATGCTAGAGTTATGATAGATTATTGCTGAGGGTTTTATTGATTTGGAGGAGGGGGAGTCACCAGATAACCACATCATCATCAGTGTATCATTGTCCTATGCATACCACCACAAGGCCCTATTCCTGTTTTCTGTCTCCTACAAGCTTTGGAGGGGAGATCAATGGCTGACATACAGGGCATTGTCAGACCCCACTCTGATGGACCTCCTGCATATCTGCCAAACAAACAGCACCAGAATTACACATTCTAAAGACTTAAACCTTGCCTGTGATATAAATAGGACCTGCTGGACAGACAGGTAGGTATCCCAGTGATCACCCCATCTCTGGAACAGCCTTCCCATCCATGTGAAGCAGAGTTCCTCCCTAACCCAATTTAAGTGCATCTTGGACAGTTGGATGGGGAACAGGAAATTCATCCATGGTTTGGCACCTGCGACTCTAATGGACACAGGCAGACTATAAATCGTTCATCTCCCAGGCCCTTGATTGTAAAGGTTTCACCTCCCAAGCCCCTGCTTACACTTATCAAGGGTACCTGAACTTGTCAGAGATTTGGGATGCATGGCTAGGCTTAAAAAGGCCCTTGTGATCGTTAGCCTAGTAAACACCTATGAACCTATGAGAAGAGAGAAGGACAGAGAGGTTATAATCATGGTGAAAAGGAGTGGGCTGAGAATTGAAAAAACACTGATCTTAGTGTTTGCAGTTTGGAAAATTGTTGTTCCAGGATCACTTAGAAGTGCCTTCTGCTTAAATAGCTTACAAATAACATAGATTTGAATTATCAAAGTCATAAAGTGATAATTTACAAGCAAAGGTCCATAGATAACCAATCAAATAGGTTCATAGGTTCATAGGTTAGTACTAGGCTAACTGCCCTTATGGGCCATTTTAAGCATAGCCAATTACCCCATGTCAGAATCAAACCCTGCACCTTGTGTTTCTAAGGTAAGCACCTTAACCATTACGCCAACCTCCCACCCCTTTGTACCAACTCTTTTGCTCAACGTTTTCTGGAACTCAAATTCCAATGCCTTGGATCAACTTATCCACACTCCCACCAAGGACAGCAATATCTTAGACCTGGTCATTACCAACATGGGTGACCAGTGTTCCACACCAGAGGTCAATTCCTCATTGGTCAGATCCGACCACAAGCTAATCACGCTAGACATCCACATCCCGCCCCTACCCCCATTAGGGAAACAACGGTAAAAAATTTCACCAAAGTACAGTTTTGTACCTACCATAAATGTAGATGTTCGAGTGTTCACCCTGCAGCAGTCATCACACTTGGGCCATCCTGCCATCAGGCGGTCCCGCAGCCGGCGAGAGTTCCAAAGCCTTGGGCCGGCGTCGGCCGCTGTCGCTTCTTCCCTGACGCCAGTACGCCAGGGGTATATAAGAGGCATCCGAAGCCATTTTCTTCAGTTTTTCTTGCCCCAGATGTCAGGTGCCTCCCAGTAGGTGGTCACTACATATTGCCAAAAAAACATGTAAAGAAAATACAAAGCATATCTTCAGCAACAAGCAAATACACCACAAAGATTGTATCAGATAGAAAGGTATAGAAAGGTTCAGCAAGGTCAGAGGGGATGGAGGGAGGGTAACCCGGACTGCAGCAGGGTGAGCACTCAAACATCTACATTTATGGTAGGTACAAAACTGTACTATGTTCATCGTGTTACCCTGCTGCAGTCATCACACTTGGGTTGAATCCCAAAGCTAAGGATGGGTGGTGGTGTTACAGGGTTTGAAGAAACTAGTAGGCCCTGCAAAACTGCAGTGGCAAAGCCAGTTCTAGTCTTAGAGTATAGAAGTAAGTGATAGTGTTTGGTGAAGGTGTGCACTGAACTCCAAGTTGCAGCTTCCAGAATATCCTTGGTTGGTACCCCCCTGAGAAAGGCTGCTGATGTAGCTGTAGCCCTGGTGGAGTGGGACCTAATGCTAGCAGGTACCGGTTTCCCATGATGTGTGTAGCAGAAACGTCTACAATGTCCTATCCATTTTGAAATGGTCTGTTTTGAGATGGCTTTTCCTTGTGATCCTGCAGCATAGAATACAAAGAGATGGTCAGATTTTCTGAAAGCCTTACTTTTATCCAAGTAGTAACGCAATTGCCTGTGCATGTCCAAAGAGTGCAGGAGTTTTTCTCCTTTGTTCTGGGGGTTTGGGAAAAAGGTGGGTAAATGAATGGTTTGGTTTAGGGCCACACTGGATACCACCTTTGGCATAAAGGAAGGGTTAGTTCATAGAGAGGCTCTGCCTTGATGAAAAATGAGGAAAGGCTCCGCTGCCATTAGTGCCTGTAGCTCTGAGACTCTTCTAGCTGAGGTTATTGCAAGCAGCAGGGTAGTTTTCCATGATAGAAACTTTAAATCAGCTGAAAAAGTTGGTTCAAAGGGCGGTAGTGTAAGCTTTTCCATAACAAAGTTGAGATCCCAAGTTGGTGTTGGTGCTCTCCTGGGTGGTCTTATGTTCTTAGCCCCTCTGAGGTACTGTCTTAGGAGTGGATGTGAAAATAAAGGAGGATCCGTATTGTAATGATCTGAAATCGCTGAGGCGTGTATCTTAATAGATGAGGAAAGTCCTTTGTGCAACATCTCAGTTAAATATTGCCTTTAAAATGTCCGTATAGTGCAAAAGTCAGCTCATCGGTATCCACCAACCTGAAGGTAGTATTAGTGAAGGGCAGAAGTGTAACTGTAATACAGTAGTGTTTTCTAAAACTATATCACTGGCTGCTAAACAATCCATAATTAGTGAAGGGCAGAAGTGTAACTGTAATACACTAGTGTTTTCTAAAACTATATCACTGGCTGCTAAACAATCCATAAGCATCATTGTTTGCTTTTAATTGCATGGCTGCAGTCTCCTCCAGGATTATTGCAAGTCATCAGGTTGATATTAATGACCTTCTTTAGGTGGATCTATATCATGTTGTCAATTTCTTAAAAGTTTGAATGTCATATGGTCAACACCATATGATTGAACTTTTAAAAGTTCAAACGTTTCAATGGAGATCTCAGGACAGTGCGGAATGGGAAGATTTCCCTTTTCTGCACTGTAGTGCGATCTCGGAGTTGGTATATTTAAAGAGCAGGGGGTGTGAGGGGCACATCCCCCCACATGGTGGGTGCAGGGGTGCTTGCCCCCCTGCTTAAACAGTTCAGGTAGTTTTTTTTCTTTGGTTTATTTTTTTTATTAGATTTTCGAACTTTTAAAAGTTCGATCATATGGTGTCGACCATATGACGTTCAAACTTTTAAAAGTTTGATTATGTAATATAGACACCTTTAGGTAGAGTATGACATTAGATAAGTATAAATCAAGGAATGCTTCATTTGAGAGTGAGCTATAGCAATGAAAATGTCAACATTTATGAGGAACTTTGAATAGTGGATCATCATAGCAAACCTGTTTGTAGTTTGAAAATTTTTTTCTCATCCTCCTGGTTACTTTGGATAGAAAGATGTGTTCAAAATGAGGCTCAGTAGAAGAGCCAGAAATCTCCAGAATGCTTTAGGTTCCTGGGTCAGGACATGATTTGGAAGCTTAAATTTCAGCCTATAGTGTATCTCCATTGAACTGAGAGCTAAGGAAAGCTGCAAGGACTCCTGCTAAATAGTGTGGGTTGGATGCTTGTTCTCCATTGGCTCCTAATGTGATTGCTTAATTTTGTTTTTCAGCGCAAAAAAAGGCACTACCTTCCTGCCAGAAAGCTTTCCTACCCCTGTTATAGTCACAATCCTGCTACTGATACTTGCTATCTAATGTAATGGTTTTATAGATTAATATTTTTTGAAATATAATACAATTATTATATGGATAATTTGTATAGATGTGGCATTATCATAAAACAGCAGTATTCTATCCCCTCTTGGAATAATAATTGGAAAGTTCTAGAACAAGTGAACAATTCTCTCACTGATATCTTGGCTAGATCTCACAAACTTGTAGAGATAGAATAGCACTTTTTGGCAAACAAAATACAGTTTTTCTTTCCCAAATCTGCAATATAAAGTCAGATCTACAAAGATTTCATATTTTACATTTTTTTGTAACCTACATTTATTAGATATTACTAATCGAAGTGTGTTTTCAGTAGAGGAGTTGTTTTGGGAGGAAAGCTCTCAGGAAGGAAGTGGTTTCCCATCTAAGAAAATCTCAGGAATCAAAGGTGTTAATTAGCCTCCTGCTGTCCATGATTAAATTAGCTTTGCTTGAAAAAAACTTGATCCAACTTTCAGAATGCAAAAGTGCTAAGTTTTCTCAATGGCAAAACAGTTCTAAGGAAGCACTAAGGAAGTACTCAAATGTATTACTACAGTAATTCTCATGTGTCACTCATGAATAGTCTGCACCAGATAGAGTTTCCCATAGCTGGCCTTGACACTTCTCTCTAAAATATGTGCTTACCTGTAATGCATAGGTTCTCTGGTAATGTAGATGTAGTGATCACTAAAAACTGTGAATTTTGCTAAAGGACTACTACACGTGTTACTACTGTTGAAAGAGATCAAGAGAGTGCAGTGTGGCATGTCTGCCAGTAAGTGAGTTTTGGTCTAGTAGGCTTGGTGAATAGCTTCAGAAAAGCATGATCATCTGATGTGCTAAAGGCAGGTTTGACCTCTTTGATTCCTATTGCATTTTAAAATCACTCACTAACACTACGTTCTTGCACTGTAAGTGTGATAAAATTGCTGCTTTACTCCCCATTTGGTGTTTTAGGCATGACTGGAGCTGTTTGATGAAGTCGTTTTCATCCTATTCTTTAGCCAATGACCTAGCAGACAGTTGCAGTCAAGCCGGTTTAAGTCATGGCCAGCATTATTTGAGAAGGTTTTAATGAGGTAATAGGTAATACCTGTTAATGGGAGACATACTTTTCATGAAATAGTGAATCAGCTGTTTTGTTTAATCAAGGCCCTGTTTTCTAGAACACTTTGGAGTGTAATCAACAGGATAGTTAAACAGTGGTTGTCGTAGTGGTAAGGGAGTTTCTCCCTTTCACCATGGTTGTATAGTATCAGAGTCATTATGTAGAGATGTAGGGGTGTAGGGGTACAGTGGTATTTGTCCCCTTTGAAAACAATGCTGCTTTTTAATTATTATTGTTTTTTTGCATTCAGTTTGGTGGTCTGAATAATTTTTTTCAGAATGACCCATTGATGTTTAGCCATATACCTTATTTCATCCGGTAGGACAACCCCAGCACTACCACCACAAGTCTGAGTGTCAGGTATCTGACTTTGAAATGTGCTGTTACATTGGTTGAGCTGAATTAATGATATAATTTGCATGTAACCAGTATTAAAAAAATCCAAGCTATATCTGTTTTGGGCAGCTGCAGCCATCCTTCAGAACTGGTAGTTTTTTTTTTTTGTTTTGTTTTTTTAATGCTGCCAGTATTAATTTATTAATCAGTTATTTCTTAATTGAGAAAGTGAACTGGTCTTTAGACCCTTTTCAGCCATGGCCTGAACTGAAAGAAACAAAAAATTATGCATAGCATGTTGCGTTGATAGTCATTACTAACAAATGTATACATCTTAATATGTTATATGCAGCTTCAGCACAACAAATACAAGAAGATTCCTGCATCAGTGATGAAGAAAGCGAAGTGCAAACTCTTGTTTAATTACATTAGTTAAGCGCTTTCATCCTATCACTGAGGACTTCATAAGAACAAAAACTGAAAC
The DNA here is from genome assembly GCF_019279795.1 of Protopterus annectens. Classification (NCBI taxonomy): domain Eukaryota; kingdom Metazoa; phylum Chordata; order Ceratodontiformes; family Protopteridae; genus Protopterus; species Protopterus annectens. The sequence continues at coordinate 14,735,212 of NC_056744.1, read as the reverse complement.
ACCTCCTTCTATAGGAAGTAAAAGATATTGAATTGACATGCAATGAAGTTAAAATAACTAAGAGTCATACATTTAAAGTTACATACACAAATACTCTGTACCCATACAAATCCATTTAAATATTGCACCCAGTCTTTTTAAATATATAAGAATGAAAATAAATATGTTAGTAAAAAGGTATAAATAAAACTCTGTTGAATGGTTCTCTGCTATAAACAACCAACATGAAAACATGAGTAATATGTCTCTCTCTCTCTTTCTATATATATATATATATATATATATATATATATATATATATATATATATATTTAATATTTCCAAGTAATCATTTGAGATGCTAATCATAACTCCAGCTACCTGCACAATGGTAATAATATAAAACCTAAAATGGAAACAAAGTATTAATAAAATATTCTAAGTGCTACACGAATTTAAGTCAAATACATTCCTAAGGTAGAGGTAACATTTATGAGTAACCTACTTCAAGAGTGCCATGAAATCATAAAACCTGTTGAATGAAGAGAGAATCAGGGAAGGGATCATTGTACATGCTGCGCAAAACATGAAATATACATCTAATAACATAGTCACATGTAATAATATAATAGGTTTCACAATTTTGGTGAACACAATTTTAAAACACTCTGAATAGAAATATGATATTCAAATCTGGCTGAACTACAGCATTTAGTCTCAGTTGCTAGAGTAATTATTTAAATTCAATAAGGTTTTCCCATGGCCTACCCCTAGGATCTTTCACAATACCTTTCCAAAGACAGCAAACTTAAAGTAGGTTTCCCCAACACAGTGTTGTATGTCTGTAGTACATTATTAGAATTAGCTTTCTCAGCTCAGTGTTGTATAAATGCTCTTAGAGCCTTTTAAAAAAGTGAATGTTTAGTCTTATCTACATAGTAACTATAGCATACCTGACAAACTGCAATATAAACAATATCACAAGAAACAAAGTATGCTGAGGTCCTAATTTTTAAACAGTGTCCTGCCATGCAATACCGGGAGTGAATCCCCCTCCCAGATATATCAGCATTGGTTAAACATTCTACACTTCCCACTACTAACCTTTTGGGTAGAACCAAAGTTGTTAATCATATTATTGGTTTCAAAGTTATTTTTAAGGTTCTTACCTATTTTGTATACAAATGTTGGGTTGTTACTCACACATTTCAAAATATTCTGGTCAGTTTTGAAAATAACCCAGCTTTTTTCTAGGATATTCTTGACAAGGTGGAAGTGTTACTATATTGGAGTATCATTGCTTGTTTAAAATCCTGTTTCTCCAGACCTGCCGGGGCAGAAGAAGTAGATTTCAGCCCAGCTTCTAGTAGTGGTTTAAGCCCATCCTGTCTTCCTAATTAAACATCATCACTCAGTTTTCTCAATAATTCATTGAGGTAACCCCTTTGCAAAAACATGTCACTTAACTTTCTTTTTTTCTTTTTCAGTCATATCCCCATTTGACACCATCCCTGATATCCTAACCAACTGTCCTTTAACTAAACTATTTTTCTGCCTGATTCGATGCAAACCATTGTAATACAAATAAGAGTCTAAAAAGGTGAGCTTCCAGTAAATGATAGATAAAAAGCCTCCCTTGTTTTTAACCAAAGTACTGTTTAAAAAAATGCATCTCTTCATTCATCTGAGAATATGTAAACCTTAAAAAAAATCATTGGTCACATTAATATATTCAATAAAATCGTTGACCTTTGATAAAGTATCATTCCACAAAATACAAATATCTTTAGGTATCTAAAATAAAGCATTATCCAATTGTAGGCTATACAACTTCAAAAGCTTCTTCTTAAAAATATCAGGTTTACTGGACAAGGTCAGCCTAACCTCCCTTTCACCACTTGGACATTAAATGCCAAAGTTTAAGTCTGTATGGGTATACATGTGGGGGGTGTTTTGGAATGTGTACATATGCATGTGTGGGAGAGTGAATGGGGGATGCCTGTGCCAGTGTGATGCATGGGATGCCAGTGGTGATTAGCATAACAAAGTGCCGATTAGTGCTGGCAGTACCACCATAGAATTCAAAGAAAATGACGTTAGCCAAAAATGAGTTTTTTCTTCATTGTAGCTAATCTATCCGTGAATCATGATTTGCCATAATTGTGGAAAATGTCCTGTTTTGTCTCAACACTTTATGCTTTTGGCTGGGTTATTTCTGAGTCCAGGGCCATGATCTTGATTGTTTGATAAGTGCTATATGTGATACCTTACAGTGAGAAGTCATAACCAAATAGAAGGAAGAGAAATATTATTTGGTATGTTATTTATGTGGGAGGTAGCATATATTATTGTGGTATTGTTTGTCAAACAATCTAGACTATGCCAGTGTATATTGTTGTGCATCATTGAATTAATACAGCCAAATGCATTTTGTTCTGTGTTTAAATTAATTCATATAATCAACAGATGCTAAGCTGTAGTGTGCAGGTGTTCTGTACACAGAATACCTTAGCACTTGGAGGCTGTATCACTTCTCATTTACCTCCAGACATATTTATTATCTGCCGGGTGCATTAATTTTGTAGCACAACTGCAGTAGCACAAAAAAGGTGATCATGAAGAAGCATTACACAGCATTATGCCATTGAGCCTTTGACAAGCGGTCTTGCCTGGTAGCCAGTAGTGAGGAATAATAGCAAAATATAGGCAAAATAAGTATTTTGCTTTATTTTACTTGATTATAAATATAATTGGAGGGACGGGTAAATTACAGAAGGTAGTGGCTGTATGAATTCCACTGTACTAGTGCAATAAAAAAGGATAACCATGGAGAAATAACATATAGCAACATGTTTTTTATTTGACAAGTGCTGTTCTTTTATACCCTATCCCAGTGAAATAAAAAAACACAGTCAGCAACATATAGCAGCAAGATGTTTTTATCAAGTAATCAAAACCTGCTGTCCTCTGTTGCTATGCACAGTTCAGATAATAGTTCTTCCACATCTAAGCTATGATGTACCCATTTGAATTAATAGTGCCTCCAGATGCTGTTCTGTAATGGGCTAGAAATAACACAGGTGAGGAAAGGAAACTGATTTTACCTATGGTCATCTGACCCCAGTAACATTAGAAAAGAGGATGAGCAATATACAGCACCAATGTGGGCTTAATTGACTGTCAAATTCACTTAGTTGTTTAGATCATACCTGAATGAATATATAATGGACAAATGCTAATGATTTAAATATTTTTGATAACCACTTCATTAAAAATGTTAACACTATTATTTTAACACAATTTTTATTTTAATGAATGAATGTAGTGAGCCATAAGCATGCATGTTCATAGGACAGTTTATTTCACTTACTATAAATTTTGCTATGTAGAAATGAAATGTTTTGTCATATATGATATGGAATAAAATGTTCTAATATAATTTATAGCTTTGATTTTTGTATCATTTATTAGACATCTACCTTCTGCTGAACATTTCTTTAACTGTACTGTACATGTGTATGGGGGGGGGGGTCTGTGTCATATTCAAAAACGCTATACATATAATACCTACCATGATTTTTTATTTCCTATATTGTTTGATTTTACCATGTTTCCTTGTTTCTTTCTGTAACCACATATAGTCAGTTGATTAGAGACACAACCACATATAGCCCAGGCAGTACTCAGATACAGGGGTAGAAATATCAGCTGTAATCTCTAAAAGAACAAGAAACTTACTAGAAGCATCATCACACACACACACACACACACACACACACACACACACACACACACACACACACACACACACAAACAAGCCATTAAGATTCTCCCTACTACTAGTTGCCGTAATGGTAGAAATACCAGCTACAGTTCATGGAAGAACAAAAAACTTGCCCTAGAAGTGAGAGCACACAGGCATAATGTTGTCAAGATCTAACAACAGTACGCTCAATCTTATATAATAAACAGATGCCCATCCAAAATAAGTTATTCTTCCTGAAAAAAAAGAGAGAGAGAGATAATCTATTATAAAAAAATACCATCTTTAACAAGAGATCTGAAAGCACAAATTAAAACCAGAGGCAAATCATGATTAGACCTAGAAAGGAAATAACCAAAGTAAAAGAAAACACTTCCAAAGGCTAAGAAAAGGTATCAGAATAAATGCCAGTAAAGCTAAAGTGACCTACCTTTGTAATCTGCAAACTACTCTAATCAGACAACTAAAAAGACTTTATCAGACCATAAAGAAAACAAAAGTACTAATAAAATATTTCCAAATGGTACCAGCAATGCACAGGCCATCAGACAAAGCATCAATGAAGTGAAAGACAAAAAAAAGATCCTCTTTCCCTGAGCAACGTTCTTTAACATTTCCGACCACCAACCTCATAACCTCCTAATCCCCTAACTCCCTACATGAATACATTCAGCCACCCTTCTGCTTAAAATCCTTTTCTAAAAAAGGCATTCAGGGGCTATTATATAAAAACAGACTACCATTGCAACTCAAACAACCACCCACTGTAACATATATTCAATATTGTCTTCACTCAGAAATCCATCCCACCCACATTTTAAATATTCATTAATCCTGCCTTTCCCCAAAGTTGTTACTGCTACTACAGACACTGAGTACAATAAAATTAAAGGCCAAACAACTTACTCTTGTTAGCAATAACCAGAAACAACATGCAGATGAAATATTGCTGGTTCAAACCAAAGATGAAAAAAAGAAATATGCCAGAAACACATGTAATGGATTTCAGGAAAACATGTTCCGGGATATCTTAGGTGGTTCAGTACATTATAAAGCTGGCAAGCTATACTGTTCCATTCTGCTCACTTTTAAACCCTCATTAATATTGCCTCTCCCCAAAGTTGCTACTGCTACCACAATCACTGATTACAGGTCAATAGCCAATGCCTATCCTTAAGCCAAAGTTCTAGAAAAGTAATCTATAGGCAAATATTTTAATATATTTAAAAAGTATGACATACTCACAGAAAACAACATGGATTCCATCCTAGCTGAAATGCACTAACAGCATTATATACTTAACTAACCACATCTATAGCACTAGAGAAAATAAACTACTCACGAGTGCCATTTTACTGGACAGGCAACCAGCTACTACTTCAACAGCTGGACAAAACTGGCTTTGCTCAAGAATTTGTTCATTGGTTCCCAAACTACCTAGACAACAGCACCTTTGTAATGTTGTTGTTGTTTGTATAACTTAATAACGCTATCTCACAGATAGGGTGTACAGCAAAAGGAGTCACGGTGGGCTCAATGCAAGGACCACAGCTATTCTTTCTATTTATCAATAGTCTGCCTTACAATCTTCAAAACATCAACTGTACACTGTATGCAAATGATGCTTATTGTGCTTTCAAGAGGACATAAATCACATAAAATAAATATATTAAATCATCAGTTAAAAGATCATTTGCCCAGATATGAAATTGGCTGACTTGTAATAATCTGATAGTTAATACCAAAAGTCTGCTACCATGATAATAAAAATTCAGAAGAGACTCACACAGGCTCAGCCTGTAAACATTAAGGAACTAGAAGGAATAGTTATACGTTCAAATGAACTACAAAACTATCTGGGGGTTATGTTAGCCAACAAGTTATCCTTTGGCTGACATGTAGACATACATGTTGACAAACCTGTAAAGCATCTAAAAGTGTAATGGTTGCTTCTGATCAAGAGGTGCTACTTGAAGTGGTTTGGGCACCTAGAAAGCATGTCTTCTGATTACCTCATGCAGTAGCTGTTCCAGACACAGGACATGCTGGAGAGACTGTAGCTCTCATTTGGCCTGGAAATGATTGAGGTAGCATTAGAATGATCTGGAAAGTGTTGCCGGGGATAGATAATACTGGTTTGTCTTGTTCAAGTTTGTTACATACCTCTCAACTGTCCAGATTTTCATAGAATGTCCAGATTTTTTATTCATTTTTTGTTATGTTCCTCTTAAAATTTGGAGTTTTCTGGGAAATCACTGAGGATTGAAGTCAATAATTTATGACATACTTTTGAGTTTCACAATTCATATCTTTCAGAAAATGTGTGCTAGTACATATACTGTTATTCTAGTAATTGTTGAAGTTTATAAGAGCAATATTTAGAATCTGTCTATACTCCTATATTCTTCGGGCCTTTGTCTCCCTATTATTTTAGGCTACATATATATCCTTTTGTTTATTAGGCTTTGGGGAAACATTAAAGAATCGGGTTGGGTAGATAAGTTATTACTGACATTTGAATGTCAATAAATGAGGGAGAGTAAAACTAGATTAGTATATTTATCTATTAAATCTTTTAATAGTCAGCTTTATGTAAGGCAGGGAAGTCTTTAACTATGTTCTGGTACAGTTCACTAAGTCCCCTTCCATCCATGGACCATTTCAACAAAAACACCCTTCTAAAAAAAGCTAGTGGCCATGGGTAAAGATGAGGGCAAACCCCCATGCCCCTTATCTAGTAGGATTTGTCTCTGTACATATTATTTTAATATTACATCATATGAGATCACACATCCTCTGGGGGGGGGGTATCTATTTTTGCTGAAGTGGTCCATAGATGAACCGAGACTCAACAGACCAGTCATATGTTGTCTTACTGCCCATTTTATTTTAACTGATACAGAACAGTATCCATGAACTGGTAAGCCCAGCTTCACTGGATGGACACAAACCTGGTCTTAGGATTTCCAAGTAAGTCTCAAAATGTTACCTAGTTAAAATGTTGACTTCTAAATATTGTTAATTTAAATGGGAAGGAGAAGTGTAAAAAGAGAATAGTAAATGTGTGCATTTGATCACAACTCACTTAAGAAACAATAAATGTAGTTTTGTTTATTTGATTTGATTTGTATTTCACTGGAGTGCCTTTGGTGACGAGAATTCATGTCCTTTTTTGTCCACCTGGGTCTCTGACTTCCTCCCCAACCCACAGACAAGACAATAAATGAAATGCCTCTAAACTGTCTGTATGTGCACGTGTGGTTTGTGTCTGAGTGTTCCTTTATGTGTCTGCACCCTGTGCTGCACAGGTGCCAATGCAACAAAGCACATGGGGCAATGATTTACAGCTTCTCAACCAGCACACCTGAACTGGTACGTGTCTTAATTTTCACAGAGTCTAATAGATAAATTACCATTGGCATGCCTGCATTCTAACCTGTATATGTTGTTAAGCATGGGTTGCTTGTCCGACTTATACCTGCTGCTTTTTGGGATAGGTTCATCCTCTCCCATGATCCTGCATTTAATGAAACTGGTCTGATAAAATAAATGATCATGTGTATAAATATCTGTCTGCTTGGGGGGTGTTTACGTCTGTTAATTGGAGAAATAATAGAGAATCATAGGAAATCTTATGTACAGTGTGTTTTGTTGTTTTATGAAGAGATTGATAATATTTTTAACATATGTAGGAGAACCTCATCTTTAATGTAGCCTGAATGAGGCTCATTTTACTATATAGTCAGAAAACCAAAGACAGAGATGAATTAAATGTAACGGCAATGATCCCTTTTAACTGGTTATAGCAAGTTTGCAATTGTGGTTTTTGCATATAACTTATTCTTGCTAGCAATAACCAGAAGCAATGTGCAGGATAAATATAGTTGGTACATCCTGAAGCTGAAAAATATATTACATGTGAAAAGGCAGAAAGCCTGGTAATGGCTTAAAGGGCAATTATTACAAGGCATCATGGGTTATTCAGTACATTATAAAGCTGTTGAGTCATATTTAGGATTGACTTAAGGTGTAAATTGCAAATACAATGCACATATGCTAAAAGAAAAAGAAAACTAAAAAAAAAAAAAATGAACAAACTGCAAATATATGGCATGTATGCTGTACGCAACTATGCCGACAGTAATTTCCTGTTTGACTAATGTTAACATTCAGAAATGTGTGTTGGTTACTGTATGGAGGTCGATCTGTTATAAAACACTGCCCTGTACCTCGAAGCTGACCTGTAAAGATCTGTGTCACTTTTTAGGTTTAAAGTTAAAGTAAGAGTTGGAATGCCATCTTGCAGCCTAAACTCTAGACTGAAACATTCCTGGCTCAAGATTGGATGACCAAATGCTGGAGAGATTTGTTATAACTCTGACAGTCATTTATTCCATTGAAATGTATTAAGAACCTCTGGTTGGCACAGAGTATGCTCAGGAAATTACCAGGTAGTGTGTCATTAAAATACATGAACGGTATTATGAAATTCTGGCTAACTGGTCCAGTGAGACCAAGGGAAACAAACTGCTTTTGAAGAGTGAATTCTGCACATTTCACATGAAAATCTAGTACCCTTTTTCTAAATTCATGATGCACATTTTGTAGGTGTTGCTAGTCTAATAATGTGAACACTACTTATTTAAAACTGTCCAAACTTGTGTATACAGCCATAAGCTTTACTAGATGTACTTCCAGTTAACAGAAAATCTATTGAAAATTTACATTCTGAGTGAAAAGTACAGTTTTGTACCTACCATAAATGTAGATGTTCGAGGATCCACATTGCTGCAGTCCTAACTATTGGGTAGTCCGCTGTCCAGTCGGCCCGAATACCAAAGTATATGGCTGACGTCGGTCAGGGCGCATTAGACTGACGTCAGTACGTCAGGGTACTAATGCGCATGACCGATGTCATATCCTCAGTCTTTTCTTGCCCCAGATGTCAGAAGACCCTGAAAAGCTAAGGCCAAAACCAAAAATTCCAAACATACCTGCACCAAAAATATGTACAATATATACAAAATTACCAGAATATAACCTCACCTACACAACCACCCTTAAACACAGAGGGGAAGGAGGGAGGGTAAATTGGACTGCAGCAATGTGGATCCTCGAACATCTACATTTATGGTAGGTACAAAACTGTACTATGTTCTTCATTCCACATTGCTGCAGTCCTAACTATTGGGTAGAATCCCAAAGCAGAGGTAAGGGAGGCTGGCAAATCATAAGGAAGCAGGAACTGACAACATGCCTTGCAAAATAGCTGTGGCAAAACCAGCCCTAGACTTAGAGTAGAGAGGAAGGTGATAATGCTTAGAGAAAGTATGCACTGAACTCCAAGTAGCTGCCTCCAAAATATCCTTAGTGGCCACGAGCCCCTTAGAAATGCTGTAGAAGTGGCAGTAGCCCTAGTGGAATGAGGCCTAATTCCAGCTGGAATCTCCTTGCCATGATGGGAATAACAAAATGCAATGCAAAACCCAATCCACCTAGAAATAGTTTGTTTTGACACAGGCTTGCCCTCACGAACCCAAAGCAAAAGAAACAAACAACTGCTGAGACTGCCTAAAATCCTTAGTCCTGCTCAAATAATAACGCAATTGCCTGTGTACATCTAAAGAGTGCAAAATCTTTTCCCCTTTATTTTGGGGATCTGCATAAAAAGTAGGCAAATGAATAGTTTGGTTTAAAGCCACACTAGAAACCACCTTAGGCATAAAGGAAGGATTAGTACGTAATGATACCCTATCCTTATGGAAAATCAAAAAGGCTCTACCGCCATAAGGGCCTGCAACTCAGAAACCCTTCTTGCAGAAGTAATGGCCAACAAAAAGCAGTCTTCCATGACAAATATTTCAATTCAGCAGTAGCCGAGGCTCAAAAGGTTGTAGAGTAAGTTTCTCCAACACAAAATTGAGATCCCAAGCAGGAGTAGGAGCTCTACGTGGGGTCTTATATTCTTTGCCCTCTAAGAAATTGCTTGAACAAAGGATGCGAAAACAATGGTGGGTCACAATCATAGTGAGCTGAAATTGCTGCAGCATGAATCTTAATGGAAGAGAAAGACAAACCTTTGTCCAATAACTCAGTAAGATATTGAAGAGCCACACTCAAATTAGGCTCAGAAATCTCCAAATTGTTTGCTGCACTCCAAAATAAAAATCTCTTCCATTTTTCATGACACTTTCCTTGTACTAGGTCTTCTGGCTTCCATAATCACATTTAAAACTTGTTGAGGAAGTTGAGACCTGCTGTCTTTCAAAACAGAATATGCCAGGCTGTTAGATGAAGAGATTGAAGCTTGACATTGAGCAGGTGACCGTCCCTCTGAGACAACAGGTGTGGAATCAAGGGTAAAGGCCATGGAGGCTTCCTTACCAGACTCCTCAGTAATGGGTACCAGTGCTGCCGAGGCCAAACTGGAGCTATTAAAATCATCCTTGGCTTGTCTTGTCTGACCTTTAGAAGCACCTTTGGGAGAAGAGGCAGAGGTGGAAAAGCATACACATGAAGATTTTTCCAACTGAAAGAAAGAGCATCCACTTTCCAAGCTGTGTGATGAAACCTCTTTGTGCAAAACTTTGGCAGCTGGTGGTTTAGTGGAGAAGCGAACAGATCTATGTCTGGAGTTCCCCATGACACTGTCAATTTTGAAATACATGAAGATCCAGTTTCCACTCGTGGGGATCCATGATTTGTCTGCTTAACACATCTGCTAAGGAGTTCTGTGCTCCCGGCAGAAACCTTGCCTGAAGAGTTAGTTGCAAGCTGAGCGCAGTCTCCCATAAAATCATTGCTTGCCTGCACAATGGGTAAGAATGTGTTCCCCTTGTTTGTTGATGTACCACATGACAGTTGTGTTGTCTGTTAGAATCAACACCTGCCCTGGAAGAAGTAACTCCTTGAAAGCCATTAATGCAAACTGGACTGCTAACATCTCTTTCATGTTGATATGTAGATGCTGTAGTCTGGCAGGCCACTTGTCTTGTATCCACTTTCCATTTAGATGAGCTCCCCAAGCAATGTCTGAGGCATCTGTCGTTAGAATCTGACTCGCCTCTGGCCGGGTCACAGAGAGTCCCTTGTTTAGGTGACATTCCTGAGCCCACCACAGAAATTCCTTTTGAATGCAAGGTATTATTTGAATGACAGTGTCCAAATCCTGGCAGTGCTGTGTCCATACATTTTGAGATACCATTGCAGCTTCCTCATATGCAGTTTGGCATTGGGAAGCACCAGAATACAAGATGCCATGAACCCTAAGGCTTGAAGGACTGTCCTTGCAGTCAGCCCGGACTGAAGAGATAGTTGATGGAAGTAACTGGAAAGAGTCATTTGTTTGTCCGGGGTTAAAAGGCCATCTGGGCTGCTGTATTCAGTCTCACACCCAGAAAGCACATGTCTTGAGAGGGTACTAGACTGGACTTTATTTCGTTCACAGAATACCCTAGGCATCTTAGCACTGCTATGACATAATCCAAATGCTGTAGAAGGTCTTCTTTTCTTGAGCTAGAATCAGGCAGTCGTCCAAGTAAGGATAGATTTGAATTCCTTTTAGCCTGAAGTAAGCTATCACTGGAGCCAGAACCTTTGTGAATACTCTGGGCGCAGTGGATAAGCCAAAGGGCAATGCAGAGAACTGATAATGAGAATTTCCAGCTCGAAACGCAGATACTTCCTGCAACTTAGTCTTATAGGCACATGAAGGTAAGCTTCCTTGAGATCTAAAGTTACCATCCAGTGATCCTTGCCCAGCAGAGGTAAAAGCTGTTGTAACGTCAACATTTTGAACTTGGGAATGTCCAGATAAGTGTTGAGGATAGATAAATCCAAAATTGGCCTCCACGTGTTCCCCTTCTTCGGTACTAGGAACAGGCGAGAATAAAATCCTAGGCCCCTTTCTGGCACAGGAACTGGCTGAATGGCCCCTATGTGGAGCAACAGAGAAATTTGCTTGTGAGCCTCTTGTCTTTGTAGAGGAGGAATGTCTGGCATGCCTTTGAAAGGAGGCATGGTATGGAAATAAAACCTGTAACCGTGGTGAATGATATCCAGAACCCATCTGTCTTGGGTAATTAAATCCCAATTTTCTTTGAAAAGAGACAGCCTTCCTCCCAAAGGTGCTGCCAGGCGAGAATGTACTGGCAGCTGAAAAGGCAGGTCATTGGGTCTGCTTACGAAAGGACTGACCCCTGCCCTCACCAGAAGTCTGAGCAGGGGAACTCCTGTCCTAGGCCTAAAAGAACCTTGAGCTCTGCCCCTACCACGTCTAGACCTACCCCTAGACTGGGAATCATAAGCAGGATAAGTCCATCCCTTAGTAGGCCAATTTCTACTAAACTTCGGAGGCTGCACCTGCAAAAAATCCTTAACAGTTTGCATAGACTTAGCCTTGTCCTCCATTTTCTTTAAGACTGCTTCCACAGGCGAACCAAACAACACATCAGACTGCAAAGGAGCATCCAAAATCCTTGTTTTAACATGCTCAGCTAAATTCTGATCTCTCAACCAGGCATGCCTACGAAGAACAGAACCAGTGGCAGCCACCCTCGAGGAGGCCTGCACAGCATCAAAACCACATTGCAAGGAATGTTTACCCACCTGTTCAGACACATGAACTAAATCCTGCAACTCTTTACACTCAATACCTTCTGCCAGAGCATCCACCTTAGATTTCAATTGTGAAAGGAGATAATTCTGATATTTTAACATGTGAAACTGACAATTCAACGCCCTCATGGCTAAAGTGGAAGAAGTATACACTTTCTTTCCCCATCTATCCAAAGCCCTTGCCTCTTTATCAGGAGGAACAGGATTTTTAACAACAGAGGCCTTCACACCTTTAGGCCCCTGAGAGACAGTTTCTGGGTCTGCCCTAGGACTCTTAAAAGATACTTATGAGCTTCAGGCACCCTATAGTACCTATCCGGTTTAACTGGGGCAGGAGGCAAAGAATCAGGATTGAGGGAAGCCTCTGCAAAAACATCTTCCACCACATTCAGAACAGGAGGTATAGCTAAAGGCCTATGCTGGGGTAAAACAAGAATTCCCTAAGCCTCTTCCTGGAATCAGAGAAATCTTGACCTTCCCATTTAAAATGCTCCCTCATGGAATGCAGAGTCTCTGAAAATGAAAAATCCTCAGGAGGAGAAGCTGAAGGAGTAGAATCATCCACATCAGAATCAGAATAAGGAGGATACTCCTGCAAGTCTTCAGTCAAGACTCAGAAGCCTCCGAACATTGCTCAAAACTCTCAAACTCAGGTTCTACCCTAGGCCTCTTATCAGGAGGGGCATAGAACCTCTAATCATAGTAATCAAATCCTCTGCCATTTTAAGCATATGTTTCTTAGGCAAAGACCCTGAAGCACTAGGAGAAACCCCCACTGAAGTTAAACTTGGCCTGCCTCTCAAAGAAGCCTTGGAAACAGAAGGGAGGCCCTAACCACCTTAGGAAGAGAGGGAAGAACAGCCACCTGAGAAGCCCCTCAGCCTGGCCTACTTCCTGCGAGGATACATCCTGTAACAGTAAAGTCTCTCCCTGAGACTCCAAAGAAACACCTGGCAAAACCTCCGGCTCCACTGAGCCTTCTAAAGATCCGGCGCCAGGGACTGTCGGTTCTTCCACTCTAGGCTTTGCTGCTTTGTCCTTGCGCTTTTTGGCAAGCGGCCGGAGCCTCCGACGGCATTTTATAATTACAACGCTTCCCAAAACTAACCTGGCACAGTCTAACCTTCTCTTAATAGTGCGTTTGTTAAATCTAGCACAAGAGCGGCATCCAACAACGCGTGCTCAGGCCCTAAACAAGGTATACACAAAGTATGGTAATCCCTATGAGGTATCTGTTTCCCACAAGAAATACAGTTATTCACTTTTTCTGACATCCGGTTAAATACTGAGGCAAGAAAACCAAAATATTCCCAACGGGTACTTAGCCAACTTTGATTCGGTCTGAAACTCTGACTTCAGAAACTTTCAGAACGCCAACCTGCACTCGCAAAATTGCTTCTGCATCGGACCATGCGGCAAAAAAGACTGAGGATATGACGTCGGTCATGCGCATTAGTACCCTGACGTACTGACGTCAGTCTAATGCGCCCTGACCGACGTCAGCCATATACTTTGGTATTCGGGCCGACTGGACAGCGGACTACCCAATAGTTAGGACTGCAGCAATGTGGAATGAAGAACATCCATTGATTTGACCACCTTATTTTTCCCATGTACTACATTACAAAACCTACTAATGAAAGTAAATGAGTTTCTTCATTAACAGACAATTTAAAAGAAGACCAGTTTGTCTTTTATTTTTAGGTGTAAAAAATGCATTTTTTAGTCTAAAAAAGAGAAATAATCTCTAAATAGAACTTTAAGTCACATACAAAGTATCAAGAAACTTGCCAGTTTTGAAACATAAAGACACAGTAAAGGATGCACTCAAGTCACACACGTAGTAAAGAATTAAAAGAAATTACCTAGCAGAGCTTGAAAAAAAGGTGAGAGACACATACAACATCAGAAATATAACTGTCTTGCAAATACTTAACCTCTGGTGTGACAGTGTAAGCTCACACCTGAGAAGGTAGATGGCAAGGTTTAATAATTACGCAGAGTTACTGACTACAGCTAGAGAAAAAATGTTTTGAAAAGTGTTAATCCACATAGCAGTAGATACAATGTATGACATTTGAGTCCCTCTTCACAGATGCAGACAGTTTTCTTCAATATGTGATAGTCAGATTAAGCACACACACACACACACACACACACACACACACACACACACACACACACACACACACACACACACACACACTGAAGCTAAGAGCAACACAGTTTATATATTCAAGTTTCTCTATCAGGAAGAAAATCAGTCATTTGCAATGTATCACACAACAATAAGAAAGCTTTCTAAAACTGGTTGGCTCACCAATACAGACCTAGAAAAAAAATATACAGTTATTATACATTTGTGTTCATTAGGAAAGGTGGAACACAAGGTTTTAGGGTCAAAATCTGAGACAGCAGTAGTCACTATTCCTTGACTGTTCACTCTTAAGGTATATCCAGTGTTTAAGCCAATAAAATAGAGATGAGAAAGTCACACATGATTTACAAACTAGATGACACTACAAATCACCTTATGGTTGGCACAGCGCCCCAGATCTTAGTATTCCTGCTTCCAAATTTTTCGTTCTGGTGTTCATTTCTTGACTCGGGTGCCTGCTATCTGGATTCTGCATGTGTCCACGTGGCTTTTGTTGACAGTTTTTATTTCTTGTCACATCCCAAGCATAAGCTGTAGGTAAAATGCCAGTCTTCCAAATTCCTCATAAGTATGCATGCAATGTGTGTGGGTGAGTGGGGAGGTGCATGCTTGCACATCCTGTAATTGCATGGCTTCCTGACTAAGGTTAGTTTCTCTGCCTTATGTCCATGGACTGCTGGAAAAGACACTGTCTCCTTCACAAACCTTAAATAGATAAAGCAGGCATTACAGGACGAATGAATGAAAAGTATGTTATCCAAGAACACAAGAAATAAATATCAAATGAATAAGAAGCAGGCAAAGTAATAAATGATGACCGTAACAAGAACAAAAATATGTTGTAGTAGACAATTTAGATTTTTATGTGGAAAATACCTTCTAAGAGGACCAAGTCCAGCATATACAAAGACAAAAACAAATTTGAAAAAGCCAATCCATTTGCAGAGGTATGTAAGGCAAAATAATTTCTAGATCAAAAGTATTATAATAAATTTGGCAAAGGAAACGGACTAGCCGTAAACTTAGAATAAATTATGAACACAGCTTAATGGCAGAACGGTACAATAAAGGCTCGTACGATTAGCGCTTTCTTTCACTTTATTTAAAACGTGAACTTCTTCAGAAACAAGAACATGTGCCCTCCCCAGCACAAGTCTTATAAACCCTTTTGAAACAGGATATGATGTCATGAAGTTCTACTTAATTTTTAAAAATATGCACACAAAAATATGCAATGTTATAAATCTACATATGTGTACAAAAAACATCGTAGTGTTTAAAATTGAACACCATACTGTCATAACAAGTGTATTCTAGTATTTTAAATGCTCAATATGATAAAATGACATGATTCAATACAAAATATATTCCTAAATAGAAAACTTGGAATACTTGTCATCATTACAAAAGTTATGACTTATTCCGAGCACATATCTACAATTGTGATACCTTTAATAAAGCAATAAAATACATTGTTCTTTGTATGTTATACAAATATACATCTATAAATTCAAAATGTATTATTTGTATAACAGAAAACATTTCATATTAATTACTTCATTAAGACCAGGGTACTGGTCTGCCCCTAGTAACAATTGCCAAAGTGTCTCCTTTTGCTCTAATTTGTTGTTAACATCCCCCATAAATGCCATTTTTTCTATGTGGTCTAAAACAAAAAATTCAAACTTTTTAAAGTCACTACATACCAAAGAATGCCTTGCAAGTGCATTATTTTTATCTTTGTTTTTTATAGCTAGAGTGTGTTCGTAAATTCTCCGCTTTAAAAATCTGACAGTTTTACCCACATAATAACATTCACAGGATACACAACAGGCCAAATAGACCACACATTCACTGTGACAATTGAAATATTTCTTAGCCCAGAAGGTCCTTTTTAGATGGTCTTAATGAAGTAATTAATATGAAATGTTTTCTGTTATACAAATAATACATTTTGAATTTATAGATGTATATTTGTATAACATACAAAGAACAGTGTATTTTATTGCTTTATTAAAGGTATCACAATTGTAGATATGTGCTCGGAATAAGTCATAACTTTTGTAATGATGACAAGTATTCCAAGTTTTCTATTTAGGAATATATTTTGTATTGAATCATGTCATTTTATCATATTGAGCATTTAAAATACTAGAATACACTTGTTATGACAGTATGGTGTTAATTTTAAACACTACGATGTTTTTTGTACACATATGTAGATTTATAACATTGCATATTTTTGTGTGCATATTTTTAAAAATTAAGTAGAACTTCATGACATCATATCCTGTTTCAAAAGGGTTTATAAGACTTGTGCTGGGGATGGCACATGTTCTTGTTTCTGAAGAAGTTCACGTTTTAAATAAAGTGAAAGAAAGCGCTAATCGTACGAGCCTTTATTGTACCGTTCTGCCATTAAGCTGTGTTCATAATTTATTATAATAAATTTGACAGAAAGAGATAAAATTGCCATTTGAAACAGAAAAGTTTATAATCAAGAATGATTGAGCAGAACCGAATGGAGATGTTAATGATGTTACAGAGAATAATACAGTTAATGATGATTGATTTTATATACAGGAAGATGACAATAATAACAACCCAGAGATAAAGATGAAAACTGTATAAGCAGGAAGTAAAAAGTGCTGATTGAGTCTGGACTTGAAGTAAATATATTATAAAAAAATGATTTATGCAAAAAATATGTGACTAATACTAAAATTGTTTACCATTCTATGAGACCACTACCGATGAAAAGGCTGCCACTCATAAGATACAATGGTTTGGGACAAAACAGTAACAGCTTTACTCTCCTGATCTACATAACAGCCAAGTTATTAGGAATCATGTGCATCAAATAAAATATAAATAAGGTAAGGAGACATTACAGAGGCTAGCCAGTTTATAAGAATACAAAAAAAAAAACAGTTTTAGAGGCCTGCAGACTGGAAAGGTTACCAGGTTAAACTGTACATTAACTGTGAAGGTGTACCAGTAATGTCACCCTATCACAATGCAAGTGTGAGACCAAAAACTCTGAAAAAGAAACTAAAATCAAAAAACAATAACTATAAATTTCAAAACTCACTGTTACACTGTTAAAGAATGTTTCCATTTTCCTCATGCCAGACATAATTTTATATCTCTCTGTCTATCCATATAAAAGAATGTCGTACCAGATGTCACTTGGACAGTAAACTAGCTGTAATGTTTAAAAACAATGGAGTTTAAGCCCTTTCATTCCATTTAATTCAAACAGGAACTTCTTCAGAAATAAAGTATCAACTGTTCTGGTGGATTATATAACCCTATATATATATATATATATATATATATATATATATATATATATATATATAAACAGGGATTTTTGCTACTTTGTATCTGAAGAAGTTCCTGTTTGAATTGAATGGAAAGCATTTAAACTCAATTCTTTTAAAAATAAACTTGGTTTGCAGTCCAAGTGACATCTGGTTCAGCATTCTTTTTTATTTTTTGGTTACCTTGTTTTATCATGTTTTTTTGTTGTTTTCCTTTGGAATACACACACACACACACACATATGTGTGTATATATATATATATATATATATATATATATATATATATATATATATATGGTTACCTATTGTATTCTCGAAAGCCGACAATATTGAATCCGACATTGTCGACATGAGAATAGTAAAAGTGCAGAACATCGAACGGGTAAACAGAAATCTCCATAAGGGGAGATTTCCATTTACTTCAATGTAGTGTGGTCTTGGAGTTGGTATATTTAAGTAGCGGGGGGTGTGGGGGGTGCAAGGGTGTTTGCCCCCCCTGCCTACACCCTTTAGATTTTCTTTTTTTTTTAGTTTATTTTTTTGGAACATTCGAAATTTTAATGGTTCGATCAATAAAGGTCGACCTTTAGTGATTCGAACCATTAAACTTTCAATGTTCTAATATAGTCCCTTTATACATATATATATGATTACATCATGACTGGTCAACAACACAAACGAGCAACAGATAAATGAGAGAACAAAAATGAGTGACTCTTCAAAGATGTGTCATATAAAATGAATGATTCACAAAATGTTGATAATTTCTGTCCCACTATCAATAAACCCCAGCTACAAAACCTAGATTAAGCCTTGCCCCCTATGCTCCACCTGCTCATGCGTGCTAACCCAAACCCTAACCCCAGCCCTGCCTCTAACCGTAATCCTACACATTACATTAGTGAAAGCACTTTCATTAACAGTATCACTACTCAAGACAAAAGGAAACAGACATGACACCAAAAAGAAACACCACTAAATCCCCTTACCAAACTCTAGTGCTAACCCCAACCCACAAACTCTCACATAACACATACTACTTGCTATAATGTGATCATGCACATTTTCACAACCACCTCCTTTTCAGTCAAAATTTCATTTTCCTGGACATTCCTACATATGTACCATATACAAAGCTGAATTCAGCTAAATGTCATTCACACAAATATGTAGTTATATTTGTCCTGTCACTCATTTTTACACCCATACAAACTTGTTGATCAAATCAGTTATCAACCATTTTAACAACACACACAAATATCTATATATATTTACATGTATACACATACATTACAACTCCAGGATTGCTGTATTTCAGAGAAAGGAGTATACTCCAGGGTAGTGTAACTTCAGACTTGGTATGTTTCTCCTAACTTTTCACTCTTAGTTCTCCTGTTCTGATGATCACAGTTATGGTCAGTAAAATTTCAACAGCCACTCCAATAACACAACCACTTAAGCACATACCATTTCATTTAAGAAACAAACTAGAAAATAACTCAGAAAGCTCACTCGAGCAGATATAATAGAGAGAGGGCTAAAGGTCCAACAATGTAGAATCCATCTACAATGACAAGTCACAAATCAAGATATCCACCAGAAAAAAGGCTTTGTCTTGACATGTGGTCAGCTAATAAGGTCATGAAAAGAGAAAGACACCTCACATCTGAGCAGCCAAGTGCAGAATGCTCCACATTTCACATAGATTTAGCCCACTGTTCTGCTCTTCCGCAATGAACAACAGTGGCTCCACTTTGCAATTTCTGATTGGCTTATATACCTCAGTTATGGCCAGTTGGTATCTTGGTATACGAGCCAATCAAGTAACCACTCCTTTGGCAAATGGGGCCAATGAGGAGGCACAGAATGTGGCCAATCACATGCTGCTGGCAGTTTTCACGCCATGATAATACCTTCTAAATGGGTATTGCAGCAGGGCACAACAATATCATTACATTACGTTCAAACATATTTTCATGTGTAGTATCCTGTCTATCAAGGCTTAGGCAATTATAATATGGGAGTCTTTAGCACTATTTTTGAACAAAACTGAAACCAAATGAAGTAAATGCAGTGGTCAGTAGTTTCACCATTTCCCAACAGGAATGCACTTGCGTCCTGTAAAGGAAGAAACTATCAATGCCTTTCACAATAGTTAGAGCCTGAAGCAGAGTGCTGTTCTGAAACTAGAGGTAGTCTTCCAGGACAGGGCTAATGTAACTGTAAAATATTCTGTGAAAGAGTAAATCAGAGATGAGGAAGAATTGTTTGAGTAATCCAAGACTGCAGTTACCTGTGAATCTCAGCGTACATTAACTGTAAATCGCTTGTTTTTTTAAATGCAGCTGGGTGCATAGATCTCCCCCTAGGTTATAAAGTGTTGGAGCTGAAAGTTTCAGTGAAAGAGTTACAGTACTTGTTATGTCACTGCCGCTTCTCACATAACCTGTACTACCTAGTACTGCTTAACCATTTCAATTGACTCTACTCCTTTATAACTGTTTAATAATTGATATACTCCATTTGTGAATTGAATAATTCTAATGCCTTTCAGTATTTACTCACCCAACTTTACTTACTTTACTTGTGTATTCACCAGTTCCTGGTTTTAACTCCAGTGTTATTCCTGTCCCTTTTAATCCCTCCTAAAATTGGTGATTTTGAGAAAAAGATAGTGAATTACACTTAACAAATGACAAGAATTATAAACTTGTTTTTCAAAAAATGTGTATTAATATAATATAAGCTATAGTTTAAGTTCCCTGATAAATTCTTGATTTGTTCCCAATTCTGCTTTGATTTGTCCTTGACTGGCTGAGTCAACAGATGTAGCTGGGAACAGATGTGGAGGAGTTGGAAAAGCTGGAGCTGACAACCATTTTTTTTAGTATTTGCACTTGCGTGCAGTTATGTATACATTTTCTACTGAGTATATTTCATTTTAGTAATGGTTTCTGCCGATTGTATTTATTTAATTTATTGACATTCGATTACCAGAGTGGTCTGTGTGTGAATTATCTGCTTAAGTAAATGTCATTGGTGGTGGTTTTTAACTTTGAGTAAGATACAGCTTCTTTTTTAAGACATATAAGGATCGGTAATGTGGTTCTTCTGCAGTGGTCTTATTGTGTAGCAAATGTAGGCTGATTTTTATGCTCCAGTAGCTTTTTACGAGAATTATGGTGCAATTAGTAATTGCACTGCGGTATCAGTGTTGGCTAAGTAGGGTGGTTTGTACTTAACTTTGTACATGAATTATGGGCTTTTCAATAAGGGGAGATAAGAGATTCATGCACTATTGTGAAGAAGTTTGAAGCAAACCTGTTCTTGTAACTTTTCAAATAAATTACATCCTTGACACAAATGTATAATATTCCTTTCTGGTAAAAGTTCACTTCAGCCAGACCCCTTAGATGTGGTGCTTTTTGCGCACTGCAAAAATAGGGTGTTCCACATTTTGAATGTTTGTCACACATTGCTAAGGTCTGTGTTCAACTTTGGCCACTTAAGAGGTTGAGATCTTTTCCTCACGCAAAATGTAAAAGATATCGCAAATGAAGTTAGTACAGACAAAATACTCTTTATATTAGGTCTGAGATCTATGTATCACTGGCTCAAACCTCATAACAACCTTCTTCACACAAGATAAAGCATTAAAATAGGTTTTGAACAGGTTGAAGCACACTAGCAAATCAAAATGCAGACTTGGTACAAAAAGAAAAAAAAAATAATCTTATGATTTTTAACTTTTTACCTGATCCAGAACAAGAGATGTAACCAGAAAAAGAAAGGGCATGTCAATATATGATAATACTAACTGCAGCAAATGAAATATAGAGTTGGCAGTTATAGGGCAAGCTTCATCTAGAATTTCAGAGCAGCAATAAGCCTATTTGGAGACTAAATGAAAAAAATGTTCCTTTTATTTGTGGAAAGCAACTACAGGAGGCACTAGAAATGCTTATCTTTAAGGTAACACATTCTAATGTATTTTGATCCACTAAGTACAGCTTCATTACAGAGCTTTTTGTATTCTTTATGAGTCCTCATCCTCAGCCTCTGACTATCCTGTTCATTCCTGCTTCCTGTCTGGTTAAATAAAGTAGTGATGGGTTGTCATCCTAGGTGAATCCACTTTTTTATATGTACCCTACTTCCCTTGTGTGTCTAATCAAATACTTCAGGTTCTGTCATGTGCTGGTTGGAGTATTTGGATGGTGACCCTTCCTCCTGATGAAGCTAATACTTCCCATTAAGTCTACCATTTATTACCAGAGAATCACATAAATGAATATACATCCATAAAGTACAACCCCAGTCTCTTACGAGAAGAGGTAAAGGGGGTATATTCACTCATTTCCCAACATCCAACATGCCATGCCTTGGTTATAGCCATGGCTGCATAACTCTATATCAAGGAGACAGCTTACCTACATAAGAGGCAGATGTGGCTTTTGATATGGCCTGATGGCCTGCAGCCCTCCCATACATACTTAAAAAATATATTGCTCTACTTGTAACTAATTTCAGTAAAAATACATTTTTTGGTTTGGAACTCACACAGTAAGCAGTTTATACTGTGTGTGTGCAGAGTTCCAGTTTCTGATTAAAACAAAGGCAGCACTGAGTCAAACTTCATCCCTACTAAAGAAAAAGGCATTTATGCCCTGTGACACCGCTTCTTGCCATATTAGGGATGTAGAAATGATGTTGTGTGGGGGGCGGCTTGACTGCAAGACAAAGCATCAATGACCTGAGGCTGATTGCATCAGGTGACTGAGACAGCCAGAAGTGAAAGGAAATGATGAAGGTTGAATGTTGAGTTTAATGTAACTGTTGTGGACAGAAGATGAATGAGGCAGAGATACTAGAATTAAAACAACATTTTTTTATTTATTATATTATTTGTCAAGTTCAAGTTTTGTCAATACTGCTAGCAGCCATATGGATATTTATTTATTTTATTTATTTATTTATTTTGCTTTTGTTTGCCAAGTTTGTCTGACTGAGTTTAGTCAAAAAACCCTTTTCAGCAGAGGCCCAGTCAAAAAAGCTCCAACATATTACAAACATTAGACCTAAAAAGCAAGCTTTTAGCAAGGGGATATAGCAGCATTGAAATAGATAAGAGGCTGGGAGAGATACAAAGTCTCAGGGGTGATGTGGCACAACCTTATTTCTCAGATAGAGTGATTGAAGGAAAACCATTGAATAAGCACAAAAATAAGAAAGAGGTAAAGGTTCCACTGTTTTATACTACTGATGTCACTGTTACTCATCATCTTCTTTTGGCTGTTCCTGTTAGGGGTCGCCACAGTGGATCATCTGTTTCCATTTCTTCCTGTCCTCTGCATTTTTCTCTGTCACACCAACCACCTGCATATCTTAGGCCTGCCTCTTTTCCTGTTACCTGGCAGCTTCATCCTTAGCATCTTTTTCCCAATATACTCTGCATCCCTCCTCAGCACATGTCCAAACCAACGTAATCTTGCCTCTCTGGCTTTGTCTCCGAACCTTCCAACCTGAGCTGACCCTCTAATATACTTATTCCTAATCCTGTCCACCCTCATCATACCCAGTGCAAATCTTAACATCTTTAAGTCTGCCACATCCAGCTCAAACTCCTGCCTTTTTGTCAATGCCACTGTCTCCAACCCATATAACATAGCTGGTCTTACTTCCCTCTTGCAGACCTTCCCTTTCACTCTTACTGGTACACGTCTGTCACAAATCACTCCTGACACTCTTCTCCACCCACTCCGTCCTGCCTGTACTCTCTTCTTCACCTCTCTTCCACTCTCACCGTTACTCTGAACTATTGATCCCAAGTATTTAAACTCATCCACCTTCGCCACCTCTACTGCTTGCATCCTCACCATTCCTCTATCCTCCCTCACGTTCACACACATATATTCTGTCTTAGTCCTGCTGACCTTCATTTCTCTTCTCTCTAGAGCATATCTCCACCTCTCCAGGGTCTCCTCCACCTGTTCCCTACTCTCACTACAGATCACAATGTCATCTGCAAACATCATAGTCCATGGGGACTCCCGTCTGATCTCATCTGTCAATCTGTCCATCACCATTGCAAATAAGAAAGGGCTCAGAGCTGATCCTTGATGTAACTCCACCTCCACCTTAAATGCATCCGTTATTCTCACCGCTGTCACACTACCCTTGTACATATCCTGTCCCACTCTTACATACTTCTCTGACACTCCCGACGTCCTCATACAATACCACAACTCCTCTCTAGGCAACCTGTCATACGCTTTCTCTAAGTCTACAAAAACACAATGCAACTCCTTCTGACCTTCTCTGTACTTCTCCATCAACACTCTCAGAGCAAACATCGCATCTGTAGTGCTCTTTCCTGGCATGAAACCATACTGCTGATCACTAATCATCACGTCCCTTCTTAACCTAGCTTCCACTACTCTTTCCCATAACTTCATGCCGTGACTGATCAAATCTAATCCCTCTGTAGTTACTACAGCTCTGCACATTACCCTTATTCTTAAAAATCGGTACCAAAACACTTTTTCTCCATTCCTCAGGCATCCTCTCACTTTCCAAGATTTCATTAAACAATCTGCTTAAAAACTCCACTGCCATTTCACCTAAACGTCTCCATGCTTCCACAGGTATGTCATCTGGGCCAACAGCCTTTCCATTCTTCATTCTCTTCATAGTTATCCTTACTTCCTCCTTGCTAATCCATTGCACTTCATGATTCACTATCACCACATCATCCAACCTTCTCTCCCTCTCATTCTCTTCATTCATCAACCCCTCAAAGTACTCTTTCCATCTCCTCAACACACTCTCCTCACTTGTGAGTATGTTTCCCTCATTATCCTTTATCACCTTTACCTGCTGCACATCTTTCCTAGCTCGGTCCCTCTGTCTAGCCAATCGGTACAGGTCCTTTTCTCCCTCCTTAGTGTCCAACCTTTCATACAACTCTTCATATGCCTTATCCTTAGCCTTCGCCACCTCTTTCTTTGCCATGCACCTCATCTCCTTATACTCCTCTCTACTTTCTTCATTTCTCTGACAATCCCACTTCTTCTTTGCCAGCTTCTTTCCCTGTATATTCTCCTGTACTTCCTCATTCCACCACCATGTCTCCTTGTCGTCCTTCCTCTGTCCATATGTCATACCAAGCACCTTTCTAGCCGTCTCCCTTACCAGCTCTGCTGTAGTTACCCAGCTATTTGGTAACTCTTCACTGCCACTCAGTGCCTGTCTTAACTCATCCCTGAACTCCACCTTATAATTACCCTTTTTCAATTTTTACCATTTGATCCTTGGTACGGCCCTCACACTCCTCCTCCTCTTCTTGATCACCAACATCATCCTACAAACCACCATCCTATGCTGCCTAACTACACTTTTCCCAGTCACCACTTTACAGTCTCCAATCTTCTTCAAACTGGCCCTCCTACATAAGATATAATCCACCTGTGTGCATCTTCCTACACTCTTGTATGTCACCCTATGCTCCTCCCTCTTGTTAAAATATGTATTCACCACAGCCATGTCCATCCTTTTCACAAAATCCACTACCATCTGACCTTCTGCATTCCTTTATTTAACACCATACCTACCCATCATTTCCTCATCCCCTCTGTTCCCTTCGCCAACATGCCCATTGAAATCTGCTCCAATCACCACTCTCTCACCCTTGGGTACAGTCATCACCACTTCATCCAAATCACTCCAAAATATTTCTTTCTCATCCATGGCACACCCAACTTGTGGAGCATATGCACTAACAACATTCATCATTACACCATCAATTTCCAGCTTCATAAACATCACTCTATCTGACACTCTTTTCACCTCCAAAACACTCTTAGCATACTGTTCCTTCAGGATAACTCATATGACATTTCTCCTCCCATCCACACCATGATAAAACAATTTGAACCCACCTCCGAAACACCTAGCCTTACTCCCCTTCCATCTGGTCTCTTGTATACACAATATACCAACCTTCCTTCTGTCCATCATATCAGGTTCATAGGTTCATAGATTCATAGGTTGGTACTAGGCTATCAGCCCTAGGGCCTATACAAGCCTAGCCATAACAATTACCTGGCTATTTCTTCCCACACTATTTACTTCCCTGGACCCCTGTCTAGCAGGGTGACTGACGTGATCCCCGGGGTGAATTTCCTTTCTCCCATCCAATCATCAAGGTTCCTTTTGAAGAGGACCAAAGAGGCACTCTCAGCTAGCTCTCTCCCTATACCAGTCATACTGCCGACATTCAAAGTTCCAACCCTCACTACCACAGTCCTAACCTTTCTCCTCTCTTCCTGCCTTCGGCCATGCCTTCCACCTCTTCTCCTCCTTCAGCCCAAAAGTAGCCCAATTTCTGCCAGCACCCTGTTGGCTAACAGTACTGGTGATGGTTGTTGTTAACCCGGGCCTCGACCGATCCAGTATGGAAATATTTACTGGTGTCCTCATGAATTATTTGGTGAAGTTTTATGCCGGATGCCCTTCCTGATGCAACCCTCCCCATTTATACGTGCTTGGGACCGGCACAAAGAAATGCACTGGCTTGTGCATCCCCAGTGGCTGGGTTACTACAGACATCATTAGGAAGCACTGGGAAGTTTTAACGACAGACCCCGATATTAAATCGATTGTAGGTGATGCACCAAGTTTTCTCTATAAAAACAAATTAAATCTCAAAAGGATGCTTTCTTATCTGAGAGATGTTATAGGAATTGGTGACACTTCTAATGAATTTGCCACAAGTCCATGTGGATACTGTAACTTTTGTGAGAGTATAGATAACAGTGGTAGTTTTATACATCCAGAGACCAGACAGAAGTATGTATTTAATGTTATAGCCAACTGCTATACACAGCATGTTGTCTATTTAGCACACTGTACATCCTGTGAATCATATTATGTAGGAAAGACTGATAGGATGTTGAAGGACAGGATCAGGGAGCACGTGTATAACATCAGGATTGGCTCAGAGAACAATGCACTGTCCAAGCATGTTTTACAGAAGAGTATCCAACACACATTTAAGTTTTTAGTTATTGAAGTCATTATACCTAACAGATGAGGCGGTGATGTTAAGAATTATATGAAAGTAGTGAGGTGAGATGGATAATTAGATTAAGGTCCGATCGGGGATCAGGCCTGAATGAGAAAGCCCCATTGAAACCGATTCTGAAATCAAGGGCCATTAAAGTCGAATACATTTTTATGTAGTGTATGAAGTAGTTCTAGGATTTCTTTTTGATGCTTCATTAACTTATTGAAACATATTTTGGATGTATCTTTTATATATATTTTTATATGTTTAATTAACTGTTGCTTTTATGTAAGTAATTTATTCCACAATCTGATTAGTTGAGAGCACATTTATAAGTAGACAATAAAAGGTATTTTTTTTATATGGTTTGAGGAAGCCCTATGGTGAAAGTGCTTACCTATTTTGAATGTTTAAACATATGCTTCTGTAATAAAACAGATTTATTTTACAAACTGGTTGGACACTCGTTTATGGTCCTGTTGTGCCTTGGATTGTTCCGCTCCTGCTGTATTTTATTTTGTGTTGGATAAACTTTACTGAGCAGAACATTTACTCCTTTGGGATATTTTTTGGTGTTAAAATAATATACATTAACAATTAAACACACATTTGCTAATTATATTACATTCATATGAAAGTAGAGGCAACTATTACAGTACAAAAGATACACATTAGTAGATATTTAACATTGAACATTTGAAGATGAGCATTAGTGGGTTTGTCTGATGGATAACATATGTTGGGATTAGTGCTTAAAAATTCAAAGAAATGGAGGTGAGGGTAGGAACTAGGTAGGGCAGAAATCGTTAATATTGAAGTTAAGAGCTGAAGTGTAAAACAGGTTCCTAAGTAATTAGTGGGTTAATAACTGCAGGGGGTCTTTTTAAGGCTGGCCATGCTTCACAAAGGTGAGAATCAAACCCTGTACTTTGTCTGTGGAAAGTAAACACCTTAAACATTAAGCCAACCTCAAACCCTCAGGCTCAGAAATAATTATATATATAGCTGTCATAATGTTTATATATTAGAACTAAGGAGGCGGGGGATGAGTGGTGTTACAAAATGATGTATATGGCTGAGTAATGCTAGTAAAACTATTAAGCTATTAATGAAGACCAGTTGTGAGGCATACAATTCTGAATGAACATAAATGGTTTTATGATATGACATGCTGAAGATAGTGGCATTTAGAAGATTTAGAATTTTTGTCTGGAAATGTTTACATAGATATTTTTATATCCCAAGTATACTCCAGAGAATTTTTCCTCAGGCAGACAGTAAATGTTGGAGGTGTGAAGGGGAAGAAAGAGGTAATTGGGAACATATCTTCTGGGAGTGCTGTGAACTGGTAGACTTTAAGGATTCCCTGCATGATGCACTGTCAGAGATGATGGGTGGGCAGCTTGGTCTAATGAGGGAGATGATTTTTCTGAGTTATGATACAGAATCGGAATTGCCTATACATGGTGAGGCCTTGCTGTGTCTAAAAATGGTGGCTGCTAAAGAAGCAATTGCTAGAAAATGAAATCAAAATCTAAACAACTATACTAGAAGTAGTGAATATAGTAACAGAGGTAAAACAACTGGAATTAAGATATTTAGAAAAGGGTAGGAGCAAACTACATAGGAAAAATGGGAAATGTGGGAACACTACATATAAGGGAAGAATGAGGTCTAAAAGGTGGCAGGACTTAAATGAGCTATGTAATATTTGAGTGAGAAAGACTGGGTAGATTATAAGTGATGTATAATGTTTGCAAGTGTGTCAGTATGGTTTATGATGTAAAATGCTTGCAACTAGGATTGCGTCTGTATGGTTTGTTTCCATTTATATAAATGTATGATTGCCTATGTAGTAAGTGATGGTTTAATAAAGATGTTTTTTGTTTAAAAAAAGCCAGGAATTTAATAATTTATGTAATATTGCTTAGGTTATATGATATATAGCAATATATGTGGAGTATAATGTTTGTTATGTTACTATAGTTTGATTACTTTTATATGAATGTAAATTTTCTTATGTCACAAGTGATAATTTAATAAAGGTGTTTATAAAAAGAACAGTGGCATTTTTCCTGGAGATATACAGGAGCACACACTTTGATGTGATAGGTTAAGTTTTAGTTGTGTTTTAAATGGCTCTGTATTCTGAATGGCTTTCAGTGGTAGTGGAATACAGTCACCCGCAGTATTAGATGATTGGGTTATAGTGATTAGTGACTTTTCTCTAGAGTGTAAATATTCTGTTGGGGGAGTAGTGCTGTATTAAGTCATCATGGGCTGGGCATATCCTAGCATTTGACTTTCAACAATTTCTTCATATATGCCAAATAGAAACACAGTTGACTCCATTGAATACACAGACATGTACACAACCACACTACACTAGCACATAAACAGCTACATAGATGCAACTGTGGGAACAAGTGCAGGACAAACCCCAGAAAAAAAAACCCAGATGGTGAAACTATAATATCAACAACGTTTATAATAAAAGGAAAAGAAGTTTGAACAAAAGTAAGAAGAGTAATTCCCAGAATATTAGACCCCTTGTCACTGAAATAAACAAACAACTCAGGTGCTTAATAAAATCCACCAAAAGCACATTACAGGCTAAAATAGCTACCCAAGCCAAAGAGAGTCACAAGACATGTCTTAGTTATGTTTGTAATCTCAAAGGAATAACACAGCAATGCACTGAGCTGACAGTGAACAATATTACCTCCACTGAGGCTGAAGATATAATGAGCCTACTGACCAATAAATTTAGCTCTAACTTTACCCTTTGCTCCCTTCAGTGTATCCCTCAAGATTTACCAGAAATTGGCTCATCTCCAGCTATCACACAAAACCAAGTCCTAAAAGCACAATCAAATCACTCTTAGAATCTCCTTGTGTTCTAACTGAAGAGTGCTTCTCAAGCAATCTGGAAATAGAGCGCTGATAAGTCTATTTTTTTGGTTTAACCTTTCAGAGTTCTGCACTGTCTTCATTTTTGCTTGACTGAATTATTTATATATATGCTGGCATTGTTTTCTGTTTTCTCATCTGTTCTGAAACTGTTTTTCTCCCACCTACCCACCCTATTCTTGTGATGTTGTTATAGTTGGTGGCTTTGCAGCTGCCCACCCCTACTGTAAATTTGATCTGGGAGACACCTCCCAGTCTAGTGATCATTCTACCTAATACAGACAGAACATCTGAGAAGGCCAAACCACTTAGGTTCTTAACCTTGAATTAACTTCTGCTCCTCCTTCCTCCCTTTGCACTTTAATAACCAAAAAAAAAAAATCTGCTCGTGTTCTGACTGAGTAAGCTGATAAGTATATTTTTTGGCACTTTTAACTGTTCAGAGTTGAATAAAACAACAATTGAATTTAGTTCAGAATACATTTTAAATAAATTGCATTTATTTAAACTATATTTGGTTTAATACTGCTACATACTCAAGTGTGCTAGCTTACACTGCACTTGAATTGTTTTTAGTGCTGTTTTAGCTGCTTTCTGAAACAAAATTCAATTCTAAGCTTGTTTCCAGCCTTTCCTGTAACTAATCTAGTCCAGATACAGAATTGCTGTACCCAGGACTGTTTGTAAGCTTCTGAGCCCCCCAAGCCTTTCTGTATTGGAGGAAAGCCTTCTAGCTTATCAGTGGGAGTGGTAAGCACTAGGTAGCCTATCTACCACAAAAGGAGTGGTTTCTGACCCAGAAATTGTAGTTTATTGACAGTTTGGGCAGTTTTTCCATCTCTTTCAACTTTCAGGCTTAAAATCCTACTTTTTCACTTGTTTCCCACCTTTCCTGTAACTAGCCTAGTCCAGATACAGAATTGCTGTATCCAGGACTGTCTGTAAACGTCTGAGCCCCCTAAGCCTTTCTGTGTTGGAGGGAAGCCTTCTAGCGTATCAATGGGAGAGTGGTAAGCACTAGGTAGGCCTATCTACCACAAAAGGAGTGGTTTCTAACCCAGAAATTGTAGTTTATTGACCGTTTGGGCAGTTTTTCCATCTCTTTCAACTTTTGGGCTTAAAAGCCTGCTTTTCTGCTTGTTTCCCACGTTTCCTGCAACTAGTCTAGACCAGGTACAGATTTGCTGTATCCAAGACTGTTTGTAAGCTTCTGAGCCCCCCCCCCAAGACTTTCTGTGATGGAGAGAAGCCTTCTAGCTTGTCAGTGGGAGTGGTAAGCACTAGGTAGCCTATCTACCACAAGAGGAGTGGTTTCTGGTCCAGAATTTGTAGTTTATTAGCCGTTTGGGCAGTTTTTCCATCTCTTTCAATTTTCTGGTTTAAAAGCCCGCATTTGCAGTTTTCCTGCCTTTCCTGTAACTAGTCTAGTCCAGATACAGATTTGCTGTATCCAGGACTGTTTGTAAGCTTCTGAGCAGTGCCAACGTCTGCTTTTCAATGTTCCCTTAGATCTGCTAGCTCTCTCCTCTCCTGCACTTTTACTAGCTTATTAGTTTAGCACTTTACAGACTTCTTGTAGCAATTGTTGTAGCACACAAAAGTGCTACCAGCACTAAACATTCTACAAAGAAACAGCTCCAGTACTTATTATTACTGCCCACCCCTCCAGGCATGTCTAAAGGTCAGTTCCCTGTGCTTTCTCCTATTAACCTGGTGAACATGGGCATCCTGAGGCAATGTAGCAACTGCCTCATGCACACTGACAACCCTCTCCTCTTACCTCCTAGCACCCAGATTTGCAAGAGATGCATTTATATATCCAAATTGGAAGCCACACACTCTCCAGCCAAGACCAGAATAGCTGGTCAAGTGGAGAAGATCAACACTTGCACCACACCACATGGAACACACAAACAACACACCCACCTTTGCAGAGGCTCTCAATAAAAATCTACCCAAACAGCAGAGACCTCCAAGGCAGAAATGCATTCAACCACCACAACACAACACTAATCATGAGACAGATAACTGTCCTAAACACTGTGCTACTCAACCAAAGCCCCTAAGGCAAAACAACATGCCCAACACACTAGTCATAGGTGACTCAATAGTAAGGCACACTGATGTCTTACTCACCAGGTTGCATAAGGAGAAAGTAACAGTCAGCTGCCTGTCACGTGCCAGGATCAACCACATAACACACGCACTCAGGTTACTCAACAACAGGTACGAATATGACTCTGTCATTGTACATGTGGGTGTGAATGACCTGAGATGTACCTCCCTGAAAGGAGACATG
Organism: Protopterus annectens; assembly: GCF_019279795.1. NCBI lineage: Eukaryota > Metazoa > Chordata > Ceratodontiformes > Protopteridae > Protopterus > Protopterus annectens. The sequence continues at coordinate 14,703,098 of NC_056744.1, read as the reverse complement.
GAGGAGCTCTTGGATTATGTAGCCCAGGCGGGTATGATCCTAGCCCTGAGCAGCATCCTACCATCACCCAGAATGATACCACAGTACAACCAGAAAATGACTGATTTCAACAATTAGCTAAGTTTCTGTTGTCATTCTAAGGGGATCTAGTATCATGATTGACAGACCTCGATGCTTTGCCAGAGATGGCCTGCATCTGTAACCCCTGAGCTTCCATATACTGGCTAAGGCTCTTGCCAACACTATAGTGCCTTTTTTAGGTGGTATTGCAAAGACCAAATTACCACCATAACAGCTACAAACAAATGATATCTTAGGGTCATGTTGCTCAACACTAGAAGTTTAAATCTCAAAATGCACTCACTCGAAGCACTCCTTAAAATGTGGAACATCAACCTTTGTGCTATAACAGCAGAAAACACTCCTGGACTACCAGGTTATAACTCATTCCACACCTTTTGGTCCCAGAACTTGGACCGAAGCTCCAAAGGCGGTGGTGTTTCCATATTCATAAAGGATGCGCACACCTCCAGACTGGTAGCCCAATATAACACATCTGAGATACTTCAGATGCAGCTAACATTGGGTAAGATAGCGATTCAGGTCATAGCCTGCTATAGGTCCCCAACCATGTCCCAAGACTCACACTCCACGTTCCTAAGCACCCTGGAGAATATTAGGGTCCAATCAAACACTCTCATACTGGTTGACTTCAACTACCCCTCCATTAACTGGGAAAACTACTCACGTACCAATGCACCTGCCCAACGCTTCCTGGAATTCATTAATTCCAATGCCCTGGACCAGCTTGTTCTTACCCCACTAGAGAAAGCAACATTCTTGACCTGGTCATTACTAACATGGGTGATCATTGCTCTACACCAATAGTCAACTCCTCCCTGGTTAGACCTGACCACAAACTAATCACCTTGGAAATCCACATCCCTCACCCCCCCCCCCCACACACAAAGGTAACCACCATGAAAAACTTCTCCAAAGCTAACTTTGAGCTCCTAAAAACAGAGGTGGCTAACTTCATAGCACCCATGCAAATGGAGAATAGTTGCATGACTGCCGAATCATACACTAATGCACTGTACGAATACGTACACAAATGCATGGATCTCGCCATACCCAATAGAACCAAGACACGCTCCTCAAAAAAAAGGAAGCCAATCGGGCTGTCCCCTGCCATAAACAAACTCTACAACAGAAGGAGGAAACTGATGCACAATAACATGCAAGACTGGAAAAACTCCCTTATCAGCCTCAGCAAAAGGTTGAGATCCCTCATCAAATCCTCTAAAGCTAGCTATGAAAACAAAATTTCAGCAGACAGTAAAGACAACCACAAGGCCTTCTATAGTTATGTAAAGAATCTCCATGTCAATACCCAGATTTGCTCTGAGCTACTGCATAATGGTACCTCCTATACTGAACCAAAAGATATTGCCAATATACTGGCCAACAGATTCAGTGCCAACTTTACCGCTCCCCCCCAAAGAACCAATCACAATACCAGTAGATTGCCAGGCACCCATTATTACTGCTGCACAGGTTAAAACAGCACTGTTCAAGTCCAAGAATACAGCTTCTATGTGACCTGAAAATATCCCTGGCTGTGTTCTACATGAACTACAGATTGAACTGGCACCTCACCTGTGTGCCCTGTTCAGTCACAGCCTCACCTCAGGCTTTGCCCCTACTGAATAGCGCACTGCTACAGTCATCCCTCTCCACAAAGAAGGAGTGACTACAGACCCTGGTAACTATCACCCCATTAGCCTGATGAGTCTGATATGCAAGGCTATGGAACACATCATCATGGACCTAATAAACAAGGATATAGGGAATCTCCAAACTGTGGATCCTACACAGTTTGGTTTTGTGAAGGGTAGATCATGCCTGCTCATCTTGGTCAACATCTTTGAGTCAGTCACCAGAGCTGTGGATGAAGGCAAGGTGATTCATACAGCCTACCTTGATCTGGCCAAGGCCTTTGATACCATTCCCCACTCAGAAGTCATAGAAAAACTCACTAAGCTGGGCATCAACCCCTATATCACTAGGTGGGTTGCAAACTGGCTCACAGATAGAACCCACAGTGTGAAAGTAGCAAACCAAGTAAGACTGCTGACCAGTCATGAGTAGAGTCCCATAGGGTTCAGTCCTGGATCCTCTCCTGTTTGGTATCTACTTCTCTGAAGTCCAGGCCAACACAAAGGGACTCTGGCTGACAAAGTTCACAGATGATTGCAAGTTGGGAGCTATTATTGACTCCCCAAGTGATGCTGACATCCTACAGAAAGGCCTCACTGAGCCAACGACTGGTGTCCGAACCATGGCCTTAAGCTCAATGTCATAAAATGTGTCGTCATCCCCCTTGAGAAAAACCCAGTTCCCTTGAATTACCACATCGATGGTAGTCCACTGAACACAGAAGGTGTCATAAGAGATCCCGGAACACAGGTTTACAGCAACCTCTCTTTTGACCACCACATTGCCACTGTGGTCAGAAAGTCCTTCTATGTGGCACATCTCATTACTAAGGGTTTTGCATCCAGGAAGAAAGAGGTTATTTTCTCCCTCTACTCTTCCCTCATTAGGCCAATCATTGAGTACAATGCCCCATTTGGCATGTACCTCACTTAACACCTGCATCAACTGGAGAGGCCGCAAAAGTACCTCACAAAGAGGATCCTAGCCCTTAAACACTTGTCCTATATGGACAGACTCAAAAAACTCCAACTATTCTTTGTCTCATATCACCTACTTAGAGGCAATCTCTGCTTGGCTTACAAAGCCATGTCTGACCCAGCTCTGTTAGAAATGTTACATCTAAAGAAATCCCAATCCCTCCCCACCACACACTCCAGAGACGTCAACCTCATTACCACAATCAATAGAACATGCTGGAGGGACAGGTTCATAATCCAGAGACTGCCCATGTTATACAATAGACTTCCCATGCATGTCAAACAGAGCACCTCATTGGCCCTCTTCAAGAGAAATCTTGATGAGTGGATGGGAAATAGAAAATTCACCCCAGGGATCACTCCAGTGGCTTTACTCAACAGAGGCACTGGGAACTAAGGCTGGGTGGCATGATGCCAGAGTAATCCAATGGGCTAGGCTTGTAAAGGCTCCAGGGCCATTAGCCTAGTACACACCTATGAACCTATGAACCTAAAAGTTACAAATACTGCATTGGCAGGTCCTGACAATATCTCTGAATGCATGTTAAATAGCATGAAGTACAATTTAGCCACACCCCTAATGACACTGTTCAGTCACAGCCTCCATACAGATTTTCCACAAAGCAACTAGAGAACAGTTGCAGTCATTCCTCTGCATAAGGGGGGACCTTCCACAGACCCAGGTAATTACAGGCCCATAAGTCTGACTAGCTTCATATGCAAAGCCATGGAAAGACTTATCATGGAACTAATCAATCAAGACATAGGGAGCCTCCACTGGACCCACCTCAGTTTGGATATGTCAAGGGCAGGTCATGCTTACTCATCCTGGTATACTTTTTTGAAAAAGTCATCAAAGCAATGGATAAAGGCAAAATGGTACACACTGCAAACCTCAACCTGGTCAAAGCTTTTCACACAATTCCCCACTCAGACATAGTACAAAAGTTAAATAAACTGGGAATAAACCCCTGTCTCATCTGCTGGATTGCCAGCTGACTCATAGATAGGATGCAGATAATCACAATTGGGAAGTTACTGCCACAAAGAGACAATTCACAACTGGAGTCCTCCAGGGTTCTGTGCTAGGACATTGCCTGTTTGGCATCTAATCTTCTGAAGTAAAAGCCAATAACAAAGGGCTCTGGCTAACTACATTTGCAGGTGACTGCAAGTTAGAAGCAGTCATTGAATCACAAAATGACTTAGCCATCCTGCAGGAAGATTTGCCTCAAATAAATAACTAGTGTCAAATAATGTTCTGAAACTAAATGTCAATCATACATTATTGTATCCTTTGGAAAGCCATCTACCCCAGGGAAATACCACATTGACAAAACGCTCCTAAGAGTTGACACAGTTGTTTGGGATTTTGGAACTTATGTCGGACAGTGATCTACTTTTGACCAACACATATCTATTGCTGTATGAAAGTCCTTCCGTATTGCATAGTTTATAAACAAAGGGATTTTGTCTAGATTTAGGGATGTCATTGCCCCCTTTACTCAGCCCTCATTAGACTAATCATTGAATATAATGCTTCCTTTGGCATGTATCTGACAAGACACATGCAACAACTGGAACTCCTACAGAGATACCTTTCTAAAAGTACACAAGGCTTGGACAACAAGCCGTACATGGATCAACTCAAAACCCTCTTACTATGCTCAGTATACTACAGACTGCTAAGAGGTAACCAATGTCTGGCACACAAGGCATCCTCTGACCCATTACTAACAGACTGATTTCACATTAGCAAGTCCAATGGCACCAGAAACACTTGGTCTAAGGATCTAAGCCTCTGGTTTGGAGGGAGAGGTATATTTCATAGAGGATACCACTGCTCTGGAACCAACTCCCTATGCACATAAAACAGAGTTCATTCCTGTCCATTTTGAAGTGCAACTTAGATCTGTGGATGGGAGACAAAACAATTACCCCAGGACTGCACCCTGTACTACTAATGGACAGACGCATTTCCTAAATGCTTCATCCTATGCATGGGTCCCCTAAAAGTATCAATGGTATGATCCTAGTTATTCTAATTAAGGGTAATATATAATTATCAGCCATGGGATAGGTAAGGTCAGTCTATTACCTAATGGGATGGGTTAATTCAAGCACAAAAAGAGAAACTGGCTAGGCTGAAAATGGTCCACAAGTACAGCCAGCCTAGTACTTACCTATGAGCCCATGAACCTATAAGAATATTTCTCCAACGGCATGCCCCATTGCAGAACAGTTTTTTTCTGAACAAGTAACATCTTTATTAGATTATCACTTGTGACATAGGTAATCATACATTTATGTCAATATGTTTTATTTTCATTTGTATATTTTTAATTTCAAATGCCATACATCACTTACAATCTATCCAGTCATTGTCAGTCAAACATTACAAACCTCATTTAATTCCTGCCTTACATTAAACTCCATTCCTCCTCCAAAACATTATTCTGCATGTAAGAAAAACACAAAAGGCCAGGCACCAGAAACCTCTGCAGCTGTAAAAAACGAAGAACAGGATACACACAAAGCTGCAGAGAGTAGGCTCCAGAATCCACAATGAACTTGAAAAATACCAGGAAATGAATCTATGCAGAACTGCTTTATTACAACACACTAGCGCTTTCACAAAATGCTTCTTCAGGTGCAAAACTGATACAAAAAACACACCTTAAATAGCCAGGTTGAATAATCACATGATGCACTCTAATTAACATACAAACCTTAATATTATTTGCTCTATTGGTATTGCCACCAGCTGACCTTTTTGAAAAATACGGTTTGGCCCTACTCTCTCTCAGTTTAGAGACTTGAGTAACATTATACTCTACCATCCCATAATCATAACCTCTCTCTGTAAGCTCATTAATGGTGTTATGTTTCTGCTCTTCAAATTCGCTATTCTTTGCACTCAATCTAGAAACCCTATAGAATTGATTCTGGACTACATTTCTAAAGACATAGTCTGGATGTATGCTATCCCTAGATAGCAAACTATTAACGTGACATTCCTTTCTATATAGTCTAGTTGACATCACATTAGAACTGTCCTTTTCCACTATCACGTCCAGAAAACTTATACTAGCATCTGAATAGTTCAAAGTGAACCTCAAAAAGGGGGTGGTACTGTTAATGTACTCAACAAAACTCATTAGTTCTAAAACAGAGCCTCTCCACAAAATAAAAAGGTCATCTACAAACCTTCTATAAAAAATAATTAAATCTTTAAAAGGCCCTTCTTCTAAAAAATCTGTCTCCCATTTCATCATAACAGCGTTCGCATAACTATTCGAACAGGCACTACCCATCGCCACACCATTCTTCTGCCAATAAATCTGATCACTAAATAAAAACACATTATTCAGAAGAACAATAGACATCAAATCAATGTATAAATGAATTTCATTCATATTATATAGTATTGAGAGAGAGTAGGGCCAAACCGTATTTTTCAAAAAGGTCATCTGGTGGCAATACCAATAGAGCAAATAATATTAAGGTTTGTATTCCTTACTCAAGAGATGTTATGAGGTATACTGAAATTATTAGCCAACATTGGGATATTCTGTTAACTGATCTGCAATTAAGTGAAATTATAGGCCCCAGACCTCAGTTCACTTTTAAGAATAAGAAGAATTTAAGAAGAAGGTTATGTAATGTTAAGGAAGTAAAGTATGCCCCGACAGTACCTGGTACTAGATCATGTGGTAAATGCTCGCAGTGCAAGTACATTAATAAAGAGCCTTTCTTTGCACATCCTGACACAGGCAGAGTGTATAACATCAGGGTTCAGGCTGATTGTGAAACTATGCACGTGATTTATTTAGCTAACTGTGTTGCCTGTAGATGTTTCTAAGTTGGCAAGACAGATCATTCTCTAAAGGATAGAATAAGAGAGCATTATTACCATATAGGTAAAGGGAGTAATACTAATGCTTTAGCTAAGCATGTACAAAATATGGGTGTGCAACATAAGTTTATGTTTATGGTTGTCTCTAGGACATATGAGAGTGTTAGAGTGGGTGATATTAGAGCTAGAACTGAGGAAGTAGAGGCTAGGTGGATAGTCATGCTTAGAGCCAATTATGGTCATGGTTTAAATGAACAGGTGCCTTTGAAGCCTGTTCTTGGTAAAAGAGCTCTACATAGGTAATTCCTGTCTTTTATTTATTTATTTGTTTTTTATATTTTTTATTTTTCTATTTTATAATAATTGTAGATTGTTTATTAAATATGCTTATATGCTCATTAGAATGTGCTTATATATATATATTGTTATATATCTGTTCTTTATGCAGGGTGTATGTTTTATTAATAGTGTATATGTTGTGTATATGTATGCTTTAAACTGATTTTAAGGTCTCCCTTTTAAAAGTTAATTAGAGTGCATCATGTGATTATTCAACCTGGCTATTTAAGGTGTGGTTTTTTGTATCAGTTTTACACCTGAAGAAGCATTTTGTGAAAGCACTAGTGTGTTGTAATAAAGCAGTTCTGCATAGATTCATTTCCTGGTATTTTTCAAGTTCATTGTGGATTCTGGAGCCTACTCTCAGCAGCTTTGTGTGTATTATTCTGCATGTATTGTTCACACAATTCCCATTTCTGTGTACTTTTTCCCTACTCTTTTCTAAGAATCCTACTTCCAGTTGTTTTATCTCTGTTACTATAGCAGAAGAACAGTTTTATCTTAAATTCATAACATAGCATTTGATACTTTCTTCATATATGCCAATGGATTTGAACAAATCTTTCAACCAATCTGCTGTGTGCAGTTGTAGTCGTGCTTTACTGAAATTACTTATTCTTTCTGCTTAACAAAATTAAATTCTTCTGTCAAAAAGTTTGCCTGTACTCTCAATGATAATATGCTCTGTCAAATTTTAAACACTGGAAAGTATTTCTGATGAGCAGTGGAAGCTTAGACAAGTTCATGTACACGAAAAATACAACTATTTTAAATATACATCTAACAACTCATTCATAACTGGTCTTGCAAAAATCAACAAAATGGCATAATTGGGATGAGCTGCAGACATGAAGTCAGTAGTAGTTTAGATGGAAAAAATTAATCCCTTGCAAAAAAAAAAAAAACTTTCTTTGCAAAGCTTGTGTTAAATACAGAGATATCCAGCAAAAAAGATTGAGTTTCTTATTAACTGTACCATGTTGGCCAAGACTGCCATGGCTTACTCCTAACAACACCCACCAGTACTAATGGCACAACCACCTTTGGGCCCAGCTTACCCACAAAAATATACTGTTATCCTGGTACATGTAGTCACTCGTCAGCATACCTGATCTGACGCGTAGGTGCAGTGGTGATTGGGGGGGGGTTGTTACTTGTAAATGTCTGCATAGTCTGGTGCCTTAGGTTGTAGTAGAACTGCAGTAGTGAGAATATTGTAACTTTTGCTGCATGACTGGTGGTTCAGTCCTTTTATAGCTGTTTACATTTCAGTTTTGTTGCAAGAGTTTTATATTCTGCTTATCATTTACCTTTTTAAAGTTGCATTCCAGTGCCTTCCTGTTCTCCTGCTCTTTGTGTTTGTGCCACCCACCACTGAATCATTAAGCTAAAGTTTCTGAAATTCTAAAATACATGGGATCATTGACCTATAGCTCCGAGTCATAGGACAAGAACCTGAATAGTGACTTTATTTGATTAGATCCTTCTTTAGCTAGCCTGCTTCTAGCAGTTTGAATTTTGAATTTATCCCATCCTTCCCACCCTTTTCCTGTTGTTATTTTAAAAGGGGGTGTCTATGGCCTTTGCCCCTTATGGTAATATGACCTCCAAATTCCCTCTCTGCCCTCTTTCATTGCTACTTTCTGTTGTATAAGCTATTTAATTACTTTTCCCACACATTATTTTCAACAGATCTATAATACTGAGTGTCCACCAAGAAAAACCAATATTGCTCGAGTAAACTCCCTTTACTACAAATTGTTTTCTGCTAATTTTCCCAGAGCTCCCATCTGATTGTTGTTCTTGCACACTCTGAGAGGGTCCAAAATTAATCCAGTTAACTGTTTTAGAGTGCTACCGCTTTATTTTTGCTTTATTTGTTGATTTTGTACTTTATAGGTTCATAGGTGTTTACTAGGCTAACAACCACAAGGGCCTTTTTAAGCCTAGCCATGCATCCCAAATCTCTGATGAGTTCTGATACCCTTGATAAGTGTAAGCATGGACCTGGGAGATGAAACATTTACAGGTTACCTGTTTTGCATCAGAGACATAGGTGCCAAACCAGGAATGAATTTCCGGTTTCCAATCCAATTGTCCAAGTTGCACTTGAATTGGATTAGGGAGGAACTCTGCTTTACATGGATGGGGAGACTGTTCCATATACGGGGTAGTCTCTGGGATACATACCTATCTCTCCAGCAGGTCCTATTTATATCACAGGCAAGGTTTAAGTCTTTAGAACAGGTAATTCTGGTAATGTTTGTTTACAGATATGCATGAAGTCCGTCAGAGTGGGGTCTGACAATGCCCTGAATGCCAGGCATAGATCTCCCCTCAAAAGCCTGTAGGAGATAGAATACAGGGATAGGGCCTTGAGGCGGTCTGCATAGGACATATAACTTATGCCCTGTATTCTTTTAATGAGGAACATCTGTGGACGTTCCAGTTGTTAGATATGCCTGGTTAGGTACATAACAGAGGGAGAATTGTACTCAGTGATAGGTCTGATGAATGCTGAATACAGTGGAAAAATGACTTCCTTGGACTCAGATGCCATACCTTTGTTTATAAGTTGTGCAACATAGAATGATTTCCTCACCACTGTAGACACGTGATGATCAAAGGCTAGATAACTATCTATGTGTGTCCCTAAGTCCCTGACTACTGGGTCAGCTCTAAGGGGTGTGTTGTCAATATGATAGTTACCAGGGTGGATGACTTCCCAAAGGATACTATTATGCATTTCTTGGCATTTGGTTTTAGTCCATGACTCTGACACTAGTTGTTTGTCTGTGTCAGCCCCTCCTGGAGAACATTTGTGTCAGTGCGAAATTCAATGACAGCTCCTAATTTGCAATCATCTGCAAACTTAGTTAGGCAGAGACCACTGACATTGGCCTTGACTTCTGAGAAGTAAATGCCAAAAAGGAGCGGTCCAAGGACTGATCCCTGAGGGACTGTGACTGGCCTCTTTGTAAAGGTGGATTCCCCAATTCTAACTTCCTGGGTCCTGTCTGTGAGCCAGGTGGCTATCCACTGGGTGACATATGGGTTTGTACCTAAGCTCTTGAGTTTGTCAACAATGCTTGAATGGGGTATTGTGTCAAATGCTTTGGCCAGGTCATGGTAGGCAGTGTGAATGATTTTGCCCTCATCGATTGCTTTGGTGACCATCTCAAAGAAGACCACCAGATTGAGTAGGCATGATCTGCCCTTTACGAAACCAAACTGGGCTGGGTCCAGTGTCTGGAGGTTTACTATATTTCTGCTGATCATCTCCATGATAATTCTTATCATGGCTTTACATATAAGAATAGGAAGATTTATGAGTCTGTAGTTTCCAGGGTCTGTAGATGGCCGACCTTTGTGCAGAGGGATGACTGCTGCCTATCTCTATTAATGAAGCCTGTTTGGAGGCTACTGTTAAATAGTAATTCCAGAGGCCCTGATAGGTCATGTTTCATGCTATTTAGAAGGCATCCTGGGATATTGTCTGGACCTATTGATGCAGTTTTCTTGGTCTTAGAGAGAGCATTAAGGACCTGTTTCCTAGTAGGGGGAGTTATATTTGATGACATTTTCCTGAGAGAAGGTTGAAGGGGAAGAGAGGAGTAAAGTTGGAGATGAATTTATCAGCCAGGAAGTTTGCCGTATCTTTTGGCTCAGTATAGGTGGCTCCATTTACAAAGAGCTCTGCACGTAATTGTGTATTGCCTTTGAGGTTGCAGATATAGCTAAAGAATGCTTTGTGGTTGTCCTTGGCCTGGGAGGCCAAACTTACCTCAAATTTTAAATGTCCCTAATACTTGAAATCATCTTGTCTGTTTGCTTAAGTTGTTTTGTAGCTGCATTCCACTCTCAAGCAACCTTTTTTGTGTTTTTACATGAAAAGGACTGGGATTGTCCATCTAGTGGCAGTAGGTGGTGGCCTGGTCTGTATGAGTCAGGCAACACATAAGAACTCTGTAAGTGTAGTCATTTTATTGGCCAGAGGATTTAGAAGCTACTTTCCTGTCTTTTAAGTGCCTGAATAAATATGGTGCATTTCTGCACCAATGCTCATCGTGCAGCGGTGCTAAGTAGTGCCCAGTAAAGACAAAGTAACCTAGAAACCAAATTTCTCACTGACACAACTAAAACTGTCCTTGCCACTATCTATCTCCTCCCCAAACTTCTTTATGGCACTCCCATCCTGACTAACCTCCAGGCTTCACAAAAATTAAAACGTGAATGTTGCTATAACAAAGTGGATACATTTGCAGCACATACCCCTTTCAGTACCCACCACTGTATAACACTAAAAAGCCTAAACTGGTCAGGACTGCCTCATCAAGTAACATATACACAGATTCCCACCATCTGTAAAATTATATAGCATTTATCTGCCTGTCCAACATTAAAAAACATTCTACACAGCTGTGTTCCCAGTAGGCCATAGTGATCCAGTGGCCAAAAACTCCTGTCTGCCTACAAACCTGTCAAATCTGCTGGGCATTGTCTGTACTCATACAAGGTTGCTAAGGCCTGGAACTCTTTATCTGTATCCATCAGGTCAATACTCCCCCCCCCCCCCCCCCACATCTTTCAAAACCACTCTGAAAGACTTCCAAGTTAAAACCAGTCTCTGTTCTTGCTCAAAACCAGGATAAACTATATTCCTAAATGTGAACTAATACCTTTTCATTCCTCATACCTCCTTACTCTCCCTTCTTCACTTACTTTCTTCTATCAAATTATCTTCCCTGACTTTCTCCAAAATATACCATATGCCTGTTTTTCCTTCACTTCATACTGCAATTCCTGTTTGTATTAGACTAACTTACCTTTAATTTCTCTACAAACTGTCTAATCTTTCTCCAAATATTAAATGATTGTCATATAACTTGTATCAATTATTAACCAGTGTGTTCATACTATGTCTAATTTATTATAATTATTTAAACTGCAGATGTTTTTGTTTTATTTCTGAAGACTGTAAAATTATTGTTCTTAAAATGTTTTGTAATAATTTGGAGCTTTTCTAACTCAGGAATCTTCTTCTGTTTTCTCCTGTCTACCTGATGAATCTGGGCATCTTGGGGCAATGCAGCAATTGCCTCATGTACACAGACAACCCTCTCCTCCAACCACCCAACACTACAACCTGTGAGAGATGCACTTATGTAGCCAAACTGAAAGCAAAGCTCTCTTCACTGAAGACTGGACTAGACAGTCAAGAGGAGAAGGTAAACACTTGCACCACACCACACTCATCACATAGTCCCTCAAAACCTACACCATCAAAACACACACATAGAAGCACAAAACACACGCCTACATTCACGGAGGCTCTCAATAAAAATCTGCCCAAACAACCAAGACCTCCAAAGCAGAAATGCAATCAACCTCCATCCCCACAACACAACCCAAATGACACATAGCCCACAAACTCAGTGTGCCACTCAACTACAGCCCATAAGACATAATGTACCCAACACTCTAGTCATAGGTGACTCTATAGTCAGGCACACTGATGTTCCACTCATTAGGCTAAACAAGGAGAAAGTTACTGTCAGCTGCCTGTTGGGTGCCAGGATCTGCCACATAACACACGCAGTCAGGTCACTCCACAACAAGTACAAATATGACTCTGTCATTGTCCATGTTGGTGTGAATGACCTGAGACCTACCTCCCTGGACTACATGAAAAGAGACATGGAGGAGCTCTATGATCTTGTAGCCCAGGCAGGTATGACCCTAGCCCTGAGTAGCATCCTGCCATCACCCAGAATGATACCACAGTACAAGGACAAAATGATTGACTTCAACAATTGGCTAAGCTTCTGGTGTCATTTTAAGGGAATCCAGTACCTGTCTGCCTGGGATGACATGATCGACAGACCAAGATTCTTTGCCAGAGATGGCCTGCACCTGCCGCCTTTGGGATTCTGGGTACTGGCAAAGGCTCTTGCCACCCCTATAGTGCCTTTTTTAGGCAAGGTTCAAATGACAAATTCACCACCATAACAGATACAAGCAAGAAATATCTGAGGGTAATGCTACTCAATGCTAGAAGTCTAAACCTCAAAATGCACTCACTCGAGCCACTCCTTAAAATGGAGAACATCGACATCTGTGCAGTGACAGAGACTTGGTTCAAAGCTGCAGAGATCACCCCTGCATTACCAGGCTATAATTCATACCACATCTTTCGGCCACCTAACCCGGACTGAAACACTAAAGGTGGAGGCATGTCCATATTCATTAAGGATGTCCACACCTCCAAGCTAGTTGCTCAACATAATGCATCTGAGATTATCCAAGTGCAACTAACTCTGGGCAAGACCGCAATCAAAATTGTAGCTTGCTACAGACCCTCCCACCATGCCCCAGGATTCCCACTCCTCTTTTCTTGATACACTGGAAAATATTAGGGTACAACCCAACACCCTAATAATGAGTGATTTCAACTACCCCACCATTAACTGGGAAAACTACTCAAATACCAACTATTTTGCTCAACGTTTCCTGGAATTCATAAATTCCAACGCCTTGGATCAACTTATACACACCCCCACCAGGGGCAGCAATATCCTAGACCTGGTCATTACCAACATGGGCAACCAGTGTTCCACATCAGAGGTTAGTTCCTCGTTGGTCAGATCTGACCACAAGCTAATTACCCTAGACATCCACATCCTGCCCCCATCCCCCATTAGGGAAACAACCGTAAAAAATTTCTCCAAAACCAACTTCACGCTTCTTAAGACAGAAGTGGCAAACTTCATGACACCCATGCAGCTGGACAATAGATGTCTTCTTCTTCTTTTGGCTGCTCCCGTTAGGGGTCACCACAGTGGATCAACTGTTTCCATTTCTTCCTGTCCTCTGCATCTTGCTCTGTCACATCAACCACCTGCATGTCCTCTCTCACCACATCCATAAACCTTATCTTAGGCCTTCCTCTTTTCCTGTTACCTGGCAGCGTCATCCTTAGCATCTTTTTCCCAATATATTCTGCATACCTCCTCAGCACATGTCAAAACCAATGTAATCTTGCCTCTCTGGCTTTGTCTCCAAACCTTCCAACCTAGGCTGACCCTCTAATATACTTATAGATTCATAGGTTCATAGGTAGGTACTAGGCTATCAGCCCAAGGGCCTACACAAGCCCAGCCAACAAGGTTCCTGGGCTTACGCCACCCAAGAAAGTTATTTTCCTGTGCCACTGTTGAGCAGAGACACAGAAGTGATCCCCGGGGTGTATTTCATATTTCCCATTCACTCATCAAGATTTTTCTTGAAGAGTGCTAATGAAGAACTTTGCTTGACATAGATGGGTAGCCTGTTCCAGAGCATGGGAAGTCCTGTTTATTGTGGTGACAAGGTTTAGGTCCCTAGAGCGTGTAGCTCGGAGGGATTGGGATTTCTTTAGGTGTAGCATGTCTAACAGCTCTGGGTTTGACATAGCTTTATATGTTAGGCAGAGATCACCTCTGATTAGGCGATATGCTACAGAGTAAAGCTGGAGTTTTTTGAGGCGGTCAGTGTAGGGCATTTGTTTGAGTCCAGTAATCCTCTTTGTGAGGTACTTCTGTGGCCTTTCCAGCTGCTGCAGATGTCTTGTGAGGTACATTCCAAAAGGGGCGTTGTACTCTATAGTGGGTCTAATGAGTGTCGAGTAGAGGGGAATGATGACCTCTTTTTTCCTGGATGAGAACCCTTTTATGATGAGGTGTGCCACGTATAAGGACTTCCTGACTACTGTGGCGATGTGACTATCAAAGGAGAGACTACTGTCCACCTGGGTCCCAAGGTCTCTTATCATGCATTCGGTGTTAAGTAGATTGCTGCCTATGTGGTAGTTTGTGGGTACAGAGTTTTTACCAAAGGAGATGACACTGCACTTTTTGGCATTGAGCTTGAGGCCATGGCTCTGACACCAGGCATCTGTCTCAGAGAGGCCCTTTTGTAGGATGTTCACATCATTTGGGGACTTGACTATGGCTCCTAGTTTGCAGTCATCTGCAAACTTCATTAGCCAGAGGCCTTCTTTGTTAGCCTGTACTTCAGAGAAGTAGATACCAAACAGGAGCGGTCCCAGGACGGAACCCTGTGGTACTCCACTTGTCACTGGTTTGAGGTCAGATTTGGAGTCTGCAACTTTTACAGTGTGGGTTCTGTCAGTGAGCCAGTTGGCAACCCATCTTGTGATGTAGGGATTTATGCCTAGTTTATTGAGTTTAGCTATAATTCCAGAATGGGGGATGGTGTTGAAAGCCTTGGCGAGGTCAAGATAGGCTGTGTGAACCACCTTACCCTCATCTACGGCTTTGGTGACTGACTCAAAGAAGTCGATCAGGTTCAGGAGGCATGATCTGCCTTTCACAAACCAGAACTGGGTGGAATCCAGAGTTTGGAGGTTACCAATGTCTTTGTTTATGAGTTTCATGATGATACGTTCCATGGCTTTGCAGACTAGGCTCGTCAAGCTAATAGGTCTATAGTTCCTGGGATCAGTGGTGGCTCCCCCTTTGTGGAGTGGGATAACTGTTGCTGTGCACCATTCAGTGGGCACAAAGCCTGATGTGAGGCTATTATTGAACATGGTGCTTAAGTGGGAAGCCAGTTCATTCTGAAGTTCGTGTAAAACGCAGCCTGGGATGTTGTCCGGTCCCATGGATGCTGTGTTTTTGGCTTTAGAGAGTGCAGCTTTCACCTGCATAGTTGTGATTACAGGGACTCTGCATTCTTCCTGTATAGATATGGGCCCTTTAGGGGGTGGGGAGGGGGGTAAAGTTAGCACTGAACCTATCTGCCAGGATGTTGGCAATATCAGTTGGTTCTGTAATTTTCATGCCTTTGTGCTGTAACTCAGAGCAGATCTGGGTGTTTCCATTGAGATTATTGATATAACTATAGAATGCTTTGTGGTTGTCCTTGGAATTAGTGGCAATTTTATTTTCGTAGCTAGCTATGGAGGATCTGATAAGGGATCTCAGCTTCTTACTGAGGCTGACCAGGGAGTTCCTCCACTCATGGGATTTTACTCTCTTTTGCAACAGTTTCTTCCTTCTGTTGTACAGTTTGTTTATGGCAGGGGACCACCAGATTGGCTTCCTTCCTAATCCTGTCCATCCTCGTCACACCTAGTGCAAATCTTAACATCTTCATCTCTGCCACGTCAAGCTTTGACTCCTGCCTTTCTGTCAATGCCACTGTCTCCAACCCATTCAACATAGCTGGTCTCACTACCCTCTTGTAGACCTTCCCTTTCACTCTTACTGGTACTCGTTTGTCACAAATCACTCCTGACACTCTTCTCCACCCACTCCATCCTGCCTGCACTCTCTTCTTCACCTCTCTTCTTCACTCACCATTACTCTGAACTGTTGATCCCAAGTACTTAAACTCATCCACCTTCGCCACCTCTACTCCCTGCATCCTCACCATTCCTCTATCCTCCCTCTCATTCACACACATATATTCTGTCTTACTCCTGCTGACATGTATGACTGCTGAATCCTACACAAATGCATTTTATAAGCACTTACACGAGTGCATGGATCAAGCTATCCCTAACAGAACCAAAATGCTATCCTCCAAAAAAAGGAAGCCAATCTGGTGGTCTTCTGCCATAAACAAACTCTACAACAGAAGAAAGAAACTGTTGCAAAAATGAGTGAAATCCCATGACTGGAGGAACTCCCTGGTCACTCTCAGTAAGAAGCTGAGATCCCTCATAAAATCCTCCAAAGCTAGCTATGAAAACAAAATCACCACTGATTCTAAAGACAACCACAAAGCATTCTATAGCTATGTCAAGAATCTCAATGGCAGCACTCAGATCTGCACTGAGTTACAGCACAATGGCACTAAATATACAGAACCAACTGATATTGCCAACATCCTGGCAGATAGGTTCAGTGCTAACTTTACCCCCCTCTCACCCCCTAAAGGGCACATCTCAATACCGGAAGAATGCAAAGTTCCTGTAATCACAGCTGCACAGCTAAAAACCTCACTCTCCAAAGCCAAGAACACAGCATCCATGGGACCTGACAACATCCCAGGCTGCATTCTACATGAACTACAGAATGAACTGGCACCCCACCTAAGTATCATGTTCAATCATAGCCTCACCTCAGGCTTTGTGCCCATTGAAAGGCACACTGCGACGGTTATCCCACTTCACAAAGGGGGAGCCATGACAGACCCTGGGAACTACCACCCCATTAGCCTGACGAGCCTGGTCTGCAAGGCCATGGTACATATCATCATGGAATTCATAAACAAAGACATTGGTAATCTCCAAACTCTGGACCTCACACAGTTCAGGTTTGTAAAAGGCAGATCATTTCTCCTAAACCTGCTAGACTTCTTTGAAGCAGTCACCAAAGCCATAGATGAGGGTAAGGTGGTTCACACAGCCTATCTAGATCTCGCCAAGGCTTTCAATACCATCCCCCACTCTGGAATTAAAGATAAACTCATAAACTCACTAAACTATGTATAAGTCCCTATGTCACAAGATGGGTTGCCAACTGGCTTACTGGCAGAACCCACACTGTGACTCCAAATCCAACTTCTGACCAGTGACTACTGGAGTACCACAGGGTTCAGTCCTGTGTCCTCTCCTGTTTGGTATCTATTTCTCTGAAATACAGGCTAACACATAATGTCTTTGGCTAACTAAGTTCACAGATGACTGCAAACTAGGAACCATAATCGAAACTCCTAATGATGTGGACATCCTACAAAGAGCCTCACTGAGACAGATGCCTGGTGTCAAAGCCATGGCCTCAAGCTCAATGCTAAAAAGTGCATTGTCATCCCCTTTGGTAAAAACTCTGTACCCATGAACTACCACATAGGCGGTAGTCTACTTAACACTAAAAGTGTGATAAGAGACCTTGGGACACAGGTGGACAGTAGTCTCTCTTTTGATAATCACATCGTCACAGTGGTCAGGAAATCCTTCTACATGGCACACCTCATCACAAAAGGTTTCTCATCCAGAAAAAAAGAGGTCATTGTTCCCCTCTACTCATCAGTCATTAGACTCATTATAGAGTACAACACACCTTTTGGTATGTACCTCACAAGACATTTACAACAACTGGAAAGGCTGCAGAAATACCTCGCAAAGAGGATTACTGGCCTCAGACAGATGCCCTACGCAGACCGTCTCAAAAACTCCAGCTTTACTCCGTTGAATATCGCCTACTCAGAGACGATCTCTGTCTAACATACAAAGCTATGTCAAACCCAGAGCTGTTGGACATGCTCCACTTAAAGAAGTCCCAATCCCTCTGAGCTACACACTCTAAGGGCCTAAACCTTGTCACCATAATAAACAGAACATGCTAGAGGGATAGATTCCTGTCCCAAAGACTTCCCATACTCTGGAACAGACTACCTATCTATGTCAAACAGAGCTCCTTCAAGAAAAATCTTGATGATTGAATGGAAAATAGGAAAATCACCCAGAGATTACTTCTGTGGCTCTGTTTGACAGGGGTGCAGGAAAATAATTTTCTTGGGTGGCGAAAGCCAGGGAACCTTTTTGGCTAGGCTTATATAGGCCCTAGTGTCAATAGTCTAGTACCTACCTATAGGTTCATAGGTTCATAGGTTCATACTAGGCTATCTGCCCAAGGGCATTTATAAGCCTAGCCCATAGTTATGTGGCTTTCACCACCCCTTTAGTTTGAATAAAAACTATGCCTATCATTTTTCTGTGCCTCTGTCAAGCAGTGACACTGAAGTAATCCCTGGGGTATATCTGCGATCTCCCATCCATTGGTCAAGATTCCTCTTGAACAAGGCCAGCGAGGTGCTCTGCCTCACATGTACTGGGATTTTGTTCCACAGCATAGGGAGTCTCTGGGTGATGAATCTGTCCCTCCAGCACGTTCTATTTATAACCGTGTCAAGGTTTAAGTCTCCCGCCCTTGTGGTTCTGAGGGATCTAGATTTTTTGAGGTGAAGCATATTCATCAAATCTGGGTTTGACATGGCCTTATATGTCAGGCACAGGTCACCTCTGAGCAAGCGGTATGAGACTGAATAGAGCTGGAGTTCTTTCAGTCGGGCAGCATAAGACATATTTTTGAGACCCTTTATCCTTTTGGTGAGGAACTTTTGGGGCCTTTCAAGCTGCATCAGGTGTCTGGTCAGATACATTCGAACGGGCATTGTACTCAATCATAGGTCTAATGAGTGATGAGTACAGGGGGACGATGACTTCCCTTGATCTAGATGTGAATCCCTTCATGATCAGGTGGGCGATATAGAAGGTTTTCCTAACTACTTTAGCAACATGAGTGTCAAACGAAGGCTACTGTCAACTTGGGTCCCCAGATCCCTGATGACTTTTTCTGTGCTCAGTGGATTGCCATCTATATGGTAGCTAGGGGTAACCTTGTTTTTCCCGAAGGGTATGACTATGCATTTTGGCGTTTAACTTCAGGCCATGGCTCTGGCACCAGTTATCCGTTTCTGTGAGGCCCTTCTGGAGGATATCTGTGTCAGATGTGTTTTCGACTATGGCGCCAGTTTGCAGTCATCTGCAAACTTTGTCAGCCATAACCCTCCTGTGTTTGCTTGTACTTCAGAAAAGTAGATGCCGAACAAGAGTGGACCCAGGACTGAGCCCTGTGGGACACCACTTGTGACAGGCTTTGAGTCTGACATGGCTCCAGCAACTCTGACCCTGTGGGTTCTGTCGCTTAGCCAGTTTGCAACCCATCTTGTGATGTATGGGTTTACATTCAAGCTGATGAGTTTTTCAATGATACCTGAGTGGGGTATTGTGTTGAAGGCCTTTGCCAGGTTGAGGTAGGCTGTATGGACTGCCTTTCCCTCATCAATGGCCTTGGTGACTGTCTCGAAAAAGTCAACCAAGTTTAAGAGGCAGGATCTGCCTTTGACAAAGCCAAACTGGGTTGGATCCAAAGTCTGCAAGTTCCCTATGTCTTTATTTATGAGTTCCATTATGATCCTCTCCATGGCTTTGCAGATAAGGCTTGTCAAGCTAATGGGGCTAATGAATATGGGCTTTTACTCAGTCGGCCTTTTTCAGTAATCAAATGTCAATAAATAAGTAAATGAATAAATAAAACCACCTCTGAAACTATACCAGTAACTCGATGAGTGTAGAGTAACTACCTGGTGCTTTGAGTGGCATCGAACAGCTAGTTTGTACTTTGAGGAGCACTGCCCATGAATTTAGTATTATATTGCCTAGCCTAATCTCTAGCCTCAAAAGCACCCTTAGTCAGCCCACTACTAACCCCTTGTACACTGCACCCTTGTAGCTCACCCAATAAAGGACATGACATCATGGTTATGCACCTTCCCAATTTCACTGCAGTTTGGTGGATATGGTTATATTGAGGCAAAATCTCTCAACTGTCCAGATTTTTGCAAAATGTTCAGATTTTTACATCATATTTATGGTCTGTTCCTCATTAAATTTGTGTTTTTCTACCAAATTACTGAGAATCAAAGTCACTAAATAATGACAGAAGTTTGAGTTTCAGAGTTCATACCCTTCAGGAAATGCATGCTAATGCAAAACTTGTTATTCTGTCAACTTGCTAAGTTTATAAGAGAAACATTTACAAATTATTCCTACTCTAGGGCCTTTGCCCCTCTCCCTCCATTAATTTTTACTTTGCCCAGATTTCTTGCACCAAGATGTTGAGTAGTATGTAACAATTTTCTAATCTTCGCTGACAACCAATTAATCCTCAAAGAAACAAGTATAGTATGCAAGAGGTGTATATACAAAATGTCTCTGGAGGCAAAGCTCTATCTTATAAACACTCATAATAACAACATGCTCATCAGAAACACACACACACTATATCCACCACACATAGTATGGACCCCATACGTAGCATACATAACCAGAGACATTTAAATGTAGTCTTTCCAAACCACAAAGACCTTAGACATTCCACCTGTAAAAATTATCCTGGGCAAACCTGAAAGCACTCAACAGAAACAGCACCTAACACTGAACTTACAGCCACACTCAGTGGAGCCCCAAGTCCATATGGCAAGCCAACACATTAACCATGGCTCCAATTATAGGGGCCTCCATTGTACAACATATTGATGCCCCGCTCACTAGACTGAACAAAGAGAAAATAACAGTCAGCTGCCTATCGCGGCCAGGATCCACCAAGTTACATATGCACTCAAGTCTTAGCAACACAGGTACCAGAATGTTTCAGTCATAGTCCATGTAGGTGTAAATGACCTAAGATGTACCTCCCTAGACTATATGAAGTGCGACATTATGGATCTGTCAGACTATGTGTCACAGGCTGGTGTGTGCCTAGCACTGAGCAGCATTCCAACTTCACCAAGTATGATGCCACAACACAAACAGAAGATGACTGACTTTAATAATTGGCTTAGGTTTTGGTATCATTCTAGGGAGATATAAAGTTTGTCGGCATAAGAGATGATAGTTAACAAACCACATTGTTTTGCCAAGGATGGTCTGCACCTGTCCCCTCTAGGCTTTTGAATATTGGCTAAAATGTTGTCCTACCCCACTGAGTCTTTTTCAGCCAATGCCAAATTGACAAACCTTCCAACATACCAAAATCTACCCAAGGAAACCTAAAGGTGTTACTGCTCAATGCCAGGAATCTAAAAAGAAGCTCCACTCCCACCAAGCTCTCCGTACTTTGGAGAATGTGAACATCCGTTCAGTCACCAACAGATGGTTTAAAGCTGTCAAGAGTACCCCAGCAATGCAGGAATTCAGTGCCTTCCACACATTTAGATCAGCAACTGCACAGAGAGGGACTAAAGATGCAGGTGTCCCAATATACATCAATAACAACCTTACCTCACAAATAAATAAATAAATAAATAACAAGCATACTTCTAGTTTAGTTAAACAGAATGATGCACTGGAGTTCCTCCACATCCAGATTACCATAGACAAACTCCCATGCCATATCCTATTTTTTATTTTTTATTTAATTTCTCCAAGTCTTTTGGGTTTCTAATACCAAGACGGGAATGGATCCCATTCCTAAGTCAAAGTATGATTAAAGTTCAAAATAAAAAATGGAAGGCAAAACTGGAATGGAGAACAAACACTTTATTACCAGAAGTTAAGCGCTTTCATCTTGGGTACAAAAGAACTTCATCAGAACAATAAAATCACTACTAAAAACACAATATAAATACCCTCACAACCAATTAAAATTCCAATAAACTTCCTTGTTAATCAATCACCATGGTGGCACAGGCTACTGAGTAACAGTGCTGATTAGCTTAAACAAATCAAATCAAGAAATATGTATATGCATATATCAATGTATCAAATGCATCTCTTACACATTTTAACTGAGGTTAGGGGGAATATGATATTAGGACAGTATCTCCTGGTTCTGGTAGCATTCTGGCTGAAAGAGGTAACACTACTAGTGCTTTGATTAACTTTCATGATATGTTGAATACGGAGTTTCAATGGCAAGTAGAAGAGGCTGTTCCCAGACCTGGTTTTGGGTCACTGGATAAACAAATAAAAGAATTCTCAGACTTGCTTTTTAAATACAGGAAACTGCAGCTTAAATGCAGCTATTTGAAAGAATGCCTGCAGATGGAAATGATACCTAACGAGTTGTGTCTATGGAAGTATCCAAATGGCCTTGTGAGTGGCTCAATTCTGCACAATGAGTTGATTAAATTGTTTAACTGTCATGGCTGTGAACCTTTAGAAGTTTTAATTGTAGACTATGAGAGGTGAATGAATGGATTGCTGTCTGATATGAATGCATTAGATTCAAGTATCTATAATGACTTATTATTTGATTTGAAGGTCAGTCCCATCAATGGTTTGTTATCTAAAATTAAAAATGACATGAATGAGTTGCATATTAAAAAAGCAAAGAAACTAATCAGAGACAGGACTGACTATGAAAAGGGTACTGCTACCCCCCTCCCCCTGCTGTTGGTAATCAGGCTCAAGAGAATATGGATCATAGAACTATCAAGAATGAGCCTATGGATTTTAACAATAACATTGAAAATCATGGGGACAAGGTAAGGAGTGATGCCCCTTAGAGGCATCCACTTTGAGGTGGTCTTGCCGGCTGATTGACCAGAGGGAGAGGGTTCAACATCAATGGACCGATCCCAATTTGTATCCATACAACCGCCCTCTTCCACAGAGGGGAAGAGGGAGAAATGTGCATTAATTGAATAAGACTGCATTTCATGTTCTATTGTTCAGAATCAGCATGGTGACTTTAAGCTATATAATTATAGTTGTGAAGTTACTGTGATGTGGGCTGATTTATTTGAATGGGACTTAACCTTTGCTCCGGATAGGAATGCTATTGTTGATGGTGTTCTACTTCAGCTTAAGTTGTTTACAAGGAAATTGAATTGTGCATTTTAGGAATTTTAGGAATTAGAATGTCCTTAATGCTGCCCCACCTCACCCTATGGTTGTATTGTTTGAAAAGTTGTGTGAAAGTGACCTTAGGAGGTATTTTAAAAGTGGTACTTTGCAGGTGGTTCACCACAATTTGACCCTCGAAGAGGGGACTATTGAAAGAAATTTCTCAGAACAAGCAGCTCAGGTTAATGAAACCCGATAAAGGTGGGGGACTTGTAGTAATGGACTCTAATGACTATATTAACAGATTGTTTAGAATATTATATTCAGATACATATGAGGAGGTTTCTGTTAATGAGATGAACATAGAATACAGAAATATTGATTTAATTTTAGAAAAAATGCTTTTAGAAAATTTAATTTCATTTGATGAATATGAGTATTTGATGGTCCACAACACCAGGACCCCCACACTTTTTGGGATCCCCAAAATCCATAAAAATTTAGTAGATCCACCTATTCACCTTATTGTGGATGCTAAAGTGTCTAAAATCTTTTGTATGGCTAAATATATAGATTTTCATACAAAGGGTTTTTTGGAAATAATCCCTGTCTCTTAAAAGACTCATGGGAGTTTCTGAAAAAAATCTTGAAGGATATGTATAGGGATGACCTGATTTTTGTTACGATAGATATTCAAGACTTATATTCGGTCATTCCCCATGAGTTAGGGACTGAATGGTTTTATGAATATTTAAGTTTTTTTACTAATCTTGACAAGACTTTGGCCAGTAATCTAAGGGTCTTTATGAATATGGTCTTAGAAAATAACTTTTTAGCTTTTGAAAACCACATATTTAGGCAGAAGACGGGGGTAGCCATGGGAGCTGTTTGTTCCCCCATGTTTGCTAATGCGGTGCTCTCCTATTGAGAAACTCTGTTTTTGAGTTTAAGGACTGTTGGGCTTATTATGGGCATTTCTTGGATGATATGATTTTTCTTTGGATGGATGGGGTAGAAAGACTACAAAAATGTTATGGCTACTTTCACTCTACCACTGAATTTTTGAGGTTTACGATGGGTTTTCAGTTTGATTCGGTTAATTTCCTGGACATTATGATAAGGAAAAATAGGGAGAAAAAATGTTTTGAATCTACCATATATCATAAGCCCGCATACTCTACTTAATTTTTGCATTTTGATAGCATGCACCCTATGCTTTAGAAGAAAGCCCTTGTGAAAGGCCAATATGTAAGGCTGGCCAGGATGGTAACTGATGATTGTGACTTCTAGCAGGAATATGCTAAGTTGTTAGATATGTTTTGTTTTGCCTAAGAGGTTACCCTGAGGCATTTTTATTGGACATTTTAACTGAGGTTAGGGAGAAAAGGAGGAGTGGTCACTTTGTACCTCTATTAGGTTCTGGAGGCATGGGTGCTTCTGGAAATGTGCAAGTAATTACTAACCCTGAGCTGTACAGTAGGGCCCTTATATTGACCTACAATAATGATTTCTTTGGAGTGAAAGGTATTGCTTGCTAATATATCAGCTCTCCATTCAGACACCAAGCTGTAAGTCAACCTCTATGTCCCATAAAACCCATTGATCATACTCAGACTTATTAGAGACACACACCATTCAACCAAACATTGTACTCATGTGGGACTTTAATTATTCCTCTGTGGAATCCTACATGACCCTAAATTTGCAGGTGCAGAGATTCCTAGACTTTAAAAACACAAACACCCTGGATCAGTTAGTGCATTTGCCTTCTAGAGGTACAAACATATTGGACCTGGTGCTCACAAATATGGTACAACACTGCACCCTCAGACCACAAAGCAGTCTCCTTTCGAAATAAGAATCTATTATGTAGCCCCCAGCAAACCATGTGATGGTTAGAAACTACTCCAAAGCAAACTACCTTTTATTAACTGGTAATCGGTCAAAATATCAAGCCCCTCCTAATCCATATAGCAAAGCAACCTATGCAGAATTATTCACAGAAGCTCTGTACAACCATGTAAATGATGGGTCTATATCATAACGTCAAAGTCTTTAAACTTCGAATGTTATAATATCGAACCCAGTAGAGCAAATCACCAGAATACCGAACAGTCAGAATAGCAAATTTTTTCCCAAGGAAAAAATTTGCTGTTCCGACAAACATACACACAACACAAACACACCAAAATAAATAATCCACACACATACACACTTCACAAAACCCTACACTAAACTATACATACACCACTAGCTATCCACTTACCTTAACCCAACCCTAACCCTAAGGTCCATCACTATCGCACACTCACCTTACCTGCTCCTTAACCCTAACTCACCTACCCCACCCTAACCCTCACGTCCACACAATTGCACACTTACCTGACCCGTGCCCTAACCCTAACTCACCTAACCCACACCCAATCGCATACTCACCTTCGTTCGCACACTTACCTTAACACGGTCCATAACCTTCGCTCCACAGTTGAGGAAATAGCGAAGCTGCAGAAATGGCCCATTGAATACTTTCCCTAGGAAAGTATTTGGTGTTCTGCAGCTTCGCTATTTCCAGCGTTCGCTCTACTGGGTTCGATATTATAACATTCAAAGTTGTTAGACTTCGATGTTATAATATAGACCTGTAAATGATTGCATAGATGTTTCTGTGTCAACCAGAAGTAAGTTCAAAACTAACTCAAAAAACAAACCACCCTGGCAGAATCCAAAATTAAAGAGGTTGTACAACAAACAAAAAAAAAAGTAATAGCTAAAATTAGAAAGAGTACACGAAAAAGATGAAAACTCTCTCATCAAACTGAATTGATGACTAAGAGGACTAATTAAGTCCAACAAAGCACATTTTGAGGTAAAGATAGCATCCCATGCCAAGGACAACTGCATGGCCTTATTTTACTATGCTTGAAACCTCAAATGCAGTACACAACAGTGTACAGAACTGTTGACAAGTACAGCCATGTTCACAGAACAGGAAGATTTAGCTGAAAAATTCATCTTCACCTTTAACCCCCCTCTCATCCTTGGACCTCCTAGGAAATCCCATCTAACATAATCACCCAGCTATCAGTAGGAAGCAGATCTTAGATGCTATCTCTAAGGACAAGAATACAGCTTACGTGGCCCCCAATAATATCCCAGGATGCCTCCTAAATAGCCTAAATTATGACCTGTCAGGGCAATTGATGTGACTGTTCAACCATAGCCTCCACACAGGCTTCATGTCACATGAATGGAAGGCTGCAGTGGTTATCCATCTGCACAAGGGTGGACCATCAGCAGATCCTAGGAAGTACAGATCCATTAGTCTGACTAGTCTCATATATGCAAATCCATGAAAAGAATTATCATGGAAATGAGGACATAGGAAACCTTCAGACACTGGACCCAAAACAGTTTGGTTTTGTCAGGTCATGCCTAATGAACCTGGTGGACTTCTTTAAGAAGTCACCAAAGCAATGGATGAGGGCAAAATGGTGCATACTGCCTACCTTTTAACTAGCTAAAGCATTTGATAAAATACCTCACATGGCCATTGTAAACAACTCATGGAATTAGGCACAAATCCCTATATAATTTGCTGGATAGCCAGGAAGTTAGGATTGGACAGACCACCTCCACAAAGTGGCCAGTCATCAGTGGAGTCCCTCAGGGCTCTGTGCAGGGCCCACTCCTCTTTGTCATCTATTTTTCAGAATTCAAAGCCAATGTCAAGGGCCACTGGCTTATGAGGTTTGCAGATTAATGCAAGCTAGGAGCAATCATAGAAACTCCCAGATAATAAAATCTTACAAGAAGGTGTAACACAGACAAATGACTGGTACCAAGACCATGGCTTAAAACTCAGTGCCAAGAAATGCACACTAGTACATTTTGAGAAGTTGTCCTCCCAAGGAAACTACTTAATTGAAAAACACCCCTAAAGTAGACACAGTAGACATGGGTTTTCGCGAGTTAGGTAGAAAGTAAACTGGCTTTCAACTAGCATGTGTCTAAGGTTGCAAGAAAATCATTCTGTGTTACTCAACTTATAAGTAGGGGCATGGCATTTAGATCCAGGGAAGTCATCATGCCACTGTACTCAGCCATCATCAGACCCATCATTGAGTATAATGCCCCATCTGGTATGTACCTGACTGGGTAAGTGCAACAATTAAAGTTCTACAAAAATTTCTCACAAAAAGAATACAGGATGTAAACAAGATGTCCTTTGCAGATCACTTTAAAGCCCTCTCTCTATACTCTGTTTCCTACTGACTGCTGAGAGGTGATTTATGCCTGGCATACAAGGTATCCTTGAAGCCCACTCTGATGAACCGTTTGCATATCCACAAAATAGACAGCACCAAAATTACTAGATCTAAGGATTTGAATTTTGCTTGCAACTTAAATAGGACATGTTGGACAGACAAGTATGTATCTAACAGAATCCCCATTCTCTGGAATAGACTTCCTATCCATTTGAAGCAGAGTCCTTCCCTAACCCTATTTAAGTGCAACCTAGACCAGTAGATTGGAAATCGGAAGTTCACCCTTGGTCAAACACCTATGTCTCTGATGGACATAGACAGCCATTAAATCATGCCTTAACTAACATCTTCTTCTTCTTCTTCTTCTTTTGGCTTTTCATGATTAGGGGTCATCACAGCGGATCACCTGTCCGCTCATGATTGGCAGTGGAGTTTTAAGGTGTCGAGTTGCCAGCCCAGCGCCCAACCTTCCACAGAAGGAACACACATGCACGCACTCACACCTAGGGCCAATTTAAAGTGTCCAATCCACCTACAGCATGTCTTTGGGATGTGGGAGGAAACTGGAGTACCCGGAGGAAATACATGCAGCTATAGGGAGGACATGCAGACTCCGCACAGAAGGCACCCCAGCCGAGGATCAAACTGTAGAACCTCTCCACTTGAAATAACACAGTAAAGTGTGGCATACATTTGGGTTGCATGGCTAGGCTTATAAAGGCCTTTGTGGTCATTAGCCTAGTATACACCTAAATGTTTACTTTGAAATTATTTTATCATTGTACTGTTTATATGCTAATTATGTTTCTTGTGGTGATTTTCTCCCTGGGTCTCCACTGAAAATGGGCTCTGCTTGGCCCAGTGGACTATCCCGGTAAACAAATTCCAATAAATAAATAATAAATAATACACCTATGAACCTGTAAGGAGATACAGTCTGATAGCCATCTGGACAGAGTTTACTTAGGAACCTCAGAGCCCAGTTTGTTAGCAGCAAATGAGAGAAATGGATGAGAGTCTTTCCTGAAGGCTTTGTTTCTGTGCAAGTAGAAAAGTAGAATCTGAGCTACCTGTGGACATCTAAAGTGTGTAGGAGACATTCACCATTGGAGCAACTTGGCAAGAACACTGGAAGGTTAATGGACTGGTTAATTTTATATTCAGATGCCACTTTTGGAATAAAGGATGGACTGGTTCTTAAGGGAACTCTGTCCATGTGAAAGATCATATGTGGCATGTTAACAGGCATGGCATGTACTGTAATTCTGAAATTCTTTTTGCTGAAGTAATTGCCACCAGAAAAATAGTTTTCCAAGGTAAGAGTTTAAGGACTACAGAAGAAGCAGGCTTAAATGGAGGTTTAGTCAGAGACTCTAGGACAAAATTAAATTCTAGGGCTGAACAAAATCCTTAAAGGGGGAAATGAAGAAGGAACACTTCTTTAAGGAAGGTGTTGCACAGTTTGTGAGACTCTAATGTACTATTTTGGTACCTGGGTGGTAAACAGACATGCCAGATAAATGTACCTTTATGGTAGAGTAGTTGGAACATGCTTCAAACAAGGTAAACATAAATTGCAGAACATCCGCAATAAAAATTGTATATGGATCAAATCCCTGACTGGTATACTAGACAGAGAAGCATTTCAATTTGGTCTTATAAATCTTTTGAGCAGAGTGTTTTTCAGAAGCTGGAAAAATGTAGATTACACCCACTTAAAGGGAGGTATGCCTGGTCATTAGGGGAAATGGAGAAACCATGTGGTTTGCTTCAGGTTGTGTAGGTCAGTCCTGTTTATGTACTTTTATTCTTTTTATGTAACATTTGTATATCACGTTACCTTTAACATTGCCTACATCACAAAATGTTTATTGGATATGCACAAACCACCATCTGGATACATGGATTTTTTTTGACTGTGTATACCTGCTTACTTTCCAGACTAATATCTATCAGCCTGCTTCAGCTTTATGAATAATACCTGCATAATCCTGCACTGGGTTGATTCCTTCTAATGGCAACGAACGTTGCTTTCTAACAATCGAGACTTAAGCAGCCACATCTTCTCTATCATTAGCTTTAGTAGGCTAACATAGTGTACTGTGTGGGGGTTAATACAAAGTAAATCATAAGCAGATTGCACAGAGTAACTGTTTTATGGCAGCCCCTTGCATTTGAAACTACTTTTATTGTAACGTGTTTGGGATGTTGCTGCATTAGATCTATAACCACTTGAAGGTGTACAGCTTTTACCTGCATGTGTTATCTTGAGATAGAAAAGTGACATGTGACCTAAAGTTTTATGTTCATTGGTGAGAACTAGGCTAGCTGCCCTTGGGGGCCATTTTAAGCCTAGCCCGTTTCCCTTTTTGTGCTTGAATTAACCCATCCCATTTGGTGTTACACTGGCCTTACCCAGCCCATGGTTGATAATGATATGTTATCCCTAGGAAGAATAACTGTGATCATGCCATCGGTAATTTGAGGAGACCCATGCATGGAATAAAGAATTTATGAGCTGCCTTTGTCCATTAGTAGTACAGGGAGCAGTCCTGGGGTAAATGTTCTATTACCCATCCATAGATCCATGTTGCACTTGAATATGGACAAGGATGAGCTTTGTTTAACATAGATGAGGAGTTTGTTCCAGATCAGTGGCATCTTCTGTGAGATATAAGTGTCCCTCCAAACCCCTCTGCTGATGTTGCAGAAGATGTTTTAATTCCTGGACTGAGTATTTCTTATGCCATTTGACTTGCTGATGTGTAGTAGGCCCATTAGTCTTGAGTAGGAAGATGCCTTATATGCCAGACACAGGTCACTTCTTATTAGTCTGTATGGTACAGAGTATAGTGACATGACGTTGAGTCAGTCCACACAGGACATATTCGTTAGGCCTTGTAAACTTTTAGTAAGGCATCTATGTGATTGTGCCAGTTGTTGCATGTGTCCCATTGTTTCTGGTTGAGGGTGGGTCACAGAACATGCCTCCATCTGGATAGAATCTCAACTCAAGGGAAGCTTAAGCAAAATATCTAGAGTTTTGAAAGACACAGCAAATTTTTTATAGTCCCTACACTCTTATCTTAATCTAATGACTGATAACAGAATATGTTTATTTGTAACATTGGATATAAATACCTTATTCACAGTTATTTCTAAAAAAAACTATGGGTTAATGGCCATAGAAATAATTTTAAGTAATGATACTGGTTTAACACCTATTCAAGTTAATAGGATCATTGTATTGTTGAATTGTGTTTTAAGCAACAACATCTTTATGTTTGCCAATGGTGTAGATCGCCAGAATAGGGGGGTAGCCATGGGCACCCCCTGTGCGAACTCATATGCCAACCTTGTATTGGCATAGTGGGAGAATCAGGTTATATTTGACAACAATCTGTTTAGATGGCTGCAACAACTGAAGTACTATACATGTTTTGCTGATGACATGTTGTTATTATGGGAAGGTGCTAGTGATGAGTTGTATGACTTTATAGCCTACTTGGAGACAACAACAGATTTTTTAAGATTTAAGGTGACCTATTCTGCCAGTAGTATACATTTTCTAGATGTTCATTTAACTAGAAATGATTGTGATGTAATTGACACCATGATATATAGGAAGGACTGTTGGTGCAATACACTTCTACCCTACGATAGTATGTATCCTATGCATGCGTTTGATAATATAACTAAGGGTCAGTTTTACAGAACATCTAGGCTATGCACAAACAAAATGTGTTTTAAACAGACGTCACTAGAGTTAAAGCATACTTTTCATGAGAGAGGCTGCATGGATGATAAAATAAACTTAGCCTATCAGGAATGTACTAACAAAAGATGAACTAAGCCTAAACTTTGGTTTTCTGGTGATAAAACTGATTACCAGAATAATACAGGGAGTTTGAAACAACCTTTAAGAGTAAATTTGAAGTATAGTAACAACATAGGAGGTGTTTGTGATATCATCTAGAAAAACTGTGGTATATTACACACAGACGATAGATTAAAAGAAATTATAACTCACAAACCACTCTTCTGTTTCAAACTAAACAAAAACTTAAAAAAGATCTGCTTTGTAATGAGAGATCTAGGAGATGTACTGATAATATCACACGTCAGAGAGCTTTCCCATGTCAACATCGCAAAGCCTGTAAATATATTAGGAAGAACAATTTATTTGTCCATCCTGTTACCAGTAAACAATATTCATTGGCATCATATGCAGATTGTTATACAACAGATGTCTTCTTATCTCAGTGCATGGACTGCTATTTGTTCTATGTGGGTAAAACCAACTGTAAATTAAAAAATAGAATATTGCAACATTTATCAGCAATACGTACAGGTAATACCCACAATGCTTTATATCAGCATGTAACTGAACATACTGGGCATACCTTTGATTTTATGGTGTTACAGACTGTTAAGATATCCAGGAGACGGGGTGACATAGGCAGTTTGACAGAATGCTATGAAAGTAAATGGATTATAGAGATGTGTGCACACAGACCACCTGGGATAAATGGGGTTATTCCCATTAAACCTGCCCTCAAGATAAGGAGGGCCCAATATTGACTGTGATTGGCTACTTTGTGTTTTAAATATGATTCAGTTTGTGAATTGTCTGATGAAGGGTACTTAACCCAAAAGTGCTTACGTTGAATGTCTTAATAAATAATTGATATTTTACATCATGGTGGTTCGAATTTTGTTATTACTTTCTTCAATAGTTGAAAGTTAGGTCTTTGTCCACATAAGTTCCCAAATCCCAATGTACTGTCAATGTGGTGGTTCCCAGGGTAGAAGACTTCCCTAAGAATACAATAATGCATTTTTTGGCATTTCATTTTAGTCCATGATTTTGCCATCAGTTATTTTTGGGACAAACTTACTGCAGGTTAACTAAGTCATTTGGGGATTCATTGACTGCTCCCAGCTTGCAGTCATCTACACATTTAGCTAGGCATAGCCCTTTTGTATTGGCTTTTACTTTAGAGAAGTAGATGCCAAACAGGAGAGGTCCCAGTTCAGAACCCTGGGAGACACCACTGTTGACTGGTCTCTTTGTGGAGGTAATTTCTCCTATTTTGATTTCCTGTATCCTATCTGTGAGCCAGTTGGCAATGCAGCTGATGATATTGGGGTTTATTCCAGATTTATTTAAGATTTCTTATATTCCTGAGTCGGGGATTGAGTCAAACCCTTTCCAGGTTAAAGTATATGGTCTGTACTGTTTTACCTTAATCCTTTGCTTTACTGACCTTT
Organism: Protopterus annectens; assembly: GCF_019279795.1. Taxonomy (NCBI): domain Eukaryota; kingdom Metazoa; phylum Chordata; order Ceratodontiformes; family Protopteridae; genus Protopterus; species Protopterus annectens. Next base: position 14,670,314 of record NC_056744.1, on the reverse strand, counting down.
TCATAAAAGTCCACCAGGTCGAGTAAGCCTGACCTGCCCTTGATGAATCAAAAAGAGATGGATCCAGTGTTTGGAAGTTCCCTATGATGTTATTGATTAGTTCCATGGTAATTCTTTCCGTGGCTTTCCATATGAGACTGGTCAGACTTATGAGTCTGTAATTGCCTGGGTCTGTGGAAGGTCTTCCCTTATGCAGGGGAATGGCTGTAGTTGTTTTCCATTCACTTCATATAAAACCTGTATGGAAGCTGCAATTGAACAGTGTTGTGGGGGGGGGGGGGGGTCATGTTTCATGCTATTTAAGATTTTTATTTTTATTTATTTTATTTTACATTTGTTGACCGGGCTAGTCGAACTGGATATATGTCCATTTTCAGTAGAGGCCCGGGGAGAAAAGCTCCACATAAAACAGATAAAGAAACAGAACATTAAAACTTCAGTTACAGAATATTAAAGTTACAGATAGCTTGTTAGACAAAAACAGGTGTTACAAGGTAATTTAGCATACATGATGAAATACAGTAGAACAAACATGAGCTAAGTTAACCCCCGTATTTTTTTTTTTTTTAGGTAAACACTGTGGGAAGAAAGTAATCAGAAGGATATGGGAGATTCCCAGCTCAAGGTTAAGAGTAAGGAACATGAGAACAGACTAGTTAAAAACAGGACTGGGAGAGTTAGTTGAGGGGCAGAAACTCATCAAAGAGACACAGAGATATCAATTCCATCTTTCTTGGGTACAATAAGTACAACTAGAAGGTAGAGGCCTTAAAGTGGCAATAAAGTGAGTAAAAGTGTAGGAAAACTGATAATGATGAAAATAGACAGAAAAAGTCTTTATCAGGGTTAGTATAGGGACATAGCAAGTGGCTTGTAAGGTATGATTTGAGTTTCTTTTTGAAAAGTGTAGTAGAAGACAGAGATGTAAGTTCACTAGGAAGTATGTTCCAACTTTTCCCCACAGCGTTAGAGAAAAGGGAATCTCCTGCTTTATTGTTGGGTTTATGTCCGGATACAAAAAGTTTATTAGCTGAGCATAGGTTTGAAAGATTTTTATATGGGCTGATTAGACTTGAGAGAATTGGTGTTTTATCTGGGCGATAAAGGGTTTTATGGGCAATAATCAGTTGATGAAATAAAATTTGATTATGCAATTCAAGCCAACCCAGTTGATTCAGATTTAGGCAGTAGTGGGTTCTAAAAGGGGAGCTGGTGGAAAATCTGGCAATATTATTGTAGTAGATTGCCAGCTTGTGGAGGTTGCTTTTGGCTAGATTTGTATATATAGGAGAGGCATAAAAGAGAGTTAAGATAAGGTGGGTGTGGGCAATAGTAGTTCTAGCTAGGGGAGTAAAGAAGGACTTAATTTTATAGTGGGAGCCTAGTTTTCGATTTACTGATTTTATTGTGGTGTTGATATGAGTATCATAATTAAGGCTGTGGTCAATATTTACTCCTAAGAGTTTGGTGGTAGTGTCAAGAGATATGACTGTACCATTTTTAGATTTGATAGAGAAGTGAAGTGGGGTGGACTTTTGTATAGGAGTAAACAGCAATAGTTTAGTCTTTTTGGGGTTAAGGAGGAGACACCGCTGTAGAAACAATTCTTCTACAAGCTCAAAGGTATTTTGGGTGAGGGACTGCAGTTCAGAAGGTCCTGTGGCTGAGGATATTAATGTGGAGTCGTCTGTGCATTGTATTGTTACAGGTTGGGGGATACTAATAGATAGATCATTTATAAAGATAGAGAATAGAAGGGGGCCCAAAATGTGTCCTTGAGGTACACCAAGGGTGACAGGTAGGTGGGAGGATAGAGTGCTTTCCTAAAGCACTGCCTGTTGCCTGTTGTCTAGGTAGGACTTGAATCACTGTAGTGCTTGAGTATCAAATGAGAGGGAGTTAAGAATATTCAACAGTAGCTGATGGTTAACCATGTCGAATGCTTTTGAAAGATCAATAAAGATAGCAGAGGACAGGGTGTTATTGTTGCGATTTTTGTTAATGTGGTCAGAGAAGGAAACTAGGGCAGTAGTGGTGCTATGGAAAGGTCGAAAGCCATGCTGAGAGCTGGCTAATAGGCTATTTTGGAGAAGGTGGTCTAATAGTTGATGGTGGATGCATTTTTCCATAATTTTAGCAATGGGAGAGTAGGGCAATTGGACAAAAGTTGGAAAGTTCTGTTGAGTTGCCTCATTTATGTAGTGGGATGATATGTTAGACTTTCCAGATGGCTGGGATCATACCTTCGTTAATGGTTCTATTTATTAGGATAGAGATAGGGTAAGCAATAACTTTAGCTGCTATTTGAAGATATTTCGAAGGTAAGAAGTCAGCTGAGGGGGTAGAGGTTTTGAGTTTTTGAAGGAGGATACAGATGAGGGATGTGGGGATAGGGTGGAGTTTGAAAGTGGGTGGTGAGGTGTACAAGGAGGAGGGCAGATTAGAGGATGTATGAGGTAGAGAGTTAGCAAGTGACTGGATAGCTTCAGTAAAGAAGTTATTGATGGAGTCAGCAATTTGTTTAGGAGTGTCATGGGTAATTCCACATGGGCTTGGTGTTTTCAAGTTGCCTGGATGAAGGAGTCTATTGATACCCGACCAGAATTTCTGTGGACTGTGATGGTTGATTTGTTGAAGTTGGAAGAAGAAGTTTTTTTTTGTCTGATAGTACTGATGAGTTGGTAGAATTTCTTAGTTGTTTAAATTTTAACTGATCAGATGGGTCTTTAGAGGTGCGCCATTTGGCCCAGAATTTGTTTCTTAGCAAAATGTTTTGTTTAGTTTCCTTAGTAAGCCATGGCGCAGTTTTGGTACTGTTCCTGAGAGTACAAGAAGGGGCATGGTAGTCTAGGACTTCAAGCAATTTGGAATTGAAGTATGCCACTGTTTCCTCAAGTTGGAGGTGCTTTAGTGGTGACCAGTTACATGCACTCAGTTCATTTAGGAAGTGTTCAGGGTTGAAATGTTTATTTGAGCGAGTAGTTCTAAAAGTTGTAGGGCAGGGTGTATTACTCTTTTACCGAATTATATAAGTTAGAGAGTGATCACTAATGTCATCAGGCAGGATGCCTACATTATAGGTTATGGACTGAGTATTTATAAGGATCCAATCTAGGGTGGTTTCTTTGTTGGTGAGTTTATGGGTTTGTGTAGGTGAGGTGATAGTTTGGGAGAAGCCATGTAGATTTATGTGGTTAGTTGGGTTATCAGAATTACAGGTATTCCAGTCTATATTAAAGTCGCCTAGCACAATGATTTCTTGTAGATGGTTAGTGGACAGCCAGCTTAGGATATTTCCTAGGGAGTTGATGTTATTACCTGGAGGAAGATATGAGCATTAAATGTAGATGGACTTGCAAGAATTTAGTTGTAGCTTAGTGATAAGAATTTCAGAATTGGTATTGGATGGTGGGTGAGCATCTAATAGTGTAAGTTAGAGCCCTGCTTTGTATATTAAGGCTACACCCCCGCCCTTCTTGTTAAGATGATCCACTCTTAAAATACTATATCTTGGAGGGGTGATTTCATAGTCTTGGGTTGATGGTTTTAACCATGTTTCGGTCAAGCAAAGAATGTCAAAGTCATGTACATCCAGTAGGGCATGAAGATGAGTAACTTTATTATTCACACTTTGTATATTTAAGTGATCTATGAAGAGGGGGTTATGAGGCCTTGTAGGGGTGTGAAGGGGAGAGGGAGAAGGTCTACCTGGGTGAGCAGGACTAATATTGGTAGGGCCAGGATTGGGATGTATGATACCATCTAGTAGGAGGTGTAGGTGTAGTGTGTGGATTAGAGAAGGATTTAGTATGTTATATCCTCTCTTGACTTGGTGGTGTTTATAGGTAATATGGGTGACTCTGTGATACTTTGGGAGTTATGTTTATGTGTTTAAGGGTGGCTGATAGAGCTGGAAGGGATGTTTATTTTGTGGGTTGGTGGAAGCTAGAGTAACTAAGATGTTCATAGGCTGTTAGTGAATAGGGAAGGAAAAGGAAAGGAAGAAATGAGAACAGAAGAAGGGGTTTGAGGTAAGTTGATATAGGTGAAATAGACATAGGGCTGAAGACATTGAGGGCGGTGAGTGAAAAGGTGACATTTGTGATGAATTAGGAGGAGTGACTTAGTAGAAGGAGTGCCTTAATGAGTTGTGGGATGGGATAGGATAATTGGGCAAGTGGGAGTGGTTAGAGAGGTATAAGGTCAGATGCAGTGAGGGTGGGTGGAATTTGGGAGTAGGGTAGGGGAGCAGAGTGAGCCCGGAGGGGAGCTAAGAGAATTATAGTGAATTTGGAAGGGTAAAGTGGACTGCAATGTAACTAGTAACATAAAAACTATTAACCTAAGAGATTCTAATTTTAAGCTGTAGGCTAGATGAGAAAGGAAACGGTTGCCATCTAGTGGGCAAAAACTATACTGCTACAGTAGCTCCTGGAGGGAAAAAGTGGATCTAGGAGTAGGGGTGGGGAAAAAAGTGAAGTCAAGTGCAGAGGCTATGAGAGGAAGGGACGGAGGTAGAGAAGTACAGAGGAGTATGGCTGCTGGCTATCCTGGCAGGGAAGGGTAAGTTTTATACCTAATTATTTTAGACAAAATATCTTTTACATACAGCAACAAACATACTTTCTGGCTTCCTACAGTATATTGTCAGGATACATCATCATACATTCATTGTCATTTATCATACATTCCTACAGTATATTGTTATGATACATCATACAGTGATATTGTCAGGACCCATTGATACAGTATTTTTAGCTTTTGATAACTCCTTTAGGATTTGGTCTTGTGTGACAGCTGAAGGAGAATCGGTTTCAAGTATAACTTGTGAGATAGATGCAGGGGAGTAAGGGGTTAAAGTCTAAGCTGAATTTATCAATCAGCAGGTTCTCTATATCTTCAGCCTCAGTGTAAATAACAACATTCACAATCAGCTCAGCGCATTGTTGCATTATGCTTTTGAGATTACGAACATAACTAAAATGGTCTTGTGAATGTCTTTGGTTGAGTAGCTATTTTAGCCTCAAACATAGCTTGTATTAGGCACATGAGTCACTTATTTATTTCAATGACAAGGGCTCTATAATTCTGGGAATTTATCTTCATACCTTTGATCAAAAATTATCTTCTTTTTATAAAGCTTGTTGGTTTTATGGTTCTACCATGGGGATTTGTTTCTAGGATTTGCCATGCACTTGTTTCTACAGGGTACAGCTGCATCTATGCAGCTGTTTACATGCTGTTATGGTATGCTGGTGTATGTTTCTGTATATTCAGTGGAGTTAACTGGGTTTGGTGGGGATTTGAAGCTAGCCAATGTAACACTTAGGGGTAGGTATATTGTCTTAGAGAAATTTCTAAAGGTACATTGGGAAAAGTAGTCTCTGGTTTCAATTTTATTTTAAAGGTGATGACTTTATTGTTAGACTTAACAAATGATGAAGATGCATAAGGGATGGTGCAGGATGCCCACATATTAGTAAGGACAAAATCCAAGATCTTGTTCCCACTATTTGGTACACTGTCTAATTGTACCAGGGTGTTTGCATTGACAAAGTCCAGGAATTTATGTGCTTATGCACTGGTGATGGTGTAGATTTCTCAATTTATTGTTGTAAAGTTTAGATCACCTAGGAAAATGGTGTTGGATTTAATACTGAACGATTCTAGTTCATGTAGCTAGGTATAATGGCTTTTCTGGGTCATAGAGGAAGTTCTATAGGTGCCTAATATATGGTACAGGAACTTTCTGCTGGTTATTTGGACATAAAGAAGCTCTAGTGCAGCATGCTGCTCTATCAGCCTTGATGTTAGTCGCTGCTGGATGATGATGATTTCAGACATCTCCATCTTTCTCCCCCTCCTGCACTGTAACTGGTCTGGAAAGTAGCATGGTCTGTCAATCATAGCCTTTCAGGCTGACAGATATTGGAACCCCTTCAAATGACACCAAAAACTAATCCAATTATTGAATTAAAGTATTTTTTCTCATATTGTAGCATTATCCTTGGAAAAGGTAAAATGCTGCTTAATGTTAGTCACATACCTGCCTGGAATACATAGTCTGATGGCTCCATCATGTCTTCTAAGGGCTGCATCATGTCTCTCTTCATACAGGCCAGCAAGGCACATTCAAGTCATTGACAACCAATGACCTATGACAGACTCATACTCATACTCATACTTTTTGTTCGAGGACTTGAGTGTATGAGTGTGATCTGATGGAGCTTGAATCCAGACATGCAACTAACCATTACTCTTTCCTTGTTCAGCCTGGTAAGTGGTACATCTGTTCTCTTACAATGGGGTCACCTATCAAGAATGTTTGGTTTGGTAGATGTCTGCATTACAGGCTTAGCATCTATGACTTTGAAGTCCTTCTGCTATGTGAAGAAGTAGGCCTAACTTGCTGGGTGTACTTTGTGACTGTGTTGCATGTTGAAGTTCTTTGAGGTTTAGGTAAATTAATCTTTAGAGCCTCAGCATATGATGGATTATGTGTATTTTCATGGCCTTTGCGAGGTATTATCTGTGGTGTACTGTTGACAATTTTAGTATCTGAGTTTATTGTGTGTAAGATTTTTGCATCCAAGGACATTTTGTATGCACATCTTTCACACAATATTATGATGTTTGAATAATAGATGATCTTCAGACAGAATGAGACAATTTTTACACTTTCTCAAGACACCCATCCAATCAAGCTGACTACAGAAGTTGTGGGAAGTGCTGGTCCATGGTTTCCACAAGAAAGCCTTGGGATGACTATAATTGCTTTGAGTTTGCTGTGTTTAGGATAATGTTTGGGTGAAGTTGCTACTAAGGTGTGGGGAAATGTCTAGTTATCTTATCATGGGTTTATGCAGCTTAGGGTGTGTTTATTTGCTTTTGGAATAGGTTATCTGAACCTCAGACTTGGATTTTTAAACTTGTATAGATTTTGCAGGTTTCTTACAGGGAAAAAAATCGTCTGTGTAGACAAACCACTACAGAGCAAGTCCAATGGTAGTGGTGTATTGAGTGCAGCTCAGTTCAGTTTTTTTCTTCCCTTTTTGATGAAAACCTTGTTTTTCACAGTTCAGGGCTTTCCATACATACTTATCAGAGTCTTGAACAAACTACCATGGGATGGTGTAGCTTTGTGCAGGTTATAGCAGATGAGTTTGGTAGAGATCCAATCAAATGAAGCTAATAGTGGAGTTACGTGACTTCAGAACCTGTAGCAAATCACATTACACTTAGTCCTATGACTGAGCCATTGGTCAATGACCCCAGGTATATTAGAATTTTAGAAACTTTAGCTTTTATAGCAGGGAAGGAGAAAAACTGTAATTAGAGCACAAACAATAGGGAGTAGCAGGACAGCAGCACTTAATGTATCAGTGGGGGCTGGGAGGGTTGTAACAATGTAGTAGACACAAGAACAGAGGAAAACAATTGTAACAAACAGACAGGCACTAGAATGCAACTTTAAGCAGGCAAATGATAAGCAGAATATGACTGTTAACAGCAAAGCTGGAAAGTAAACAGCTGTAGAAGCACAGAAGCACAAAGACTGCAGCAAAAATTACAATACTGCCACTACTACAATCCAAACTACAGTCTAAGGCAATGGACCAAGCAAAGATTTACCAGTGGAAAAATGTAGTAATAAATGAATAACAGAGTCTCATATCCTGCAAAGTTCACAGTTCTCACTCAGTTGCAAATGAAACTCAAGATTAAAGTCCCAAAATGACTTAAAATAACAGCAGTTAACTTTTACAAATAATTTGACTTACGGATATAAAAGTGCAGTACAATGTATAAAAAATACTTAGATCTTGCACCAATTCACAATCCTCCCACAACTGAAAATGAAGCTATAAAGTTAAGGTCTCAGAACAAGTTATTCTTGATACAAAATGAGACAAGTAAAGAAATAAATGTATCAAAATGAAGGTAACAATAAGTGTACTTAAATATCTAATAAGAGCCAGATAATGTATGAAACAGTGACTAACTCAAGCTTTAACAGTTTAAGGGGAGGGCCTTCACAGTTTCATCTGTCAGTGACCAGTAAGATGAACAGAGAGAATGAGTCTGGGAGGAGCTTTCATGACAAGATATACTGTAGGGGTGGGCAGCTCAAAAGCCACTAAGTTTAAAAGCTCCACAGGAAAAGGGTGAGTGGGTAAGGTAAGTGCAATAGTTTAAGCATGCTTCCCTGGATGCAATGTTAAATCCAACTGCTTTGTTTTGGTTTTAGCTTGGGGAGAGATTTTTGGCTTCCAAGACTATAAAAGACAGATATGGCTAACTGCTCCTGCAGTACCAGGAGTCTTGAAATACTTTACTTATCTAGCCAATAGTGCTTATCTTCCTAGAACTGCAGGAATATCCCACTATCAATGGGTTTAATTACAACAGACTCTAATTACAACTCACATAGCTGACCCAAACTGGCTTTATGTTTTAAATCTGAAAAGTAACCATAGCACAGTAATTATGTGAGAAATGTTGATTAATCCACTTAAGAAGACTAACAATGGAAATTGTAAGATCCAAATTGATTTATAGCTGTAACTTCAAAAAAAGAGAGTAAATATGCAGAAAAATAAAAGAGCTCACTCAGAACTGATTTAAATATCTAGGAACAGCATATAAATAACTTGAAAAAGCACTGCAAACTATACAATGTCTTTAATTAATATTTTTAAATTCAAATTCGAAACAAACACAAAACATGAATCACACAAATCTTATTTAAATGGTAAAATAAGTGCAGTCGTTTAAATGTACTTCCCTGAATGCAAAATGAAGTCCAAATGCTTTATTTGGGTTTTAGCTTGGGGTGAACTTTTCAGCTTCCAAAAGTCTAAAAGACCTAGAAGAGGAAGAGAATATATAGAATAACACTGACATTAGACAGCATTCCTTTTTTTAAAGTTTGCTCATGGTGATACATTCTTGTGTGATTCATTGCTTTACATTCATTAGCAGATTAAAGCTGTTATTGAAGCAGTGACTTCATGTTTGAACTTGCCTCCTAGCTATGAATTTAGTCCTTTTTTCCTCTATTAATACATGATGATTTACTTTCCTCTTTTTTGTCATGTCTGGCCCAGCTTAATTCTTTTAAATAGTTTGGCAAATGCTTAGCTCTCAATTGTCCCTGATTTTGTCTTATATTTTTACCCTGACCCTCATAATTTTTTTAAATTTCTAGTAAGTCAGTGAAGGTTACAGTCAATCAATAACGTCAGGCATTAGAGTTTCATATTTCTTATTAAATCACTGCAAATTACAGTCAGTCATTAATTTCACATAATACAGTTTCATACCTCTAATTCTTCAGAAAATATACAACAAAGTAAAACTTGTTGTTCAATTAACTTTCTTAATGAATTAGAATAATATTTACAAACTGTCCCAGATTTTGCACCTTTACCCACCATTACATTTGGCTTTGTGTAGGATTCTCAAGTAAATATGTTGAGAGGTATGGAAATACACTGTATTTGCCTTTACTGTCTCATACTACAAAGTGCTTTGAGTAAATCTGCACTAGTGACACAATCTATGTTCTTTAAGCTTAACATTATCTAATATCAGCAATGAGGCTACAAGTAACTGAAGTAATCAAATTCTTGGAACAAAAAAAAAAAAAGAAGTAGTGCATGTCATTCCCTGTTTTTTTGTTTGGATGCTACAAGACTTCTCATGAGATTTATGAGATTCAGTATGTGTGTGTGTGTGTGTGTGTGTGTGTGGTTAATGACTGACAGAGGCTGCTAGGAATGCCACCAAGCTGCCCTCAGCCACACCTGACAGGAAGGCAGGCTTGGAGCCAAGTGGTGTGCTGGTGGGAAAAGGTTGGGCCTTATAGTAAAGTGGGCACCTGTGCTACACCACTATCACAGAATTAACAGACACTGCAGAAACTGTTAACATAAATGGATAGAAATAAAACAATAAAAAACAAAATATTAAAATGAAGGCTAGCAACGGAGTCATTATTACATGAACGAACTATCAAAATGTCGAGTACAACATAATCGACACACTTTGATCAAACGTTCATGTAATCGGAGACTGTAAATGTCGAAATGTGGAGTTCCAAAATGTTTGTCGGCCTTGCTAGTGAGTGTATCGTGTGACATAAACACACTACGCTGTCCAGAATGGCTAGGTAAGAGGCTGCTTTACTTTTATATACAACTCAGAGATCGCTGTACATTGGGGAAAGGGCAATTTCCCAGTAATCGCTTGTGTATGAAGTTGCTTCGCGATTACCGGGAAATTGCCTTTTCCCCAATGTACAGTGATCTTGGAGTTGATATATTTAGTTAGGGAGGGTGTGGGGGGCAAAGCCCCCCACTTTGTTTTAAAAGTAGATGTGTGTTTGTGTAAGTTTTTAAGTGCTTGAATGATGTGAATGTGTAGGGGTTTGTATGCATTGGTTGTATGTGTGTGTGTTGTATGTTAGTATAGGGAAGGTGTGGGACGAACAAAATCTTTTAATTTTTTTTTTCAGAGGTTTTAGGTTTCGATTAGATGAACGATTGATCAAAGTGTGTTGAGTATGTTGTACTTGATATTTTGATAATTTGTTCATCTAATATGGACCCTGGCAACAAAGGAAGGAGCATGGTTAGGAAAAAAACATGACATTAGTATTACATGTATTAAGTATGACCACTTGAGATTGCTATGCATTGTTCTACTACAGATGCACTATATATGCTACTAAGTCACTTCAGATAGTTTCCTGTGTACATTACCATAACTCCGTATAGTAGGGTGTGTGGCAGATGTTTAGTTTTACTGACCCCATTACTTAGATTGGGTGTGATGGTGCGGGGGCTACACTGCTGACAAAAGACTGTTAATTGGCAGTTGTAATGGCTTCTGGAAGAGACTTACTGAGACCCCCCCCTCCCCACACACACACACACACACACACACACACACACACTGGGATTTCCACTGAAACATGTCCACATCCACCCCTCCATAAGGCTTTCAACAATCTCCCCACAAATAGCCTGAGTTAGGCAGTGTGTACAACTCTAGGATATAACAACTACCCTGCATTTTAGCCTCTGAGAAAAATGCACTGCAGGAAGACAGAGGTGGTCATCTCACTATAAATGACTACTTGTATAACCTATGAGCATGCTTGTTCTGTATGTGTGTTCTGCATGTGGGTGTGCTCCAGAGTTGTAACTATGGCAGTGATGAAGGAGTGGCTGCTCCAGGCAGAAGGTGCTAGGTTTGCAATCAAGCAGGTGCTAGTGATGCTGAAGTGCAGTACCATTATGTGTTTCTGAATGTTGATACTGCATTTGTAGCACCTCTCAACTTATTTGATCAAGAATTATGAACTAAAATAATGGGGGTACAAACATCCAGATTCAAGGACAATTGTTTAAATATTACTCTAATTCACTTGAAGTAATACAGGTTTTGCAGCAATATACATTTTCTGAACAATATGATCTATGAAACTCTAAAGTCTGCTATCATTGACAATTAATCCTCAGTAATTTACCAGAAAATCAAAAATTACCACTTAGTAGACTGCAGAATATCATTCCCCACTAACTTACCTTTCAGTAATACATTCACTTGGTTGGAGGTATTGTTGAAGGGTTGTTATGTAGTTTGTGTAATTTCTTGGTGTTTTCATAGGTGCTGTCCACCAGAATATAAGCTTGTCTGATGGGGAACTGTCTGACTCTAATGAGGACTACCACCACATACTGGCATAGCCTGGGGTCACAATATTAGTGGTTGTTGTTGTTTTTCTTTTGGCTTTTCCCAGTTAGGGGTCGCCACAGCGGAACTCCAGTCCACTAATGATTGGCAGTAGATTTTTACACTGCTGAGGTGCCAGCTCGACGCCCAACCTTCAAGGAAGGCACGCCCATTCTACGCATGTCTTTTGAATGCCACTCGACCGCGGGAATGACATGCAGACTCCACACAGAAGGCGCTCCAGCCGAGAATCAAACGGGAGAACCTCTTGGGTCACAATATTAGTGGTACACTCAAATAATGTCAAGGACACACCCCCCCCTCCTCACCCAGTGTATGGACACATGTTCTATGCCTGTACAACCAATCCACAAACCCAGGATGAGACCCATGGACAGGAAGATGCAGACATATCTGTCCATGGTGTGGTCTCATCACCAATGGCACACTCCCCTTCAGTTGCTGCAAGATCCATACAGTATGAAACTAACATCAGGGATGGGCATGCCTGTTGCAGCGCACTCCATGGGTACCATCCTCCTCCTGTACTAAGTGTGTCTATGACCACTACCCAGCATTTGCACAGGACTATACTACGCAATCAGGTAAACACCAACACTGGCATAGCTGAGCTGTTTGGAGTAGTATATGGTTTGCATGATGATCCGAGAGAGTGCATGGGCCAGGTGTCCAACATTGTGGACATATGATGTAGGGAGTTTGCATGCCATTGGTGGGGTCTATATCACTTCAATGAAACAGCAGAAGTTCGAACACCATATGTTCGAACTTCTAACCTCGAAGTGCAAAACCATCAAAGGCTTAGAACAGCGATTTTTTTCCCCAGGGAAAAAAAAATCGCTGTTCCAAGAAACACACACACAACACAAGCACACCAAAAAAACCAGCAATCCACACACATACACTTAAAATCCTACATCTACCCCTACACTAAGCTGTATGTACACAACTATCTATCCACTTACCTTAACCCAAACCCTAACCCTAACCCTAAGGTCTGTCACTGTCGCACACTCACCTGACCTGCGCCCTAACTCTAACTCACCTATCCCACCCTAACCCTAAAACCTGTCACTATCGCACACCCACCTCACCCGCGCCCTAACCCTAACTCACCTATCCCGCCCTAACCATAAAGTCTGTCACTATCACACACCCACCTCACCTGCGCCCTAACCCTAACTCACCTATCCCGCCCTAACCCTAAAGTCTGTCACTATTGCACACCCACCTCACCCGCACCCTAACCCTAACCCTAACTCACCTAACCCGTGCCCTAACCCTACCATCAGCACAATCACACATTTACCTGAACCCGACCCGTAACTTTCCACCACAGTGCTGAAAATCACGAGAATCACAGAAACGGCCCACCAAATTCTTTCCCTGGGAAAGAATTCGGTGTTCCGTGGCTTCACAATAATCAGTTTTTGAACTTCACAGTTCGAACATATGGTGTTTGAACTGCTGAAGTTTCGATGAACTGATAGGAACCCCCATTAGTGCCCTTGTACCAGTGCCATGCATACAGTACCTGCCTCATTCTGCTAGAGTCATCTCATGCAGCCAGATTCTCCACAGACTCATCAAGCACCTCTTCCTGAATTTCTCAGTTCTGCTCTGCTCTAGGTTCATAGGTTCACAGGTACTAATTAGACTATTGGTCTGTAAGGTCTTAAGAAGCCTAGCCTTACATTCCTATGGTAGCTTTTAGCCCTTTGTATATGAATAACTAAGAGGCAAGAAGAACAAAGCTATGTTAGGACATTTATTTATTGTCCCTTTCCATGAGGGACATGGGTGCTAAACCAGGGGTGAGTTTGTTGTTTCCCATCCATTCATCTAAATTATGCTTGAATAGAGTGGCCATCACTGTTTATGTATCATAATGCTGTGTAACATTGTACAGACTGCTAAGACTGTACTGCCTGTGCAGGGTAACACTGCAGTGCACAGCAAGATACATCCAGGCAGTGGAAATGTTTGTTAAGCAGAACAGTGACCTACATTTGTGACACAGCAGTGTTGGAGCCATTCTCTGACATGGGCTGTGGATTTGCAACTCATGCTTAGACAAGTCTGCAGGTATCTGGCATAACCAATAAGACATCTCTGGAGAGGCTCTACAAAAACTGCTGATATACATCACGTGTATGCCATATGATATTAGAAACAAAATCACCAACATAAACCAAGTGTCCCGACTAGAAAGCAAACATATATAATAACAAAATACCAGTAGGACAGCCATGGCAATAAAAAGTCTCTTCTGTATATTATACTTTGTGCCTTACAGACCACCTGCCAGTTGATGTAGTGGAACCCCTTACAACTGGTATACCTTTGTCTCTCCTCCCTAGGAAGGGCTCTTACTGCAATGTGGGTACACTCTATAATTCCGAGTACATCTGGAAAATGGGCTATGTCATAAAAAGCCTGCATGGTGCTCTCTCTCCCACTCCTCTGTGTTATGTGGAAATCATCTACATTCCACCGACATGCTACATCATGGCATCAATGAACTAGTGTAGTATATTTGAACCAGATACCAGGGATACATCCACCATGTTCATCATTGATTGTTGAAAGGTCCCTGAAACTAGTACTCACAATACCACACATACCTTGTTGTCCACAAGTATCAGTACTCCATGCATCCTTCAGGCCAGCATATGAGGATGATACCTCTCGACCACTTACTGCATGTTGTCTCCATTCACACACAGTAGTGGTTTTCAATTTATTTCTCATGGAGGGCATGATATGTTAGATACAGATGGATCTCTCAGCAATGATACACAGCACCATAACTACTGGCAAGGATAAAGGCCTCTTATCTAGACATATTTGCTTGTGTGGTGTCTACCCCATACATGTTTTCATGGTCTGTCTCCCATAACTCCTAGATTTCACTGCAGTTAGCAGTTCTAGAAGTAGCATCTCTTCATATTGCTAATTCTCATTTGCATCTACAGTTGCCCTCATTTTGATACTGTTGCTCATTTACATCTGATAATACCACCATCTGTGTATTATGCAAGCGATAGGATTTCTCAGCATTCCTCAGTCACGCTCGGAGTACCTGTGCATCTGCACCACCTGGCATGTGGCTGCTCTGCATGCAAAATAAGATACTATAATGTGAAAATTGTTTCCAAATCCCAGGGCACATCCTCTAGACTGATGTATAGCTCATCATTATCAACTATTTCTCCAGATTCTGAAGTTGGTAGCTTAAAAAAGCTTCAGGTACTTACACAGTGTCCTCCATGTCTATTTATTTTATTTTTATTTTATTTTACATTTGTTGACCGGGATAGTCCGACTGGATATATGTCCATTTTCAGCAGAGGCCCAGGGAGAAAAGCTGCAAGACATTGCAAAAAAGTGATTATATACCAACAATATACATGTTATTGATAGTTATACATAGCTACAAAACCTTTTGTGAAACATCCAATACAAAAAACAGTTTAGGTGTTTTATATATTGGTTCCATAGGAAGTGTGTTCCTTCAGTAGATTAATAGGGAGAAAAAAAACAAAGCAACAGTGAGTAGGTATAATAGCCAACAGAGGTGGTCATGTAAGAGGTCAATACTGTCAGTCTGGATTAGTGCAAGGGCATAGCCATTGTGAATTTAGGAGGATTCTTGGTTGCTTTTTAAACAGTGGATGGGATGAAAGGGATGTTAGTTCAGTTGGAAGCTTGTTCCAAGTGTTACCAACAGAGTTAGTGAACAGGCAATCCCCAGACTTGTTGTTGGGTTTTAAGGTAGATACTAGTACCCTATTGGCAGATCGTAGGGTTGTTAGGTTTTTGTATGGGCTAATAAGGTTACAAAGTATGGGAGTATTTGTGGGATGATGCAGAATTTTATGAATAATTGTAAGTTGCTGTATAAGAAGCTGACTTTGCAATTCCAGCCATCCTAATAGTTTGAGATTTTGGCAGTGATGGGTTCTAAATGGGGATCCAGTGGCAAATCTGGCTATGTTATTATAAAATGTTGCCAATTTATTGATATTGCTTTTGGAGAGGTTTGTATAAATTGGGGAGGCATAGAGAAGGGTGGAGAGTAGGGGAGTTTGGGCGATAGTAGACCTAGTTGAAGCTGTGAGAAAGGGTTTAAGTCTATAAAGGGAACCAAGTTTTCTATTAAGTGATTTAATAGTTAAGTTAATATCTGTGTCAAAGTTAAGACTATTATCAATTGTTACACCTAGGAGTTTGGTGGTCATGTCAGGAGCTATTTTAGTATCATTGTTGGATGTGTCTGTAAAGTTAATAGTGGGGGACTTTAGGGTGGGAGTGAACAATAATAATTTTGTGTTTTTGGGGTTAAGGAGGAGACAGCATTGATGAAACCATTTTTTGAATAAGTTAAATACTGTTTGGGTCTTGGTTTGAAGCTCTGCAGGTGAGGAGGTGCTACTTATTAATGTCAAGTCGTTGGCGTATTGTATGCAGGTGGCCTGTGGAATGGATGTTTTCAGATCATTAATGAAAATGGTAAATAGGAGAGGTCCCAGAATGGAGCCTTGTGGGACACCAAGTGATATAGGGAGCTGAGTGGATAGTTTATTGTCCCAGAGAACTGCTTGCTGTCTATTTCCTAAGTAGAACCTAAACCACTTGACTGTTTGGGTGTCAAATGAGAAAGATTTAAGTGTATCTGACAATAGTTGATGATTCACCATGTCAAATGCCATTGAGAGGTCAATAAAGAGGGCTGAGGACAGTAAGTTGTTGTTACGGTTTTTATGAATGCAGTCTGAAAAGGATAGGAGTACTGTTGTTGTATTATGGAATGGCCTAAAGCCATGCTGGCAGTTCACTAGTAGGTGGTTTTGGAGGAGATAATCAAGTATTTGACGATGAATATATCTCTCCATAATTTTTGCTAATGGGGAAAGTAGGGCTATGGAGTCGAAGTTAGAGAGTTCATTTGAGTTACCTCCCTTTTGGAGAGGTATAATGTGTAATACTTTCCATAGATATGGGATGGAACATTCTGTAATGGTTCTGTTTATTAATATAGCAATTGGATAAGCAAGTACTCCAGCTGCCATTTGCAGGTATTCAGGTGGAAGGAGGTCAGCTGATGGAGTACATGGTTTAAGTTTGAGGAGTAGGGTGCGTATGAAGGATTTTGGGAAAGTCTGGAGATGGAGTGTGTGGGGTAAATTTGTTGGGAGGGGTGACTCAGTAGTGGTAACAAGTAGTACAGAGGTAAGGTATTAGCTAAAGATTGGACATTTCAGAGAAAATTTTTTAAAAATATCAGCAATCTGGCTGGGAGAGTTTTGAGTCAAATTAGAGGGGGTAGGTGTTTTGGAGTGTACAGGGTGGAGCAATTTATTTATTCCTGACCAGAATTTTTGTGGGTTTTGAAGCTGGGTCTGTTGGAATTTGAGGTAATAGTTTCTTTTATCAAGGAATATTAATTTTTTGTGGCATTTCTAAGCTGTTTAAAATTTAGTTGATCAGTAGAGTTTTTAGTTTTTCTCCATTTGGACCAGGTTTGATTTCTCGGTCTCACTTTTTGTCTAGTCTCCTTTGTGAGCCAAGGAGCAGGTTTGTTCCTAATTCTAACAGTGAGAGAGGGAGCATGGTGTTCCAGAATTTGTAAGAATTTATTGTTAAAGTATGAGACTGCTTCATCAAGACATAGGGATTTTAGGGGTGACCAATTGCAAGCTTTAAGCTCAGCTTGAAAGTTAACTGGGTTTAGATTTTTCTTGTTTTGTGTTGTTCTAAAGTTAATTTGGTTGGGAATTGAAGTCTTTTGTCTGGATATAAAGGTCAGGGAATGGTCACTAATATTATCAGGGAGTAAGCCTGTTTTGTATAATTGGGGACTACTGTTAACTAGTATCCAGTCTAAGGTGGTTTGTTTGTTGCTAGGTTTATGGGTTCTGGTAGGGTAGGTGATGGTTTGATGAAAGCCATAAAGATTGATGTGAGTAGTTGGATTTACAGATGTACAACATTTCCAGTCTATATTAAAATCCCCAAGGATTATGGTTTCTTGTGGGAAGGATGTGGAGAGCCAACTAAGGGTGTTTTCAAGAGTATTTATGTTATTACCTGGGGGGATGTATGAGCAAATAATGTATATGGATTTGTTTGCATTAACTTGGAGCTTGGATATTAAGATCTCGGCATTACTAGGTGAGGGTGGTTGAGTATCTAGTGAGGTGACCTGTAATTCAGATTTGAACAATATTGCCACCCCACCACCCTTTTTATTTAGACGATCTAGTCTCAGGATGTTGTAGCCAGGTGGGAGAATATCATTGTCTTTAGTAACTGGTTTGAGACAGGTTTCTGTTATACATAGGATGTTGAAGGAATGTAAATCTAGCGGGGCGTGCAGCTCAGTGATTTTATTATTTATGCTGCGTATATTAAGGTGTACTATGAGAAGAGAGTCTGAGGCTTTAGTGGGAGTATGTAAGGTGGAGGGGTAGTAAGATTGGGAATTATAAGTGGAAATGCTAGGACCTGGGTTTAGATGGTAGTAATAGGTGCTGCTGGGGATTCTGTGAAAGTTTCCTGAGTTTACATAAGATGGGGTCAGTTTTCCTGGTTTGGAAATGCTTAATATGGGTTAGTCTATGGAACTGTAGTCGCAGATAGGATGATAAGGATGTTATGTTACTATGGGTTTGTGGGGCTAGAAAAGAGAAAGGGGTTATTTGTTTTAAGGGGTGGTGAAATTTAGTAAGGCTTAGGTATTCATAGCAGGAGAGGCTGTGGGATAGAAGAAGAGTGGTAAGGACTGTGGACATGAGGAGTAAGTTAAGATATCTTTGTAAGACAGGGATAGCCATAGTAGGAGGTGTGGTATGGGTAAAAAGATGGAGAATAGTGATTCAGGAAGGACAAGCTAAGGGTGTGTCTATCCAAAGAGAAGGCTAGGTAATTTGGGAATTTCAGTAAATTGGTATTAATTAGATAAGTATGTAACGAGATCAAGTGAGCTATTGGTTGATGAGGGGTAGAGGTGTGGCTAAGGAAGTATAAGGTTAGGTGCTCTAGGGGTGGGTGAGATTTGGGGGTAGGGTAGGGGAGCAGAGTGAGCCTACAGGGAGAACGGAGCAGGAAAGAGCAATAAGGTAGGTACAGCAGAAAAAATGTATCAGCTGTCTTTAAAGTTATGGCTAGATAAAGTAGAAATGGGAGTAAAATAGGGGGAAAAGGGGTGTTATCGTATTTAAAATATACGTATTAGTTATTGTGGTAAGAGTGAAGTTACCTAAGAGTTTAGCAGGGGGAAATGATTTATAGATAGTCACTGTAAAATAGGTATAAGACCTTTGGGAATTGAAGGTTAAAAACTGAGGTGGTAGAATACTTCCACCTAGTGTACAGCGGGGAAATAGCAACTAGGAGAGTTAAGTAAGAGGGTTCTTCCAGTCAAAATAAAAATAGGCTTAGGGAAAAAAGACTGGTGGAGGATAGTGGTTAGGAGTCTGTGGTAGGCTGCTGAATCTCACACGGAGGGGTTCACAAGCACTCTAGGCATTCAGATAAAATATGTATTAACAACATACATGTACATTAACTTTAGGCTATAAGATTTTTGTGAAGCCTGGCAAGCAGTCAGCTTCAGGGGTGTCTTCAGGTTAGCAGGTGGTTTTCCTTTTAGTTTTTGTGGTAGGGAAGGAGCGCCCAGAACACTTTAATGTACATTTACTTTAGGTTATAAGATTTATGTGAAGCCTGGCAAGCAGTCAGCTTCAGGGGTGTCTTCAGGTTAGCAGGTGGTTTTCCTTTTAGTTTTTGTGGTAGGGAAGGAGCGCCCAGAACACTTTAATGTACATTTACTTTAGGTTATAAGATTTATGTGAAGCCTGGCAAGCAGTCAGCTTTAGGGGTGTCTTCAGGTTAGCAGGTGGTTTTCCTTTTAGTTTTTGTGGCAGCGAGGGAGCGTCCAGAACACTTTACTTCAAAAGTGAATGTATCTTCTTAGTAGGGCTAAAACCCTGTAATGTACAAGTGTGTAGTCTAAACAAGTCCCATTAATTCTTCGAGCAGCCATCTCCCCAATTTAACTGCTTCTCCAGATGACTTACACAGACTTTAAAGATTATCTGCAAAACTAACTCCAGAATTCAATTCACCTCTTGTCCAACCTTCCCTTATGACTGTGAGTTCTACAACTAAGCAGCAACTAAAAATTGGAGAGCTAGGCCTTGGGTTTTAACTCAGGACAGTGTAAGTCTGTAATCCTGTAACTCCTGATAAAGTTTCCCATGCTTCCATTACAGGCACAAGTTCTGTCTTTCTGCCAGAACATTTTAAGGAGTTAGTGATCAAAATGTTTTCCCTCACCTCATTTCCTGAGGCAAACAAGGCCTGTAATGGCTTACCTTCTACCCACATATCACATTTCTAAATTTTTCTAGAGCTACATTTATCAAAAGCAGACTGTAACATTAATATGTCCAAACTGGTTACTTTACAAACAAGTACACATACCACACTGAAAATGTTCAGGCAATGTGGGACAGTTTTAAGGCTGAATTCCAAAGTGACATCACCTATATTGTTTAGTCCATTCAGTCTACAAACAAACCTGTTGTCTTTTATTTATTTCTTCTGTATAATCGTTTGGCAATAGGCCATCACTAGTTATATACAAAAAAAAAAACTTAACCAGTTCTCCTAGACATATTCACTCAGATGACCTTTCTGTAGCACACTAAAATGTTTTCATTTCTTTTATAGGTTCAGAGGTTCATAGGTGTGTACTAGGCTAATGGTCCTGAGGCCTTTACATGCACAGCCATAAGAGTACCCTGACATCATGCCACCCAACCTTAGTTCCCAGTGCCTCTGTTGAGTAGAGCCACTGGAGTTAGCCCCGGGGTGAATTTTCTATTTCCCTTCCACTCATCAAGATTTCTCTTGAAGAAGATTAGCGAGGTGCTCTGTTTAGCATGCATGGGAAGTTTATTCCATAGTATGGGCAGTCTCTGGGTTATGAACCTGCTCCTCCAGTACATTCTCTTGATTGTGGTAATGAGGTTGAGGTCTCTGGAGCATGTGGTGTGGAGGGATTGTGATTTCTTTAGCTGTAGCTTTTCTAACAGAGCTGGGTCAGACATGGCTTTGTAAGTCGAGCAGAGATCGCCTCTAAGTAGGCAATATGAGACAGAGAATAGTTGGAGTTTTTTGAATCTGTCCATATAGGACAATTGTTTAAGGCATAGGATCCTCTTTGTGAGGTACTTTTGCGGCCTCTCCAGTTGCTGCAGGGGTCTAGTGAGGTATGTGCCAAATGGGGCATTGTACTTGACAACTGGCCTAATGAGGGAAGAGTAGAGGGAGACAATGGCCTCTTTCTTCCTGGATGCAAAACCCTTAGTAATGAGATGTGCCACATAGAAGTACTTTCTGACCACAGTGGCAATGTGATGCTGAAAAGAGAGGTTGCTGTCAACCTGCGTTCCTAGATCTCTTATAACCCCTTCTGTATTCAGTGGACTACCATCAATGTGGTAATTAATGGGAACCAGTTTTTCCTAAAGGGGATGACAACATATTTTTTGGCATTGAGCATAAGGCCATGGTTCTGACACCCGTCGTTCGTCTCAGTGAGGCCATTCTGTAGGATGTCAACATCACTTGGGGAGTTAATAATAGCCCCCAACTTGCAATCATCTGCAAACTTTGTCAGCCAGAGTCTCTTCGTGTTGGCCTGGACTTCAGAAAAGTAGATACCAAACAGGAGAGGACCCAAGACCAAACCCTGTCGGACTCTACTCGTGACAAGTCAGCAGTCTGACTTGGAGTCAGATACTTTCACCCACCTAGTGATATAGGGGTTGATGCCTAGCTTAGTGAGTTTTTCTAGGATTCCTGAGTGGGGAATGATATCAAAGGCCTTGGCCAGATCAAGGTAGGCTGTATGAACCACCTTGCCTTCATCCACAGCTCTGGTAACTAAATCAGAGATGTCGACCAAGTTGAGTAGGCATGATCTACCCTTCACAAAACCAAACTGTGTGGGAATCAGAGTCTTGAGATTCCCTATATCCTTGTTTATTATGTCCATGAAGATGTGTTCCACAGATTTGCATAGCAGACTCGTCAGGCTAATGGGGCAATAGTATCCAGGGTCTGTAGTCACTCTTCCTTTGTGGAGAGGGATGACTGTAGCAGTGTGCCATTCAGTAGGGACAAAGCCTGAGGTGAGG
Organism: Protopterus annectens; assembly: GCF_019279795.1. Classification (NCBI taxonomy): domain Eukaryota; kingdom Metazoa; phylum Chordata; order Ceratodontiformes; family Protopteridae; genus Protopterus; species Protopterus annectens. The sequence continues at coordinate 14,648,346 of NC_056744.1, read as the reverse complement.
CTGTGATTGAACAGGACACACAGGTGAGGTGCCAGTTCACTCTGTAGTTCATGTAGAACACAGCCAGGGATATTGTCAGGGCCCACAGAAGCTGTATTCTTGGCCTTGGGCAGTGCTGTTTTAACCGGTGCAGCATAATACTGGGTGCTTGGCAATCTACTGGTATTGTGATTGGTCCTTTTAGGGGGGGTAAAGTTAGCACTGAATCTGTTGGCCAGTATATTGGCAATATCTTTTGGCTTGGTATAGGAGGTACCATTATGCAGTAGCTCACAGCAAATTGTGGTATTGCCGTGGAGATTCTTTACATAACTATAGAAGGCCATGTGGTTGTCTTTACACTCTGCTGCAATTCTGTTTTCATAGCTATAGAGGATTTGATGAGGGATCTCAACTTTTTGTTGAGGCTGATAAGGGAGTTTTTCAAGTCTTGGGACTTCACCTTATTCTGCATCAGTTTCCTCCTTCTGTTGTAGAGTTTATTTATAGCAGGGGACCACCAGATTGGCTTCCTTTTTTTTGGAGTAGAGCATCTTGGTTCTATTGGGTATGGCGAGATCCATGCATTTGTGCATGTGACTGTACAGTGCATTGGTGTATGATTTGGCTGTCATGCAACTATTCTCCATTTACATGGGTGCGGTGAAGTTAGCCACCTCTGTTTTTAGGAGCCCAAAGTTAGCTTTGGAGAAGTTTTTCATGGTGGTTACCTTTGCGGGGGAGTGGGAGCGATGTGGATTTCCAAGGTGATTAGTTTGATCAGATCTAAGCAGGGATGAGCTGACTATTGGTGTAGAGCAATAGTCACCCATGTTAGTAATGACCAGGATATTGCTACCTTTAGTAGGGGTAAGAACAAGCTGGTCCAGGGCATTGGAGTTAATGAACTCCAGGAAATGTTGGGCAAGTGTATTGGTACATGAGTAGTTTTCTCAGTTAATGGAGGGGCAGTTGTTGCCTAGTATGACAGTGTTAGGTTGGACCCTAATATTCTCCAGGGTGCTTAGGAACGTGGAGTGTGCATCTTGGGACATGGTTGGGGACCTATACCAGGCTATGACCTGAATCGCTGTCTTACCCAATGTTAGCTGCACCTGAAGTATCTCTGATGCATTATGTTGGGCTACCAGCCTGGAGGTGTGCGCATCCTTTATGAATATGGAAACACAACTGCCTTTGGAGCTTCGGTCCAAGTTCTGCGGCAGAAAGGTGTGGAAAGAGTTATAGCCTGGTAGTGTAGGTGTGCTTTCTGCTGCCTTCAACCAAGTCTCTGTTACAGCACAAATATCGATGTTCTCCATTTTAAGGAGTGCTTAGAGCAAGTGCATTTTGAGATTTGGACTTCTAACATTGAGCAGCATGGCCCTCAGATTGCATTTGTTTGTAGCTGTTACGGTGGTAATTTGGTCTTTGGAACACCACCTAAAAAAGGCACTATAGGGGTGGCAAGAGCCTTGGCCAGTATTCGGCAGCTAAAACAGCACTAAAAACTATTCAAGTGCAGTGTAAGCTAGCACACTTGAGTGTGTAGCAATATTAGAGCAAATACAGTTTAAATAAATGCAATTTATTCAAACTGTATTCTGAACTGAATTCAATTATTGTTTTATTCAACTCCTGTTTCTACTTAGTGTGTTTAATTCATGTTTTTTACAATCTTTTTACTTGTTCAAAGTCATGATGTTATCAAATAGACTCCTTTTCCTTTGCTTCACAGAGAAATCCAGTTTCAGATTCCTTTAGTTTTATGTGCCTAGAGTATAGCCAGAAATGTTCATTTTCTACTCACAGTCTTATGTTTTTGCCCCTACTACACACATCTAAAGCACATATACCTCTCCAAATACTGACCCCTGAGACAGTGAAGAAATGCTGGATCTTATCAACTGTTGCTACCTACAAACATTAAAACAGGTTGTTTTTCAAATAAATAGGCTTGTTTGTAAAGAAGTGTGTACACACCTTTGTTGCAGGCATTAGTTTAGATAGCTATAGAGATCTTTTGGCCTCTGTAAAACATATTTTTCTGACAGTTGTGCAAAAAAAATGTACTCACTTCAGTACACCAAGAATGCCTGGCTACACCCCTGGTGCAAATGTTTTCAAGTATTTTACAAGTCCTGAGGTTTCAACTCATCCTGTGTGAGCTGCGCTTTTAAAACTTCAGCACCTTTCAAGTGGGAGAGTAATGTTGTTAATAATCTGAACTTTCAAAGCGGAAAGAGATGATGAAGCAGGGGATTTAATTCAAGAAATAAAATAATGGGATGTTGGACGTAGATCCTTAAGCGGAATAACAGCAGTGTTTATAAAATAATCTGCAGGAGTTTATTTTTTTCTCATTCTGTAAACTTAAAATAACAAGCTGGGCTTGACCTGATTTGTCAGTCTTGAATCCTTTTCTAGATGTGGGGACTATTTTGTTTAGCTCTTCATTGTCAAAAAATGCTTCAGGTTTCCTAGAGTGACTTAACTAAAGCAGATTGAGTTACTTCTTGTAGCTTCATAACTTCTATCTCTTTTCCTTTGACAAAGTCCTCAAACTGCATTTTTACTTGCGGAATATGATCCATCATTTGTTGTTGCTTGTCAGTACCTCTGATATCATTTGAGCTCAGTTACTAAAGTCCTTTGTTGCTCAAGTCTAAGTCTTGTCCATCTCTATCATTACTTTACTGTGTTTGGTATAAGCATGCCCCAGTTCTTTTTGGAATGGCCGGACCTCTTTGGCTTTAACAGCTGCAACTTGTACTTCCTTCTTTGTCTTCTCACACTTTCTTTTTTTTTTTTTTGGAGGAGCCAGACTGCTGGCATTTTGTCTGCTTCAGAAGTACAACCTTAAAAACTTTCTGTTGTTTGTTACAAAGTTGTGATACTCTGCTGCAGGGCTGCTTCCAGGGCCTGTCCTCATACTGAACCTACCTTAATCGCACCTAGGCTAACACTAACCAATTTTCATGAATGCAGAGATTGTAACATTGTGCAATTACATCATACTGCCATAGAGGGACTGTATTCTCCTTTACAAGGTCTAATCATGACCTTTGCATGCACTCCTGCAGTAACCAGAAAACAAACTGCACACCAATGAGAAATCAGTCGCACCATGAAAGGAGAACCAGAGTCTAGACACAAAAAAAATAATAATAATAATAAATAAATAAATAAAACAAAGATCAACAAAGACTTTAATTCATGGTGGGACCATGTTTTCCTTTTGTGGTGGGGCTGATTTCTCATCGGTGTGCAGTTTGGTTTTTGGTTACGGGTTCTTTTTCTGCACCTAAATCTACTTTGCTGTGGTTATTATGCACTCAGTCCTAAAGTATGACATGCAGTGGGCTTGTACCATATCATCCACATTTCTGCATACGACTTAGCCAAAGCCCTGACCCCTACCCCTGTAGGCAACATTCCTCAGTCATCTGCATCTTTCACCAGGGACTGAGCAAGCATCCTCCCTCCAAGATGGCAGGCCCATACACCTTGCTTGCACAGTCGAGTAGCCAGAGCACTAACTGAACTCATGTCACCTAGGCTGCAGTCAAAATATTATCCCTCTACACCAGTGGCACAGGCTTCAGCAACACTTTTTTTGTACGCCTTGTTGCACTTGTCTGTCTGTTATTGTTGTCCATTTGTCTGTTATTGTTCAGTAGCATTTTGCTGCAAAACTTACTGCGTGGCAGCAGTGCTCTGAAAGAAGACAACTATTGTCTATTCCATACCTTTTGGTGTTTGGCTTTCCAAAGCTGGCTAGCTAGGCTTTGCACTGTTCACAAGCAACTGTAGGTTCACAGTCTTTCTCCAAAAAACAACTTTCTTGGGGTGAGCTAGCTGCTGCAATAGTTAAACTTCCCTAGCATTGAACACTGTATGTGACAATTTAGTTGTCTGTTAATGAAACACCAACAGAGTAGCAGGTTTTAAGCAAAACACATTACTAAACACAAAATGTCCATGCAGAAAAACAGTAATGAATTGCTTCACTAAATAAATTAATAAATCAATTAATTAATTAATTATAAACAGTGATTTGGAGTCACTGGGAGTCCTTGAATTCAACCAACAGTTTCACAAAACTTTGTCTTGTTGCTTAACATAGAAAATCCCTCAATGTGAATAAAGTAACAGACTCAAAAGAAAAACACAGTATAAGCAAGGAAATCCTGTTCCGTTTTTCACTTTAACTTCCTACTGAGGCACCTCTGGTAGATGAAGCAGATTTAGTTCACAGTATCCAGGCAGCTGCACTTTCACAGTAATAAATATAGATCTATTTTCATGCTAGCAAGAATAGTTCCTTGCCTGGCAAAACAACCTCCACAAATGTAGGATGTTCTAATTCATTACAGACAAGCTCAGGTAAGTGAGCTAGCATCTCCGGGTTCCATAAAGAATATTCAGTTCCATGTTTTAACTAGTTTAGCACACATCTGAAACTCTAATTATAAGTTTATAGCAAGCAATATAGCAGGAACTGCTTTCCTTACAGAAACTCTGTCTTCACGTTGCACTAAATAATATAGAAGGAACTTGCTTTCTACTAAAATTCTTATTTTTGATTTTGCATAAAGCATATTCAGTAGAGACCCCGTTCCCCCTTGCTAAACTGTTGATCTAATCTGCGCTCTCTTCATTTTGCTGTACCTATTTTAAAGGTATGTCTTATCAGCACACCCACCTTCCAAGCTACCTATATAATTTTTAGGTTAACCCTTTCAGGGACATGTCTGGACTCAACCAGCTTTGATTCCATCTTAACCCTTTTAGTGGCAGATCAAATCCAGGGGCTATAATAACGTCCCTTACCTACCTGACATGCTGGTTTCTCATAAGTGACCATGGTAACTGCAACTGTATTCTTCTTCCAGCACCCAACCTGTACAACTGCAACTCTTTGACTGGAAGTGAAAGTGCACTTCTGAAGTATTTCAGATCTGAACGCTGAAATTAGCAATAATCAAGTGTGTCAATAACCTATTGTCATGGCATTTTTTCTGTGCTATAATTATCAAGAGACATGGTACTACATATTGCTAGGCTGCCTCTCCCAAATGTAGAACTGTAAAGATGTTTCTTATTATAAATATATTTTTTTAGGGTTTTTTCCTTTTCTTAAAAATAGTTTTCTTTTCTGTTTCAGAAACTTGGAACTCCCTACGTTGGCAGTGCATGTGCTGAGTTTCAATCGCTGTAAAGAAAATAGTCAGTTAATAGAGCTGGATTGTTCTGAAAAACAGCCTAACCTCTAGGCATACACCCCAAAGTGAAAAAAAGTGATTATGTCTTATTACACAGGCCTCCAGCCATTTGAGACATGCAGAAAAAATATTTTTAAGATTGCTGCTTGGGTGCTAGATGAAGCAATGAAATGACTTTATGACTGGCTCAGACTATATCAGGTGACTGGTGCCTGAGGTAGCCTGAGTCAAAAGTAAACAAATAAACAGCAACTTGTAGGTAGGACTGTGAGTATGGGAGAAAGAGATCTTTGTTCTTAATTAAAATGTTTTATAGTACTTTGCATGCTACTGACAGCCAGTATGTGGGTGGTATAGGTATATATGTATGTATTTTGTAAGTGTGTGTGTGTGTGTGTGTGTGTGTGTGTGTGTGTGTGTGTGTGTGTGTGTGTGTGTGTGTAGGGGTAAAATAAATTGCACTGAATGGGTCTGGTAGCAATGATCTGATGAAATATATTACTGTGGCCATTTTATATGGATTTATTCATTCATCAGATCACAATCAGACAACTGAGGTTTAAACAGTTATACAAGTATCTGCAATTGGTGGGCACATCAGTGTCTGTGTGAATGTCTGTGTCTGTGTGTCTGTATGTTTGTATTCAGGGAATTGTAGTGGGAAGCACAGTAAACTTCTGAAAGCAATGAGCTGAAATACATGTCTGTGGATATTATGTATTTATCTATTTATTTTGTCATAGAAAGCAAAGGTATACACAGTCAATAAAGTGGCTGTAATATGTGTGCACATTTATGTGTATATCTGGGTATGCATATGTGTCTGTTTGTGTGCCTGTATGTGCAGGGGGTTGCAATAGGTTTCGCTATATGTTTCTAACAGTAGCAAGCTTAAATACATTGTTATTGATTTATTTATTTATTTTGTTTTTAGATCACAGTCAAATATCTGAGGTGTGCACAGTCAATAAAGTAGTTGTAATTGGTTTGGTGGTCACATGTGTGTGTGTCTGTCTGTCTGCCTGTCTGTCTATGTGTTTGTGTCTGCATGCAAATCTGTGTCATTTTTTTAGGGTATATTAATCTGGCTTTGGGGGGCTGGTTTGTATTTGTGTGAAGTTAGTTGGGATAATTTACTGTGGCTATTGTCTGCATGAAACAAAGTTGCAGTACATTACTGTGACTATTATTTTATTACACACATATATATTTGGTATACACAGTCAGTAAATAGCGTAAAGCCTGTCTATGGATGGAAATAAGTGACTGTGCTGCTATGACCAAGTATCACTTTCATCTTAGTCTAATGCCAGCTGAGGCAACAGAAGGCGACTATCTTTTTTACATGATAGGGATACAAGCAATATTCTCAAACATGATGTATGCATCCCAGTATACATTAGCCTTTTCAGTTTATTGGGAGCTACTGTTTAATTAGCTTAACATTGACCATTAAGCTTTGGACTCATACCTCTCAATCTCTTATTGCAAGAAATCTGGACAAAGCCTGACAACATGGGGGGGGGGGTGTGCAAAAGCCCAAAAATAGGGACACATTTTAAATACTAATCTTGTAAACTCAGAAAGCTACTAAAGTAACAGGGCTTGTGTTAACATATATTTTCTGAAGGATTTGAGGTCTGAAACTCTATATGTTATTATTTAGCTACTTCAGTCCTCAAATCTTCCCAACGATTTGCCAGAAAACGACAAATGTTATAAGGAATACACCAAAAATATGAGGCAAAAATCTGGACATTCAGTGAAAATCTGGATAGTTGAGAGGTATATTTGGACAACTTATTTCTTCATTGAAAAAAAACAAATAAGACAGAATTTTTACTTACTCATTATTTTTGCTCAGATAATCATTGAATACAAAGGATAGGAAAAAAAGGTCTAAAATTCTCTTCAGAGCATCTACCTCCCCATCTTCTAGAGGCCTAATGTCCCCAGACTCCTGAATTAATTCAATCACTTCTTCCACAAATATTACAGTGCAGTCTTGGCCAGTTAGGTATGTTGAAAGTATGGAGGAAACACTGGAAAGTAAGACAAGGTATGAAAAAAACATGAAAGAAATGATCTCTCTAAATCATTCAAAAGACCAGAAAGGGAAAGAAAATTAGAGGCACCGGGATACGAATGTGCATCTGGGGAATACCATTGGGTTGTTGGTTTAGGACTCTATTTCACTTAAGGTTGGCCCTGTTGTTCACAGTTGGGCCTCTGAGGTATATGTAGTTAATAAAGGGGGTAGAAATAGTGTGTAGTAGTCTTTCTGGTTGAAAGTGACACTGCAAGTTGTAGTTTGATTATGGGTAAACAGTCATTGATCTGCTGTAATATAGTCCTTTAGTAAAGCATATATGTGAAGACTGTCTATTAAATTTATCATCAGTAGTGCACCCATTCCCATTATGTCTAACTGCACATTTCATTTAAGTAAGTTAACCAGCCATTTAGATTGATATGCATTAAGTCTGTCTCCATTCACATAGCAAGATTAACCATGCTGGATATCATATTATCGCAGAGGAACAAAGGGAAATTGTTGTGCATACCAGCTATCGTTCAGAATTAGTAATATAGTATTTCAGTTTGTAAGCTGGAGAGAATAGAAGCACTGTCATTTCTTTATGAAATCCATCTTTAGCATTAGCTCATTATTTTATTAATCTATCTTATTTTCATTTGTTAATTGAGTAAGTGAGCTAGTGTATGACCATTTTCAGACATAACCCAAGTACCTTAGTGGTACAACAATATAAAGCAAATAATAGTTTGATTGTACCTGGAGAAATACATGGAACAATAGTGGTGTCATTCTACAAAGTTATAAGTTACATAAATAATTGACTGGAAAAGTGTCATCTTATTTTACAGTACATTAAAATCTATAAGAAATGTATACATACCAGTTGTCAGTGTATGTATGCAATATTTACGTATGCCATAAAGCCTTGACCCCACCATAAGTTATACATATGTCTATGCCTGCAGTAAGACTTGTATGTTGAGTAAACCAGTACCATGAAAGTGCTTTTCATTTCATTGTGTAAATGATCATTTAGTGCAGATCTGAAGTGCTGTAAAGCCTGATTACTTTTCACTTTGTTTGGAAGATGGTTCCACAGTGTTAGGTGTAATCTGGAATAAGATCTTTCACCAATTGTAGTTTTGAATTTTGGTCTGACCAAACTAAGGGGATTGTTCTGACTGTTTCTAAGAGAATAATTATACTCTCTAATAGGGAGTCTTTTTAATGGTGGTCAGTAGACAAGTTTCAGAATTTTGAATATTAAAGTCCTTAGAAGAAAAGTAGTTATGTTGGTAATAAGCAAACAATTGCAGTTGTTTAATAGTTTGCAGTGATCTGTGGTGATATCTGCCAGCAGAATACATTTGCAAATTATGTTTTCAGTGGATTCTATTTTTTTGTGTTTTGTGATATGAATGAAGACAGAATTGAGGAAGAACATATACTAGCTTTTGAATTATGACAGCTCTGTCTGTGGCTGCTAGAGCAATTGATGAAAGAAGGTGGGAGTTAGTGTAGCAATGTTTAAGTTGGGAAGATACTTTAGCAGAGATGACATCAGTGTGACTAGAGAAGATGAGTCAAGAGGAAGACAAAGATACTTCATTCCCTGATGATGTACTTTGTGTCTCCAGAATAAACAATTAATTTCAGGTCTGGAGCTGTCTCTAAGTGGGAAATCAAGCAGTTATTTCAACTTAGGTGCTTTGGGTATGCATGTTGTCATGGGTTTTATGGGACATAATCCTTGGAAATATTGCCATCCATTCTCATCAACCAACCATGAAGACATGCTGCATATAATGAATATTAACAAATGTATGTTATCCTAAATATGACTACTTTTATGACAGTTTTAGGCTAATTCCAAAAATATTGACCTTCTCAGATGACTGATGTGTGAAGAACTGCTGAGATATTCTGTAGTGATGGCAGACAGATTTATTCATAGGTTCATAGGGTCATAGGTTCATAGGTAGGTACTAGGCTATTGGCCCTGGGGCCTATACAAGCCCAGCCAGAAAGGTACCCTGGCTTTTGCCACCCACAAAAATTATTTTCCTGTGCCACTGTCGAGCAGAGCCACAGAGGTGATCCCCGGGGTGAATTTCCTATTTCCCATCCAATCATCAAGATATTTCTTGAAGAGTGCTAATGAGGAGCTTTGTTTGATATAGACAGGTAGTTTATTCCAGAGTATGGAAAGTCTCTGGGACAGGAATCTATCCCTCCGGCATGTTCTGTTTATTGTGGTGACAAGGTTTAGGTCCCTAGAGCGTGTAGCTCGGAGGGATTGGGATTTCTTTAAGTGGAGTATGTCCAACAGCTCTGGGTTTGACATAGCTTTGTATGTTAGGCAGAGATCACCTCTGAGTAGGCGATATGTGACGGAGTAAAGCTGGAGTTTTTTGAGATGGTCTGCATAGGGCATCTGTTTGAGGCCGGTAATCCTCTTTGTGTGGTATTTCTGCGGCCTTTCCAGCTGTTGTAGATGTCTTGTGAGGTACATACCAAATGGGGAGTTGTACTCTATAATGGGTCTAATGAGTGATGAGTAGAGGGGAACAATGGCCTCTTTTTTTCTGGATGAGAAACCTTTTGTGATTAGGTGTGCCATGTAGAAGGATTTCCTGACTACTGTGGTAATGTGATTATCAAAGGAGAGACTACTGTCCACCTGTGTCCCAAGGTGTCTTATCACACTTCAGTGTTAAATATACTACTGCCTATGTTGTAGTACATGGGTACAGAGTTTTTACCAAAGGGGATGACAATGCACTTTTTGGCATTGAACTTGAGGTCATGGTTTTGACACCAGGCATCTGTCTCAGTGAGGCCCTTTTGTAGGATGTCCACATCATTAGGAGTTTCGATTATGGCTCCTAGTTTGCAGTCATCTGCAAACTTCGTTTGCCAAAGACCTTCTGTGTTAGCCTGTACTTCAGAGAAGTAGATACCAAACAGGAGAGGGCCCAGGACTGAACCCTGTGGTACTCCACTTGTCACTGGTCTGAAGTCAGATTTAGAGTCTGCTACTTTCACAGTGTGGGTTCTGTCAGTGAGTTAGTTGGCAACCCATCTTGTGACATAGGGATTTATACCTAGTTTAGTGAGTTTATCTATAATTCCAGAGTGGGGGATGGTGTCGAAAGCCTTGGCAAGATCTAGATAGGCTGTGTGAACCACCGTACCCTTGTCTGTGGCTTTGGTGACTGCTTCAAAGAAGTCTATCAGGTTTAGGAGACATGATCTGCCTTTTACAAACCCAAACTGGGTGGGGTCCAGAGTTTGGAGATTACCAATGTCTTTGTTTATAAGTTCTATGATGATACATTCCATGGCCTTGCAGACCAGGCTCGTCAGGCTAATGGGGCGGTAGCTCCTGGGGTCCATGGTGGCTCCCCTCTTGTGGAGTGGGATAATCATTGCTGTGCGCCATTCAAAGCCTGAGGTGAGGCTATGATTGAACATGGTACTTAGGTGGGGTGCCAGTTCGTTCTGTAGTTCATGTAGAACGCAGCCTGGGATGTTGTCTGGTCCCATGGATGCTGTGTTCTTGGCTTTGGAGAGTGTGGTTTTTACCTGTGCAAACGTGATTACAGGAACTTTGCATTCTTCTGGTATAGAGATGGGCTCTTTAGGGGGTGAGAGGGGGGTAAAGTTAGCACTGAACCTATCTGCTAAGATGTTGGCAATATCAGTTGGGTCTGTATATTTAGTGCCATTGTGCTGTAACTCAGAGCAGATCTGAGTGTTGTCTTTGAGATTCTTGACATAGCTATAGAATGCTTTGTGGTTGTCTTTAGAATCAGTGGCAATTTTGTTTATGTAACTAGCTTTGGAGGGTTTTATCAGGGATTGCAGCTTCTTACTGAGGCTGACCAGGGAGCTCCTCCACTCGTGGGATTTTACTCTCTTTTGCAAGAGTTTCTTCCTTCTGTTGTACAGTTTGTTTATGGCAGGGGACCACCAGATTGGCCTCCTTTTTTTGGAGGATAGCATCTTGGTTCTGTTTGGGATAGCACGATCCATGCACTCATGTAAGTGCTTATAAAGTGCAATTGTGTAGGATTCAGTAGTCGTAACTGTATTGTCATCTGCATGGGTGTCATGAAGTTCACCACTTCTGTCTTAAGAAGCATGAAGTTGGCTTTGGAGAAAATGTTTACCATGGTTTCCTTAATGGGGGGTGGGGGCAGGATGTCGATATCTAGGGTAATTAGCTTATTGTCCGATTGGACCAATGAGGCATTGACTTTAGGTGTGGAACACCGGTCACTCATATTGGTAATGACTAGATCTAGGATATTGTTGTCCCTGGTGGGGGTGTGGATAAGTTGATCCAGGGCATTGGAGTTTATGAATTTCAGAAAGCGTTGAGCGAAGGAGTTGGTACATGAGTAGTTTTCCCAGTTAATGGTGGGGTAGTTGAAATTGCCCATTATTAGGATGTTTGGTTGAACCCTAATATTTTCCAGTACATCAAGAAAAGAGGAGTGGAAATCCTGGGCATGGTGGGTGATCTGTAGCAAGCTACAATTTGGGCTGCAGTTTTGCCCAGATTTAGTTGCACTTGGATAACCTTGGCTGCATTATGCTGAGCAACTAGCCTGGAGACGTGGATATCCTTAATGAATATGGACACACCTCCACCTTTGGTGTTCCGGTCCAGGTTACATGGCCGAAAAGTGTGGTATGAGTTATAGCCTTGTAGTGCAGGGGTGCTCTCTGGAGCCTTGAACCAGGTCTCAGTCACTGCGCAGATATCAATGTTCTCCATTTTAAGGAGTGCCTCGAGTGAGTGCATTTTGAGATTTAGACTTCTAGCATTGAGTAGCATCACACTCAGTTTTTGCTTGCCTGTTCCTGTTACGGTGTTGAATTTGTCATTTGAACCTTGCCTAAAAAAGGCACTATGGGGGCGGCAAGAGCCTTAGCTAGTATACAAGTAGATTGGTTAGTACTCTGTTACTGCTCGAATTTTAATACTAGCAAATGTAAGCTTGACATTTGGTAAGATCCAAATTTTCAGCATGTTAGCATTATAACAAGGCTGCGAGTTCCATTCTACTGTTCTTTGAACATGCTAGCTACAATTTACTGCTAACATGATACATAAACTGAATCCAGCTAAAGCAATGTTGTTATATAGTGAACATTAACTTCCTTATTCCTGACTTTCTTTCTTGTTAACCAGGAGGATGTTGCTTATAGAATAATATTTGTTTATACTGCAGACATGTTTCTTTTACTGGTTTATGTCAGACTGTCCTGTTCACAAGCATCCATGGTCCTAGTTTAGAGGTATCCACATATTCTAAGTTAGTATCTTATTCTCTTAGCAGTCTCTTTTGTTTCTGTAACACAGGACAAGCACCTGGCCATTTTTTTGTATTTAAAGAAGCAAGTATATCATGTATACTTCAAGGCAAGGCAGACTAACTTTACAGCTTATCTGTATTTACTGTGATTCTCTTTTTGTCTCATTCATTTATTTTGAGTTGTGAATTTTTTTAATTTGTTTATTTCAACTGGTGCATTTTTTCAAATAACTGCAGGTTTCTGGAGTGCTGCAGTATAAGTGAATGGCTATGTTTAATTTATTTTGCTGACTGATGGCACTTTATGTATGTGCTGTTTCCAAAATTGCCAAACAGCATAGAAAGGGAATTTATCCTTTTCCACACTTTTATTTGACCTCGGAGTTTGTAGATAAAACATTACAGGGGTGTTGGGGTGCAGAGGGCTGCAGGCATTCTGAAGAAAGCCAAAAGTAACAGGGACACAAAGGCCCCCCAATCTGAAACTAATTTTAAATATTTCTCTTATAAACTTAGAAAATTGCTTGAATAACAGGTCTTGCATTAGCATGCATTTTCTGAAGGATATGAAGTCTGAAACTAAAATGTCTGTCACTATTTTAGTGAATCCACTCAATGATTTGGCAGAATGCTACACATTTTATGAGGAACAGATCAAAAATATGAGGCAAAAATCTGGACTTTAAAATTCTGGACAGTTGAGAGATATGGGTACCCTTGATAAATATATTAAAACGTTGAAGATGAAGGAGGCATCTTTAGACATACCCAGAGTAATGTAAAGGCCTGGAAATGGTAATTGGTAGTTTCACGGTCTTAAACCTCTCTTTACAGCAGAATACAAATCATATGGCAGGTTTGGATGGTGGGCAAAAGTGACAGACTGCTGTATAAGAAATGTAGTCCATACTCAGAACACTGAAACCTCCATGAATTTTTGTTGTGAAATGTAGGATGCCTCTGGCAATAACATGAGCAGGAAAGCATGCACTGAACATCACTGAAAGAGAAATGCTTGTTTTTTAAATAAACATCGAAGCTCACACATGGCAAGTGGTCTGATTATATACTAAATTCAGAATGAGACTGGTGGAGGGGCTTCAAATATCTAAGGTAAAAAAACTGAGCTCAGAAGTGAGAAACTGAAAAAAATATGTGTGCTGATTTCAAAGAAATTTGATACACAGGAAAAGGAAGGGAAGTTACCTTCTCTTACAAAGAAAAGCTAAAAAGGAAGTGTGGTACTTACCTTGACAAATAATAACTGAAAGAAAACTTAGAGCAAATCACAACTAATGTGTTGTAAGAAAAAACAGTGCAAATATTATTTGGAGTCATCAGAGCCATTTGCAAATGTCTTATAAATAAATGTTTGTGTCTTAAAATCATTTGCTGCTGTTGAATGAGGCATGTAAACCAATGGCGATAGGGTTCATTAAGGTGTCTATGATATTTACAATGTGGCTTCAGAATTGAGCACTAGCATCAGGTGAGCTAAAGACATTGCACTCCCTGTTTATTGATCACCTTGTAAGAGTATGGGTGCTTTCTTCACTTTGCATCAAGTGACCCATTGCACTGATCAGCTAACAATAACTGATGCACTTGCAGTTAAGGAGAATGCAACAGAACAATAACATCTGCTGTCACCAGGGATTAGTGTTCTGTGAAGTACCTGTGCGGCACAGTAGTTGGGGATCTCATTCAGAGATGCGCTGGCAAATTCCACTACAGTTCCTCAAAACCCAAATGGCCTAAATACAAATTCACAGACCTTATTGAATGAAGTTAGTTACTCAAGTGAAACTAACATCTAAATTTACTTCTATGCATATAAATCAGTTTTTGCAAAGACAATACCTAAGAAATAGAAGATAGCTTTTTTTTGCAGGGGCTGGGTAAAATGGCATGCACCCACCATGCACCCTATACATCCCTTGCTTTATTATGCATAATCTCAGAGAAACAGCAGTTGTTTAAAATATGTTAAAATCTTGCTGTTTCCCCAAGGTGCTGAATTCTCAGCTGCAATGACAATAGCTAGAATGGAATCCCACAAACTTTGCCATAACATATGCTGAGTTACATATACAGGTAAACAAAGTATCAATATGCCTTCAGGTATCAAGCAGCTGAAAGTCATCTATGCGTACAGGATATTATATTAATAGGATTATGAGAGCCAGTTTCATCCTTCTGAGGTTTAATGAATTCCTGAAAGTAACAGTTTAAATCCCCCAATCCCTTCTGCAACCTCTGATTCTAGGATGTTTCTTAGTCATGCTAGATTGAAAGGATGCTGGCATGTACACCTCTATTCAGAGAGAGTGGTACTTGGTTTACCTTTCTCCTCCTTAGCCTGTCTGTGGCACAAGGGATTTTCACTACATGCTTTGCTCTGGTATTTACATTCTTACATCCCAAAGACATGCTGTAGGTGGATTGGACACACTAAATTGGTCCTAGGCGTGAGTGCGTGTGTGTGCCTTCTGTGGAAGGTTGGGCGCTGGGCTGGCAACTCGACACTGTAAAACTCTACTGCCAGTCATGAGCGGACAGGTGATCCACTGTGGCGACCCCTAACTGGGAAAAGCCGAAAGAAGAATAGCTGTAGATAAGTAGAATCATCCTTAGCTGTAAAATGGCAAATGAAATCACAGAAGCTTGCCACTCTTTTTTCATTGCCAACAAAAGGAATAACAGCAGCATTTGAACTGGTAGTTAGCACAGGGGAGACAATGCCAAGAGCTATTAATGAGGTACTTTCTGGGGGTCAGGGTTTAATTCACTCAACCTTCATTTGTCTACTGTGTGATGTCATGCAAGGCACTTAACCAGACAGTGCTCTGGGGCAATTGAGAATTTGGGCTAAGCTCCTTAATGGTCTCCTAGATTGCATGCCTAGCAACTACCTCATCATCATCAACCCTGTTTTACCCATTTCCTGTATGGGGTCAGGGTGTCGGGTTAACTGTCACCATGTCTCTCGATTCAATGCCACACTCCTACCTTCTTTGATAGTCGTGCCTGACTGTCACAGGTTTTCTTTTACACAATGCAGACAACTCTTTGGTGGACTCCCTCATTTCCTTTTGCCTTCTTCCTGTCTCTTCCAAATCTTTTTCATCAGATTGCATTCTGCTTTTCTGCACATGTGCCCAAAACACCATATTCTGTTCTTATTTACCCTCTCTGCACCAGGATCTACTTTGGCTTCAATTCTGAGGTCCTTATTTATCCAGCTGTCCCACAGTGTGCATCCTACTACCCATCTCAGACACTTCATCTTCATCATATCAAGCATCCCGAACTGCTCAGCGTTTACTGCCAAGTTTCTGTACCATACAGTAGTACTGGTTGCACCACTGTTTTGCGCACCTTGCTTTTCACTTCTTTGCCATTCTTCTGTCATGCACTAACCCTGACACACTGCCATTTGCTGCAGCCCATCTGATTCTAGCTTTAACCTCCTAATTCATACTTCCCTTATCCTCAACCACCCCTTGCAAATACTTGAAGCTGTTAGCCTGTTCCACTATTTTCCATTCTTTTTCAATTCTCAGCTTCTTCAGATTTCTCCCATTTGCTACCATTACAACAGTCTTATCTGTACTTAGTTTCATCCCATGTGCCTTCAGTTTTGCATTCCATTCCCCTATCCTTTGCTGAAGTTCTTGCTCAGAGTCTGCCTGTAATGAAATCATCTGCATATAGCAATTTTTTTGATCTGGTCCAACATCTGTAAGAAAAGCAGTGAGCTCAGAACCAGACCCTGATGCCCCCCCATTCCCACTGGGAACCCTGATAACCATTTGAAATGTTGGTACATGCTACAGCAAGTCCTGCAATACTTAGACTGAATGGCTAAAATATTAGACTTACATATACCAAGTCTAAGATGCCATTTCTAGGAATATTCCCTTTTCTATGAGGTAGGATGATCTCAGAGTTGGTATATATGGGCTTGCCCCCACATGGGGAGTATGGAGGGGGGGTGGTCTTTCCCTCCCTGGAAAAAGAAGTTTTAAGGAGAAGAGCAATTTTTGAAATTCACTCTTCGCCCATGTTTTCTGTCTTTTTTTGGCTTTTCAGCACTCGGCATTCTGAGTGCCGACATTTCAATAGGGAGCCAGGAACCCCTCTGTGAAACTGAACACTGTTCATTGTTGGGTCATTGGGTCCATGCACATAGCCTGCACTAATAGTACCAATGTTTCTGGGACTTCAAACCACCAGAGTACTGCACAAATCAGCTTTCATGGGACCTTGTCATATGCTTTCTCCAAGTCTAGGAATGCCCAGTTGGGCTCTTTCCTCATCTCTAGCTACTCCTTACCTATCTGTCTCACTGCAAACATTGAGTCAGTTATGTTTCATCTAATCTGAATCTGAACTGCTTATCTCCAGTCTAACTGTTTCCTGTTCTGTGTATTTATTTATCAATCAACTTCTCCAGAGCGTTCATGCAGTTTGTTACCTCTGTACTGCCCACAGTTGTGGATGTCCCCCTTTGTTCATGTACACTGGCACTAATATGCTTATTTTCAAGTCATTTGGAATATGCCTTTCTCTCCATACTGCTAAGATTACTCACAGGAGTGATTTCTCCCCATCTCACCCAACATCTTGATCATATCTGCTCCAATCCCATCTGAGCCTGCTGCTTTCCCTGACTACATTTTCCTTAGTGATGTTCTTACTTCTTCTAGTGTAAGGGCCTCCTCTTCTTCCATTGTAGGTTATATCTGGGGCAGTACAGTTTCTGTGGGGTTTTCTTCATTCAGAATATGCTAAAAGTACTCCTTCCATCTGGCTTTGATGTCCTGTGGACTGGTAAGCATGTTGTTGCTGGCGTCCCTTATGAATGGTGTCTGATGACTATCTTCTTTATCTTTCTGTCTTTGTCTTGCAACCTGGTAGAGTTTCTTTGTGTCATCTACTGAGTCACTTTCCAGAAGTTGGTGGAGTCTCTCTGATGCCTTGTTCTTTGCTATTGCAACTCCTCTCTTAGCCTTTTTTTAGCCAACCAGAATTTCTTCTTAGCATGCTCCATCTTTTCTATCTCCCACTTTTTCTGCACTCCTTCTTTCTTTTGATGACTTCCTGGACTTTCTGTATTTCTCCACCAGCTTTCCTTGTAGACTGTATTTCCATACCTGGCCCTACCACTTATCTGTTCTGTAGTTCTCACACATGTTGTTTTGAGGCACTGCCATTCTTCTTCAACTCCACCTATTGCCTTTTCTTCCCGAGGTGCTAGAGCCTTGAGTAATTCCTTAAACTACTGCTCTTTCTCTCCAGTCAACTTCCAGGTCTTCTGCCTAGTCTCTGTTGACCTTAAAACCTTCTCTGACATAGGTTTATAGGTAAGTATTAGTTTTATCTGCCCTTGAGGACAATTTTAAGCATATCTAATTTCCCTTTTTTGTGCTTGAACTAACTTATCCTAACTTCCAGGTCTTCTGCCTAGTCTCTGTTGACCTTAAAACCTTCTCTGACATAGGTTTATAGGTAAATATTAGTTTTATCTGCCCTTGAGGACAATTTTAAGCATATCTAATTTCCCTTTTTTGTGCTTGAACTAACTTATCCTATTTAACTTGAGACTGGCTTTGCCTAGTTCATGGTTGATAATTATATATTACCTCTAGTGAGAAAAACTGGGATCATACCATAGATAATTTGAGGGGGACCTACGCATGGGGTGAAGCATGTAGGAGCTGCCTCTGTCCATTAGTAGTACAGGGGGGCAGACCTGGGGTAAATTTTCTGTTTCTCATCCATTAATTCAAGCTACGCTTGAATATCGAAAGGAATGAACTTTGTTTTATGTGGATGCATCTGATTGTCAAACCAGTCATTTATGCTGTTGGATTACTTTTTCACTGTAGATAGCTTTGCAATCAATGATTTTAGCCTGGTGCCCTTTCCTTACTTGGCGAAAGTCTACCTGAGTTGTACGTTGGCCACTCTTGTATATGATCTTGTGACTGTCTTTCTTGATGAACCATGTGCTGGCTGCCAACAAGCCATTTGCCAGACAGAAGTCTAGAATGGCCTCTCTTTTTTTATTTGTGTTGCCCTACCCATGTGGACCCAGGCAGCCCTCATATCCTGTTCTGTCTGACTTGATATGTGAATTCAAGTCCCCAATTATCAACATCATTTCCTGTTGTCCTGATTTATCTATCAGGTCCTGCAACTGTTGTCTGAATCTAGTCTTTTCCTCACTATCACAGCCATGTTGTGGGGGCATAGGTTGAAATTATGAACAGTGCCCTATCCTTCCACTGGAGTCTGATAGCCATGAATCTGTCATTAATTCTGATGTCATCTCTGGTTACATTCAGGAACTAGTGAAATACGAACATTCATGAGAGCTTGTTCAGGACTATTGCCCACTTAAAAAAAAATACAACCAAAAAAGTGATTCTGTTCCTCCTCCACAAAAAAAAAAAAAAAAAACTGTCCTATTATCACTTCAGGCTACTTGAGAGCAATACCTTTAGTCATGTTTCTTCATTTCTTCTCTCAACCAGCAAAAACAGGAAGCCTCAGACTGGTCCTAGAACATAATGCTTTGAACCTTTCATAGCCTGAAAGAAATGCTATAATTTCCCTGTAGTTTCTTCTGCTCTTTCCCTCCACTAAGTTTAGTACTGGATAAGCTCTGTTAACTTCCAGGATGTTTGCCTTCATACAAAGATTAGAAGATGTTACAAAAGGCTCCTAGATCCGAGGTTTTAAATTTTGCTTGTGACACAAAAGAACATGCTGACAAGACAGATATGTGTCTCAAAGGATCCCCATACTCTGGAATAGGGTCCACATCCATGTGAAGTAGATTCCATCCCTAACCTTTTTCAAGTGAAACTTTGACCACTGGATGGGAAATTGAAACTTCATCTGCAGTCTGGCCCCCATGTCTTTGATAGACAGAGACTGTCTATTCCCTAACATACTCCCCCACCAAACCTTTAGGAACCTTCTAACTAACATACCCCTCCAAACAGACACCCATGTTGCATGGGGATACAATTGGGTTATGTTATGTGCCTAGGCTTATAGAAGCCCTGGTAGATGTTAGCCTAGTAAATATCTATGAACCTGTGATTTCATATTTCAAGGCCCTACCTTCAGTCCTACTACCCTGTCTTTGATATCTCCTCTGATGCAAAGATTTCACAAAAACATGTCAGTGTGTACAGTTAATCTCTACCACAAGAAGATTAACATAGCTCAGCGGTATTTAAAAGATTCTAAGGCACTTAACAGGAGAACTTCTGTATGTATGCAAATGGCATCACAGAACTGCCAAATCAGAATTAGAATCTGCTAAAAGCCAGGGACTATATTTTCTAGATATTTTCCTCATGGCAGAATCATAATGAGCAGAAATATAATTAATTCCATACTTACCCAGACGCTTTAATTTGCTGCTTTCCATTGGAACACTGTATGATTTAGCCTTCTTTGTCCAGACAAGGCAGAATTATATTTGGTAGATGGCGTCATTTGTGGCTAGCAGCCAAATAATATTGTCCTGAGTTATGGTTTTGGTTTTGCCATTTTAATAGCACCCCTGGAAAGATTTCAACAGAACATTTCGGTTGGTTGTCTGAATCTAGTGGCACTGGTCACAGAAACCAGAGCACTTGGACCCAGTGGTCTGCATCCTTCAAAGTTGCATTCTGCAATGAAGTGATGGCAAAACTTCAATAGCCTTCTGAAGAACAGGCCCTTCAATAATTCCAGAACAAAACAATGAGTATTCCTTGTCCATAATGTTAAGAACTTTTTCATGGTTCTGTTTGGTCTTTGGAGTTTTGAAAAATATGTACTCAAGGTGAATGTGGAATTTCTCAAGATACATTTTATCTTGGTAGAGAACCCATATATGAATGTGGAACTGGAAAGTGCAGCTGCACATAACTTTTGTAAGTACTTCATCCACAGTTCACAACTCCCTAGCATACGTCAGTAGACTGGATCCCCCAAACAATGAATAGGAATTACAACTTAGTGATTCTAAATTCCTTCTTCCAGTGTTTTACATTTCAAAGGGACTTGCCTGCATCAGCAACATCAATAGCCCAGAACCACAAAGACTGGAACCAGGCTGTCCACAAAGGCAAAAACTCAATGGCAATATAGTGCACCACACTATATTCAATGGCAGTATAGTGCACCACACTATATTCAATGGCAGTATAGTGCACTACACTATATTGCTGTTAAATTTTTGCCTTTGTGGACAGCCTGGTTCCAGTCTTTGTGGTTCTGTGTTGTAATTTTACTGGATACAGACTTCTTGGTTTATTTAGCATCAATAGCCCTTTGAGAATGATAATACAGTTTGTCCGCAGCTCTGAGAGTCTTTCTCATTTTATTTCTTAAATGTTTTTAGAATTTGTGTCAAAGACCTGCTGTTATGCAGAGCTCTTAAAACAGTTGCTCAGTGTCCTACTAATGCTGAAGGCACTGTTCTTTACATTATTCCATATTACTATGTCACATGCCAGTCTGTGGCTGTGGGCTGCTGGGTAGCCATGACCATGCTTACTTAGACCATTCCAGTCATGGTGTTCCATCAGGTTATACTGGTCTAGCCACTGAACATAAATCTCACACTCAAGAAAACATCATCACAAAGCATAGTTCCATAATATATATATATATATATATATATATATATATATATATATATATATATATATATACTGGAATTAAGCAAGTGTTTTTCCCTTTAAATTACATTTGAAAGCTGTCCTGGTGCAGTTTGTCCATATATGTCAGTGGGGTGACTACATGGGAGGTAGAGTCAAAAATGCCAAATAACACTGAAAGTGATTTTTTATTAAAAAAACGCTGAATTGTTAAAAACAAGAGAAAAGATAAAAGCAGATCATACTATGCTATTCACATGCAGTACATAAAATGTTGAAAGTAGTTACAAGTATAAAAGCTGTGAAGAGAACAAAGGCCTTGCATACAAGGCTGAACAAGTACCTCTCATATATGTAATAATCAACCAAGTGCAGTTCAGTACTTCAAAAAAAATGCTAAAAAGCAGCACTTACCATGAAGTAACACACTTCTAAATGTATATATGCCTGAGAATCTCAACAGTGCAGTGTTTTGTTGGCACCCTGGAGGGAAAGCACTGGATATGGATATCAACTGTTGAGACAATTAATTTATTGAGGCAATTAATTTACTTTACACAGCTGTACTATATCATATTGTCCATTCTGATATTTCCAGCCTTATCTGGGCAGAGTAGTAAGCTATATGTCTACAGTAAGGTGATTGCAGTGAATAGTACTTTGTATGATATTACCCTAGAAAAACTAACATATTGAGCGCTGTGAAGTTACGGATAGCCGACAAAGTACCCACCACACTAATCTCCTTTTGAAAAAACATCTTCGAAGAATGCTGCCAAAAACGTAGTTCTGGTAGACGAGTCTGCACTAGAGTCCCTGTTTTTTTCTTAAAATTGCAAAGATCAAAGGTCATAACTCCAGCCAATCATGTGCAGACAGACTACTTCACACTGCAGTGTGTATCCTGTGTTGATGTTACTTCCTAATCAGTTTATACTTGAAAAATGAATCTCCAGCTGTTTCCTGGGATCCGCACAGAATGGCATCTGCTCACCAATACACTCTTATGGGTCATAAAAGGAAGGATGCTGGGACTTTTGGTTTAAGATAAACACAAAAGGAGGGGGTGTATCCATATTCATCAAGGATACCTACACCTCCAGGTTAGTGGCGCACCATGATACCTCTGAGATCATCCATGTGCAACTAACATCGGGCAAATCTGCAATGCAAATTGGGGCCTGCTACAGATCACCCCCTATGACCCAGAACCACCACTCCACCTTTCTGAAGACACTGGAAAACATGAAGGTCATACCGAACACCCTGATATTGGGCGATTTCAATTACCCTACCATTCACTGGGAAAACTATTCGTGTACAAATTTCCAGGCCTGGCACTTCCTGGAATTTATCAACTCAAACGCCCTGGATCAGCTGGTAAACTCCCCTACCAGAGCTGAAAACATGCTGGACCTGGTCATCACCAACATGGGCTACAGGTGTTCGACACCGGAGGTCAACCCGTCACTGGTTAGATCAGACCATAAACTAATCACTCTGGATGTCCACACCCCACCACCACCCCCAACTAAGGAAACCACAGTAAAAAAACTTTCTAAAGCAAACTTCACCTTACTTAAGACAGAGGTGGTACGTTTCACAGCCCCCAGGCTAAAGGATAACACTGCCCAAGATGCAGAAACCTTTACAAATGCACTCTATGAGCACCTACAAAGATGCATGGATCTTGCCATCCCTAGCAAAACCAAGACTCACTCCTCTAAGAGAAGGAAACCAGTCTGGTGGACCCCGGCCATAAACAGGCTATACAATAGAAAGAGGAAACTAGTTCAGAAAAAAAGCAAATCCCAAGAAGGAAAGACATCCCTGATCAGTATCAGTAAGAAACCGAGGTCCCTCATGAAATCATCCAAGGCTAACTTAGAAAGAAATATAGCCAAGGATTCAAAAGATAACCACAAAGCCTTCTTTAGCTATGTTAAGAATCTAAGTGGCAACTCTCAGATATGCACTGAACTAGTGCAAAATAGCACAAAATATACTGCACTTACTGATATTGCCAACATCCTGGCAGATAGATTCAGTGCAAACTTCACCCCCCTGTCACCTCCAGAAGGGCCCACAGCAATACCAGAAAAGTGTAGTGTCCCAAAAATCACAGACGCACAGGTGAAAACAGCCCTTTCAAAAGCCAAAAACACAGCGTCAATGGGACCAGATGGTGTCCCAGGCTGCGTCTTGCACGAACTACAGAATGAACTAACCCCCCCACCTAAACATGCTGTTCAACCTCAGCCTCTCCATAGGCTACATGCCCATAGAATGGTGCACAGCAACGGTCATGCCTCTCCATAAAGGAGGGGCCACAACTGACCCTGGTATCTATCGCCCCATAAGCCTGACTAGCCTGGTCTGCAAGGCTATGGAGCGCATCATCATGGAACTCATTAAGAAAGACATTGGGAACCTCCAAACACTTGACCCGACCCAGTTTGGCTTTGTTAAGGGCAGATCATGCCTACTATACCTGGTTGACTTCTTCGAGACAGTCAACAAGGCCATAGACGAGGGAAAGGTGGTTCACAAAGCCTACCTTGACCTCGCCAAGGCTTTTGACACCATTCCTCACTCGGGTATTACAGAAAAACTCACCAGCCTGAACATAAACCCCAACATCATGAGATGGGTTGCCAACTGGCTTACAGACAGAACTCACACGGTAAGAATAGCGGGCTCCAGGTCGACTCTAAACCAGTCACAAGTGGTGTCCCACAAGGCTCGGTCCTGGGTCCCCTACTGTTCGGCATATACTTCTCAGAAGTACAGGCAAACACAGGAGGACTATGGCTAACCAAGTTCGCCGATGACTGCAAACTGGGAGCCATAATTGACTCTCCGGCTGACACGGACATCCTCCAAAAGGGCCTTACTGAGAGGGACACCTGATGTCAAATTCATGGCCTCAAGCTAAATGCCAAAAAATGCATAGTCATCCCATTTGGGAAAAACAAAACACCCACGAATTACCACATAGATGGCAGCCCCCTTAATACAGAAGAGGTAATAAGAGATCTGGGGACCCAGGTAGATAGTAATCTCTCCTTTGACAATCATATCGCCAAAGTAGTTAGGAAATCCTTTTATGTGGCCCATCTAATTACTAAAGGGTTTGCATCTAGAAATAAAGAGGTTATAGTGCCCCTCTACTCGTCACTCATTAGACCCATCATAGAGTACAATGCCCCATTTGGGATGTACCTCACAAGACACTTCCAACAGCTGGAAAGACCACAAAAGTACCTCGCCAAGAGGATTACTGGTCTTAAACATATGTCCTAAGCAGCCTGACTGAAAAAACTCCGGCTGTACTCAGTGGCATATCGCTTAATCAGAGGTGATCTCTGCCTGACTTACAAAGCCATGTCCAACTCAGAATTGATGGACATGCTCCACCTAAAGAAATCCAAGTCACTGCGAGCCACACGCTCTAGTGAGCTAAACCTCGCCACAACAATAAATAGAACATGCTGGAGGGATAGATTCCTGTCACAGAGACTCACCATGCTTTGGAACAAAATTCCAAATTACATCAGGCAGAGCCCCTCACTAACACTCTTCAAGAGAAACCTTGACAAGTGGATGGGCAACAGAAAATACACTCCTGGGATCACTTCATTGGCTCTGCTTGACAGTTGATCAGTTAATTAATCAATGGGGTGGCGAAAGCTGACACACTCTGGCTAGGCTTGTAAATGCCCTCGGGCAGATAGCCTAGTACCTACCTATGAACCTATGAACCTAAGATAATCTCTGCAATAAATGTAGGCTGAAGGAGAGAGTAATCACAAGGCCACACTACCCTTCTGAAATATTTTAAAAGGGGAACATAAACATTGGCGCCTTTAGAAACCTCCAAGCTGATTTAATAGTTACCAGAGAAGTTATTTTTCTTTCAAATATGCAGGGACACTGATAAATACTTTAAAGGAAATTAAGCCATCATTTCCAAAAATGAAGATCTTTCACCTTCCCTTCCGGAAGTGCTAACTTTTAAGGACATTAAGTTGCAATATTCTTCTCAATACAAGCAACAATACACAAAGAAATTACCATGGCAAGCATATATATACAGCTGAGAAAGTACCCCAAAGGGAAACAAGATATACTAATACTTCAACAGTGCCACATGTCTGCCCAAAATGTGACCAACCATTTATTTAGTAGTATTCATTTTTTGTTGTTTTGCTGACCAGGTTAACCAACTATACAAGTGTTAGTTTCAAATGAGACTCAATGTGATATTCAAACTGTCTATGGGGCATGTGCCCGGAGACAGGGAAATTTCCCTGATAAGTACCATGGGATCTTTTACATACACCTGAGATACCAGCAACTCAAACTTAGTTTAACATCTTATCTGAAGAATAGCACAGTAAGAGTGTATTTAACCCCATTATGCCTCACTACAGTGTCAGTACTACAACATAAATCCAAGTAGCTGGTGTCGGATTAGAACCCACACCGTTCTGGTCTTTCCAGCATCAAACATAAATGTGCAAGTTTCCGAGCCACTTTTGCTGCTTTACTTAACTTATATACATTTCTAGTGCAGGACCCCCCTTCAGCTTTGGAAAATATGTCTTTATACATTTATGGAAGCTGAAGACAAGAAAAAAACATTTTATTTATTTATTTTTATTTTACATTTGTTGACCGGGATAGTCCAACTGGATGTATGTCCATTTTCAGTGGAGGCCTGGGGAGAAAAGCTCCACATTAAGACAATTTACAAGACAGAAATCTTGACCATATACAATACGGATAATATCAGACAGGTAAAACATTTCAAATACAGGAACATTTATATAGTACTGTTACAGTAACATACCAACATACTCGACTAAATAAGTTAAACATTTTGAGTAAAAGGATTAATAAAACATTTTTTTTTTACATTGTTTATAAAGTTTACCAAACCTTAGGAGGTGAGCTACTACTACAGTAGGAATTAATAGAGAATAGCAGAGCACCTGAAATACCATGTTAGAGATAGATAGTAAAGAATGGTCCTGCTAGAGGAGAAAGTGTCACTCAGGATTTGTGCATGGGCAATACCATTGGGCTTTAAGGAAGATTCTTAATTGCTTCTTGAAAAGTGGGGTAGAAGAACATGAATACATCTGATATCTGCTAAAGCAGGATGAGCTGTTAATTGCTTATCTTCTATTCTCTTACTTAAAATGACCTAAAAATGTGCAGAGGAGTATATATAGAATACCCAGTTTAGAACAGAGAACTATTGCTGCAGCCTTTTAATAGTTTTGACACAGATGAAAGGTTAATTGATTAACTGGTACATAAGTTCATGTTTAATTGTCTGCATTTCTTGAAGTGAAAAGGAGAAAGTATTTGGTATACAAAGAACAAAGTAGGTAGTCAGTGAATTAAAAATAAGATAAAAATAGGAAATCTAAGAATGTAACAAAATCGGAAAAGTGCATGCTGGAGGAGAAGTTGGAAAGGGGAAAGAGAGAAATTGGTAAGGTACTAAGGTTGCAAAGCAGATGTAGAAAAGCCACAACAGCAATCCAGCAACTCCGAAGAAGGAATTTATTTCAAAACACCAGTTGTAGAAAATCTCTAGCGCCTCGGCCAAAAGCCTTTAACAGAGTACTCTGTTAAAGGCTTTTGGCCGAGGCGCTAGAGATTTTCTACAACTGGTGTTTTGAAATAAATTCCTTCTTCGGAGTTGCTGGATTGCTGTTGTGGTTTTTCTACTACATTTGTCTGCTGTGGTTAATCTGCAAAGCAGATGTAGTTTGTCAGCTAGTCAGGTGAAAAAGGCCAGAGAAGTCCAGACTGCAGAAGACAAAGGAGGTCAGGAGATGGAGCAGGGTGGATAAAAGTAGGAAAGAGATAGCTAGCGATTATAAGGACGATGACAGAGGTCAGAGGAGTTCAGGTAACTGTGCAGTAAACAGGAAGGAGAGAAGAGAAGGCAAGAGAAGCAGTCAGGACGTTAATGACAAAAAGAAGGAAGCTACAGTGCAGAACTGAAAGTTTAAAGAGAGAGAATTCAGCCAGATGGGAGGACAAAGAGGAAAACAAGAAAGCAGTTTTCATGAGGACAGAGCACAGTGGGTATAAGTAGGAGGTAGAGAAGGACAGAGCTACTTTGCATGCTCGAAAGCCCAAATACTCAAACTTTATTTTTGCGAGATGAAAATAACAAAAAATAAAATCCCGAACTATGCAATTTTTCTCAGGACAAGTAAACAGTTGCTCAAAACTTCATGAAACCCACCTAGGTGTTGGGTTACACCTCACACACCCCTCCAACTATAGGTACCGACTCTGGGATCGCACTACAGTTGGGAAAAGGGAAAATTTCCCTAAGTGAAAAACTGTGCAGTTCGAGATTTCAGTTTTCGTTATTTTCGTCTTGCGAAAATAAAGTTCGAGTATATGGGCTTTCAAGCAAGCGAACTAAGAAGGACCTTAGGAAAGTGGAACAAGACGAAGGCGGATTGAGAAGGAAAAGAGGAAAGGTATCCAAGATTAGAAAGCAACGCGCAGGACTTGTATGAGGAATATAGTAGTAATAAGAAAAGGATCAGGTGCTCTGCACAGAGGAATGCAAACAGCAGGAATAGTGGGGAGAAGGTGTGATGGAGTAAATGTAGGAGAAGCTTAAAGACAGAAGAGCTAGTGACCAGTGATGTGGAACAAGAAGTGACACAGCAAAAACCAATAAGTATGTGGACACTGAAAAGAGCTTTTGTTGTTTGTGGACTTGGTAACCAAAAGGATCAAGAGTCCTGACAAGGGACAGAGGGGTAACCTGGTTACAGGGAAACAGTTCTTGGTACTTAGACTTCAAAAGACATGGGCGAAGGAGAAACTGGTGGTCACCAAGTGGAAGGAGTGGGTGTGCGTTGTAGTACATATATGTTCAAATGCCTTGTAAGGGGACACAACTGAGCTGGTACCAAACAGGGCAAGAAAGGTATTAGAGAGATGCCAGGAGACCAAGCTGTAAGTGGTATTCTAAGAACTGTTAGCTGCCAGCATGCCAAGGAAATAGAGAATTAAGGAATGCAATAACTGGTCATGTTACTGAACTGGAGAGAAGAACTTGGGACTAGCATGAAAACTGGAGAAAACTGAGACGTGTGTGTGTGTGTGTGTGTGTGTGTGTGTGTGTGTGTGTGTGTGTGTGTGTGTGTGTGTGTGTGTGTGCGTGTGTGTGTGTGCGCGTGTGTGTGTGTGTGTGTGTGTGTGTGTGTGTGTGTGTGTGTGTGTGTGTGTGTGTGTGTGTGTGTTAGGATAAGGACACAATCCATCTTATCCCAGTAGGGACATTGCTGCTTAGAGTTGGTTGGAAAAGTACAACTTTATGTGACTTTAGGCTGAGATGGAAGGAATAATTGGTGTCACAGAAGCACAAGGAGGGGGTAAAATACTGGGATCCTAGGAAGACAGATAAAACTGATATAGAGCACAACAGAGGACATCTGCTTGTGAAGACCAATCAGCACCTCTTCTACAATTCTAATTATACACAGCAACAGCTTACACTCAGGACAGTTGTTTCTTCACCCACACTTTCTATGGGTTTGCCAAAGACAAGAAAGAGTCAGACATGGAAGTGCCAAGTATAAGGTGTCTAGTAATGACATAGAGGGGAGAGCTGGCAGGAAGCAGTAATCTACCCAAAGGGAGGCTTTAAATGCAAGGAGAGAGGGGGAGGAGGGTGGACACCAGTGTATGAAGGGGGTGAGGGAGCTGTGAGGATCAGAACCTTTGCTAAACAGCCTTATGTTCAAGGCAGAGAAAGGATGGGTGATGGTGAGTCAATACATTGTGCTGACTCTAATACACATTAGCACAGAAAGAGGGTGAGAGGTTGGGGTGACAATAAATTAGTGGAGCAGGAGGAAAAGTATTACACTCAAGGGGTAACTTATCATGGTATTGGACAATGGTGTTTTCAGTCTGCTGGTGTGAGATGGTACCATAAAGGACAGAACTTTGGCTGGTGATGTTAGCAAAGCAGAGGAAGAAGAATGTGTAGACGAGGGCATTGTTAGACAGCTGTGATCATACTACTGTGAGTTTATCAAGAGAGGAAGGGTAAAAACCAAACACAAACATGCCCATGACTAAATGCATAGGTATGGATTATATGAGATGGGAAGAATGTCAAGAATGAGTTAAAGGTCTACAGGAAGACTACTGAGGTGAGTGGACTGAGTTGTTCTTGAATGGGACAATTAAGGCTGGGGGTAGAAGTTTGAGGAAGAAGATAAAACGGAAAAAGGGGTAAAACTAATGTGGCTACACAGGAGTGCAGTACATGCAATTACATCAAAACAAAAAAAGCATACAAAAGGAAGATGGGGTGGTGAGGTAGAGGAAGTACTGTCTAAGGATGCAGCAAGACAGTAATAAAGATGATGATGGAAGATAAGGAGAACGTCAAATGAGAATTGGCAAAAGTGAGCAGGAAGGGGAAGACATGCATTTTTAGGTAGGAAGCAGAAAGGAGGAAGGGAGAATCAGACCAAGTCAGACTGTAAGGAGGTTAGGGAATTCGGGTAAGGCAGGAAAAAGATTGGTATGGAAAAACTTCTTCCCAAAGGAAAGAGATGTGAGGGCAGTATTCTGGAAAACAGGTAAAACATAGTGGGCAGAGCAATACATGGGCATTAGGATATCCAGAGATAAAAGAAAAAGAGAAAGAGACAGTGGAAATGTAAGTGAATATACTAAGGGTAGTTAACAGACAAACATCAGGTGAAATGTCTTCCAGGCTTCTTAAGAATCTGGTAATTGTGTTGCCCCTGAAAGAGATCTTCAACAGATTACTAACAACTAGGAATGACAGATGTCAAGCATGGTGATCCTGAAGGAAGGCAGGAAGAATCAAGAGAACTACATGCCTGTTATCAAAACAGTGGTAGCAGGGAAAGCCACACAGAGAATCTTGAGGGAAAGCTTAATTGCTTTCCCAGAAAACAACAGTCTCCAGTACAAAAAAACAGTATGAGTGCATGGCCATAAAGAATTGCAAGCTGAAAATTATGCAGTGAGTTTCAAGAGAAAGTGACAGGCTAGATGTGGTTTGCCCGGACACTGGCTGGATCTGCCTTTAACTTATTCTTGCACAAGTGACTGGTAAATAAACTGCTACATGGTTCAAGGGAAAGAGAGATTGTTGGGTGAAAAAAATGAAATGACTAACAAAGCATGCTGGGGTGAATCCTGGGCCCCGTGCTCCTCGTTGTTTTTGTATCGTGTGTTTCTGATAGAAAAGTGAACAGAAGTGTCTTTGCTGATGACACAAAACATGTGTGCAACAGTGGAGGATGGGAAAATGACTCAAAGGGAAGACTTGAAAAGGCTTATTCAATGGCAAAAAGATGACAACTGAAATTAACTACAGACAAAAGCAATGTACTGTACATGGGCAACAACAATCCTGCATGTAGTTGGATGGGATAGAGGAAAGATCATGCAAAACTTGAAGAAAATATTTGGTATTGCATGAAAACTTCACTTCAGTCACAAAGGAACAAGAGGAGGGCTTCATGGAAGGAAGGAAGGAAGGAAGTATTAGTGTCAGTAGCACAATAGGAAGGCCATTCATCTCTGGTGTAGAAGGCTGTGGGTTCTCTTCCCATACCAGATGGATGGATTGCTGACACTGTAGTGCAGCATGCGGGGGGGGGGTGCTGCAGTGAGTGTGTAGTCCTTCAGATGAGTTATTAAACCAAGGCCCCATCTGCCTGAGAAAGTTGTAGCTTAAGGTAGATATAAATGACCCCACTGCACCTCCTGAAAAGAGTAGTGGAAGTTCCCCAATGATGTGGTTAAATTTTCCCTAGTAGTATAAATACCACCTCAGGTCTCCCCTGAAAATAGGTTACTAGGCTAGTTGGACTAACTTGGTCAACAAAGGATAGATAAATAAATAAAAGAATAAAATAAAAGGTAGGGCAGAATAAGAATGTTAGGGACAGGCAGCTGGTCAGAGAGGTATGAGGCTCAGTGGGAACTGCTTTCCCTAAAGCTGAATGAAGTAGAAAGACCAGATTGTCCTCCTGTATCCTCTGTACTCTGGTTATAGCTCTGACAGATCCCCAGAGAAGCATTTCACCATATCATGACCACTGCAGAAGTGCAAAAGCACTGGAAGGAAGCATACATGATCCCCTTTTATAATGAGGGGTGCAGGAAAAACTCGGGAATGATATGTTTGTTACACAAATAGTAGTGGTAGGGAAAATCATGTAGACTTTCCTGAGAGAAAGGGTGCTTTCTTTCCTAAAGACCAAAAATCCTCAGAACAACCAAGATGAGTTTTTGGCTTGAAGAAGCTCTCAATCAGCCTCTAACAACCAAGATGAGTTTTTGGCTTGAAGAAGCTCTCAATCAGCCTCTATCAGTTTTATGAATGAGTTTTAGGCAGACTTGTCTGGGGAGTACTGGTAGGTATGACTATACCAGCCCAGAACAAGAGGATAGTAGGAAAAGTGAAGGGGCTGTGCATAAGAGCAGGACTCAGGAAATGGATTACTGTGTGGTTGAATGGTAAGAAATGGAAGGTTATAGTGAAACAGCCAACATCAGGACTAAGTAAAGTGACTGGAAGAGTACTGCAAGGGGTCATTTCTGGATCACGTACTCTACAAAGAGTACACTTCAGACATATGTGAGGGACTGAAGTATAGCCTCAGCTGTATCAGGGTGCAAGGGTGGGGAATGGAGTGGGAAGAGCCTAATCAAGGATAGAGAAAGGCTGAACACGTAAGCAGAGAGGTGGCAGCTGAGGTTCACTACAGGCAAACTGCACTTGGAGTGCAACATCTCTGACAATAAGTATCAACTAGGAAAGTGGAACTGCTGGCGAAAGAGAAGGAAAACAGTTAGAGGGTATTAACCACACCTGGACTGGGCCACCAGGAGCAGCAAGAGATGGCACTGGCAGCAGTAGGTACAATGCTGTAGTATATATTTGAAGGGAATTACTCCAGAATCAAACAGGTAATAATCCCAATACCCTTGGCCATAGTCAGACCACACTCTTGAGTATTGTGTACAGGCTTGGAGTGTATACAAGAGAGAGTCCAAATGAAAGTTAATAAAGAAATCAGTCAGGTGAAGGGAAAAGATATAAACAAAGAATAAAGGAGTCACATAGGTTCTTATTAGAGATCATAAGAGTTGAGGGGTGTGTGGTCATTATATGTTTATCCAGAATCATGTTGGGAATGTATAAAAGGGTTGTCCTGAACATGAAGAATAAGAAAAGTGGTTTCTGGCCAAGAAATTGTAGTTTCTTGGCTGTTTGGGCAGTTTTTCCATCTCTTTCAACTTTCTGGTTTAAAAGCCCACTTTTGCACTTGCTCCCCACCTTCTCTGTAACTAGTCTAGTCCAGAGACAGATTTGCTGTATCCAGGACTGTTTGTAAGCTTTTGATCAGTGCCAAACTCTGCTCTTCAATTTTTCCTTTAGATCGACTAGTTCTCTCCTCTCCTGAACTTTTACTAGCTTATTAGTCTAGCACTTTACCAGACTCCTTGTAGCAATTACTGTAGCACACAAAAGTGCTACCAGCACTAAATGTTCTACAAGGAAACAGCTCCAGTACGTATTATTAATGCCCACCACTCCAGGCATGTCGAAAGGTCAGTCCCCTGTGCATTTTCCTATTAACCTGGTGAACTTGGGCATCCTAAGGCAATGTAGCAACTGCCTCAGGTACACTGACAACCCTCTCCTCTTACCTCCCAGCACTCAGACTTGTGAGAGATGCACTTATATATCTAAATTGGAAGCCACACACTCTGCAGCCAAGACTGGAATAGCTGGCCAAAAGGAGAAGGTCAATACTTGCACCACACCACATGGAACACATAGCCTTCCAGAACACACACCAGCACTGTCTTCACATAAAAACACAAACCACACACCCACCTTGGCGGAGGCTCTCAATAAAAATCTACCCAAACAGCAGAGACCTCCAAGGCAGAAATGCACTCAACCACCATAACACAACACTAATCACAAAACACATAACTTTCCTAAACAGCATGCCACTCAACCAAAGCCTCTAATGCAAAACAGCATGCCCAACACACAAGTCATAGGTGACTCAATAGTGAGGCACATGGATGTCACACTCACTAGGCTGAATAAGGAGAAAGTAACAGTCAGCTGCCAGGATCCACCACAAAATGCACACACTCAGGTCCCTCAACAACAGGTACAAATATGACTCTGTCATTGTACATGTGGGTATGAATAACCTGAGATGTACCTCCCTAGACTACATGAAAAGAGACATGGAGGAGCTCTCAGATTATGTAGCCCAGGCGGGTATGAACCTAGTCCTGAGCAGCATCCTACCATCACCCAGAATTATACCACAGTACAAGCAGAAAATAAGAAGTTATGTACCTACCATAACGTTCCATGTTAGTTGTCTTCTCTCGCCTTCTTTCTTGCTTGATGGGCTCGGAGCCAATCCCTCGGCTCCGACTCGGCACTTGCTAAGCTCGAGAGTCACTTTTACCAGCTCGAGGCAGCCCCATATCCCATGATGCAAGGCGGTAAGTACCCAGATCTCGTTTGCTGACAAAGGGCAATAGCACCAAGCATAAAATACTTCCCAAAGGAAGAAAGAAACTTACAGATGGAAAAAGGACCAGGTCTGAATGGTCTTTAGCATAACAGTTTCTTATACAAGGTCTGTCCAGGCCAGGGGAAGGAGGGAGGGTCGCAAGAAAGAAGGCGAGAGAAGACAACTAACATGGAACGTTATGGTAGGTACATAACTTCTTAATGTTAAGTTGTCAATCTCGCCTTCATTCTTGCTTGATGGGACCGCGCCCCTAGCACCTCTATCCTGGGTGGCTCAATGGAACAAACTCTTGAGGACTGTAGAACCAAAACTGGCTCTGTCCCTGGAGGCCAAGTCCAATTTGTAATGGGAAACAAAAGTGTGAGGAGTAGCCCAAGTGGCCGCTGCACAAATAGTGTCCAAAGGAAGTCTAGCTTGAAAAGCTGTAGAAGTAGCTAAGCTCCTAGTTGAATGTGCTTTAGGTTTTGAGCACAGCTGTTTTCCCCTGAGCGTATAAATTTCAGAGATGACTGAAGAAAGCCATCTGGACAAAGTCACTTTAGAAACAGGAAGGCCTTTTTTATTATCCGCATAGGAAACAAAAAGTTGATCAGATTTTCTAAATTTTTGTTCTGTCCAAATAATATCTAAGTTGACGGTGGACATCAAGATAATGTAGCTTTTGTTCAGCTCTATCTGAATAGTTAGGGAAAAACACCGGGAGATCAATGGATTGATTCAAATTGTTCTTTGAAGCGACCTTAGGTAAAAAGGTTGGGTTAGTTCTCAAAGATACTCTGTCTTTGTGAAAAACCAAATAGGGGGGTCAAACCGAAAGAGCATGAAGTTCAGACACCCTCCTGGCAGATGTAATAGCCACTAGGAATAACGTTTTCCAAGAAAGATATTTCAGGGAACAAGAAACAGCTGGCTCGAAGAGGAAGAATCAAGGATGTCAGCACTAAATTTAGATCCCACTGAGGAGGAGGATTCCTGATTGGAGGTTTTAGTAGGAAAATTCCTTTCAAGAAGGCCCTGCAGAGCCTATGGGACATAATATTATGATCTGCTATCCCGACATGAAAATTGGAAATAGCAGCCAATTGAACTCTGACTGTGGAAGAAGAGGAGCCTGCATGAAAAATCTCTGCTAAGAAGTCCAGAACTGCCTGAACAGGGGCAGTAAAAGGATCAATATTTTGGGCCTTAGCCCAATAAGAGAAACGTTTCCATTTGCTTGTGTAAATCCTCCTGGTAGAGGATTTTAGTGAAGCTACTATGATGTCTCTAACTGGGTTAGAGATCAAAGGCAGCCTGGCTAAGGAAGGAAGTGGAGCAACCATGCTGTGAGGTTGAGAGAAGGGATTGACCGGTGCAGCTGACCCGATTGGTGAATCAGAAGATCTGGCACTGGGTCCAGATGCCACGGCTGCACCAAAAGGTGATGATGGAGGAACGGGAACCAAACTTGTCGAGGCCAGTAAGGGGCAATGAGAATCAATTTGGCTCTCAAATCGGTAGCTTTCTGGATCACCTGAGGGATCAGAGGAAATGGAGGGAAGGCATAAAGAAGTCCCTGGGGCCAATCCTGGGTCAGAGCATCTCTGGGGGGATGGCCTGATAGAGGGAAGAGGCTGAAGAAGTCTGGACATTTGCTGTTTTGGGGAGTAGCAAAAAGATCGCAACATGGGCGACCCCATTCCAGAAAAATCTCTTCCGCTATAGATTGCTTGAGAGACCACTCGTGAGGCATGAGTATAGCTCTGCTCAATCTGTCCGCTATAATGTTGGTTTTCCCAGGGATATGCATTGCTACCAGAAACCGATGAGAGGAGATCGCCCATTGCCAAAGTCTGAGCGCTTCTCGACACAAGGGGTAGGACTTGGTTCCGCCCTGTTTGTTGATATACCAAACTACAGACATGTTGTCTGTGTGGACTGCAATTGTCCCTACGGGAAGAAAGTCGCTGAGGGCTTGCAACGTTAAAAGCACTGCTCTCATCTCCAGGACATTTATGTGCAGATGGTACTCGAACGGTTGCCACGTCCCATGAACCATCCTGCCCTGATAATGACCCCCCCACCCGATCAGGGAGGCATCCGTGGCGACAGTGGCTATCGGGGATGGAGGTACAAAGTACCTGCCCTGGTGAACCTGAGACGATGTGATCCACCAAGCAAGATGCTCTTTGCATGTCTGTGTCACCAGAATCTGGTGACGCATTGGAAGTTGCTGGTATGACCACTGTGTGAACAGCATCCACTGAAGAAGGCGCATGTAGAATCGAGCCAGGGGAAGAAGAGTAATGGCCGCAGCCATGAGACCTAATACCTTTAGAACCATTCTGGCCTGTATTTTCTTGCTGGCCAGAATGATCCTGACATGAGTCTGAATGTCTGAAACTCTTTGTTCTGTAAGGGTAGCTGACATCCGAACAGTGTTTAAGTTTGCGCCTATGAAGGTAATAGACTGGCAGGGCGATAAGGATGACTTTTCGAAGTTGATTGAGATGCCCAAATGAGAACAAAGGTCTATTGTGTAATCCCTGGCTTGTATAAGCTGATGCCTGGTGGTGGCTGACAGGAGCCAGTCGTCGAGATACGGAAACACCTGGAATCCTTGACGTCTCAGGTGAGCCGTGACCACTGCCATGCATTTGGTGAACACTCTGGGGCTGTAGTGAGACCAAAGGGCAGGGCTCTGAACTGGAAATGACTGGACCCCAGCCGAAGCGGAGAAATCTCCTGGAGCGTCTGTGAATTTTGATGTGATAGTACGCATCCTGAAGATCTATTGAGCACATCCAGTTGTCCTTCTGTAAGAAGGGCAGAATTGACTGAAGAGTGACCATTCAGAATCTTGTCTTCCTGACAGACTTGTTGAGTCTGCTGAGATCCAATATTGGTCTCCAGTCTCCGTCTTTTGGGGACCAAAAGAACCTTGAGTAGATACCGGGCTCTGAATGGTCTATTGTAACTGGCTGAATGGCCCTTTTTTGCAGTAGTTTTGCGATTTCTGACTCTGCAATCTCCCTTAGACCGGGTGGTACATCTGGAAGGGAACTTGAGGGGAAGGGACTTTCCGAAAGGAATTAAGTAAGCGTTGGATATGATCGAGTGTACCCATCTGTCTTGAGTGAGGGAATGGCAGGCTTCTGGGTACAGTGATAATCTTCCCCGGACTGCCTCCAAGGAGGGACAGCCGGGCAACACCTCAGGGATGCTGAAAGGGCTTGTCAGAGAGAGGCTCCCTGTTTCCCTGGTTCTTCGGACCCCCTCTGCCTCTAGAGCGGCGTCTGTTGTTGTTACCCCCTCTGCCTCTAGGGGTAAACTGACCACGTGAATCCGGCATGACTCCTTGGGATTTACGGAACCACATCTTCCCACCCTTCTGTCCTTTGGGATAAGGCCTAGAAGGGGTGGAAAAACGGACTCCAACAGCAGAAAGAGTCTTGCCGTCCTGCTCGCACCTGGTCAAGGTTTCCTTCACCTGAGGGCCAAACAAAGCTGACCCATCAAAGGGAGAATTTGTGAAGGACGCCTTAAAGGGATCCGCAAAATCACATAGCCGCATCCAGGCTTGGCGTCTAAGAGCCACACCTGTGCCTGCGGCTCTACTCGCTCCATCCGCAGCATAAGATATTAGCCGCATGGAGGAGTTTGCAATGGAATTGAGGGTTCCTAGCTGAGAAGCAATTTTTCTTGAGCCCCTGCAGCTGTAGGATCCTGAACTACTTCTCCCAGCTCCTTCAGGATATCCCTCTGGAGTCTGGTGAAGTGACATAGGTAATTCAGCTTAACGCATAGCAAAGGTCGCTGAGGAAAACATCCGCTTACCGTACCTATCCATGGTCCTAGAGTCCTTATTAGGAGGATGGACGGGCACGGAAGGATCTGCAAGTTCCTTTTGGTGGCCGCAGCCACCACCATGGCATCAGCGGGGACACCCTTAGTAAGGAATTGTTTGTCACAGGGCAGTGATAAATTTTGAAGGCCTCCTAGGGACTGGCTCTACAGAGTCAGGAGCTGCCCACGCCTTCGTGCAATAACCTGCATAAGGGGGTCGAAAGGCGGAGACACCCAGGAGGTGGAGGGCCGAGATCCAAACGCCTCTAGGTATACTGACTCATCCTCAGAGGGATTGTTAGTGGGCCAGTTTCCCCTCTGTTTCAGAAGTTCTAGGATGTCTGAGAAGGAGACATCCTCAGAGGGGGATCTAGGGATCCCTCTGACTCATCAAAGTCAGTATCCGAAGTGACAGACTCGGGGGAGTCTACATGCTTCCTCTTACAAGTCCTCTTCCTAGGAGGATCTCCCGAAACATCAGGAGAATCCTCGGAAGAGGGGAAATTCCAATGGGGAAACCTGAGGCGGAGGATCTCTGGGTCCTGTAGCAAGAGAAGTGGCAGAGATGTCAACAGGTACTATAGAGGGAGGAGCTACGGGAACAGACTGCTGACTGATACCAGTGGCCAGTACGCTCTTCATCACCTCGAATGCTCCCCTCCCAGGCAGGTCCGAGAGAACCCGCTCCGAAGAGCTAGGAACTCCAGGGGCCACTGAAAGGGAAGTCTCCGAGGCAGATGTCGGAGCCGAGCTCACCAAGGCCGAGGCTCCAAGGGGAAGAGCGGGCTCGGACAAGGGTCCGATGCCACTCACCCCCTCGGAGGAGACCATGGAAGCCCGACCACCGAATCCCTCTAAGGAAGGTCTCGAAGAGGAGATAAGAGTAGAGGCTGAAGGAACAGAAGGGGGTATCCGTCCTCCAGCCGTAGCAGTAACCATTCCCGAAGACTCCAACTCCAAGCTCTGGGGTAGAGTTGAAGGAGGAACTGTAACAGGTGTGGAGCAACAGTCGTCTGTTGAGACGGACTGTGTAACATTTGGGCCAGTACCTGTGACTTAAGTAATCTACTGACCACTCTCTCAAGGTCATGATCTGACAGTCTGGAAGACCTTGAAGATCGGCTCCGATGGCTCCGCTCCGATAGAAGAGGTGAAGCCGGGGCCGAAAGTATCGGCTCCAAGGAAGGAGACCTCGATCTCTTCCTGGAAAGAGCCATCGGAGCCGATACTATAGATCCTGTCGGAGCCGACTTCTCGGAGCCGACAGGAAGCCTCGATGTATCGGCTCCAGCCGGAGCCGATACAGCCACCAAAGTAACGGTGTCGGAGCCGATCGGAGCCGACACCGATGCCTGTGCCACATGGGTGTCGGAACCGATCGGAGCCGACATCGAAGTGGTCACTACAGATTCGGCACCGATAGCCATCGGAGCCGAAGGCTTTGTTAAGCTAGAATCGGCTCCAGCCGGAGCCGATCTCGACTCGGAACGAGTCGGAGCCGAGGCCGCAGGCTTAGATACAGAAGCCTGGGCCTTGGAAGATTTTGCTGATTTTGGTGGAGCCGACTTAGCCGGAGAGCCCTCCGGCTTAAGAAGGCCCCTAAGTATCAGCTTATTACATCTCTCCTGCAGGACTCTCTGGCTGAAGGAATGACAAATAGCACAGGAGTCCTGCAGGTGAAGAGGGCCCAGACAATAAAGGCAAGAAGTGTGACCGTCTGTCAGAGACATCTTCTGACAGCACGAGTCACACTTCTTAAAACCTGAGACCCTCTCCTTTGACATGGTGCTGAAAAAACACACACACACACACCAGTCAAAATTAACTTAATAAAATACCAAAAGGTATTCTATAAAACCAACACACACACACCCTAACAGGGGGGGGATGGGATAGGGAAAAGTTTGACTAACAAAATTAAAGGAGATAGGGATTTTCTGTCA
The DNA here is from genome assembly GCF_019279795.1 of Protopterus annectens. Lineage (NCBI taxonomy): Eukaryota > Metazoa > Chordata > Ceratodontiformes > Protopteridae > Protopterus > Protopterus annectens. The sequence continues at coordinate 14,608,735 of NC_056744.1, read as the reverse complement.
GAAAAAGTACAAAATAAACTTAAAACTATAATAAAAGGTTTTTTTACTAAAAGGGGCTTAAATCTCACAGAAGTGAATAACTTACCAGGAGCTGGTAAAAAGAAGACCTCCTAAGCGAAGCGGCAAACGAGATCTGGGTACTTACCGCCTTGCATCATGGGATATGGGGCTGCCTCGAGCTGGTAAAAGTGACTCTCGAGCTTAGCAAGTGCCGAGTCGGAGCCGAGGGATCGGCTCCGAGCCCATCAAGCAAGAATGAAGGCGAGATTGACAACTTAACATTGATTGATTTCAACAATTGGCTAAGTTTCTGGTGTCATTCTAAGGGGATCCAGTATTTGTCTGCCTGGGATGACTTGATTGACAGACCTCAATGCTTTGCCAGAGATGCCCTGCATCTGTCACTCCTGAGCTTCCAGATACTGGCCAAAGCTCTCGCCACCCCTATAGTGCCTTTTTTAGGTGGTGTTCCAAAGGTCAAATTACCACTGTAACAGCTACAAACAAATGCAATCTGAGGGTCATGCTGCTCAACGCTAGAAGTCTAAATCTCAAAATGCACTCACTCAAAGCACTCCTTAAAATGGAGAACATTGACATTTGTGTCATAACAGAGACCTGGTTCAAGGCAGCAGAAAGCACTCCTGCACTACCAGGCTATAACTCATTCCACACCTTTTGGCCCCAGAACTTGGACCGAAGATCCAAAGGCAGTGGTGTTTCCATATTCATAAAGGATGTGCACACCTCCAGACTAGTAGCCTAACATAACTCATCTGAGATACTTCAGGTGCAGCTAACATTGGGTAAGAGAGCAATTCAGGTTGTAGCCTGTTATAGGTCCCCAACCATGTCCCAAGACTCACACTCCACATTCCTAAGCACCCTGGAAAGGGTCCAACCTAACACTTGTATTCAGGTTTATATCAGTCTGTCGAAATGGCTGAATATTGAATACCAGATGTTCGAACTGTAAAGTTTGAACACTGGTAATCACAAAGCCGCTGCCCACTGAATTCTTTCCCAGGGAAAGAATTTGGTGGGCCATTTCTGTGGCCTCACGAGTATCAGGACTGTGGTGGGAAGTTACAGGTCGGGTTCAGGTAAGTGTGCAATTGTGTGGATGTTAGGGTTAGGGAGCGGGTTAGGTGAGTTAGGGTTAGGGCGCGGGTGAGGTGGGTGTGCGATAGTGAAAGACTTTAGGGTTAGGGCGGGATAGGTGAGTTAGGGTTAGGGTGCATGTCAGGTGAGTGTGCGGTAGTGATGGACCTTAGGGTTAGGGTTTGGGTTAAGGTAAGTGGATAGGTAGTAGTGTATGTACAGTTTAGTGTAGGGTTAGATGTAGGATTTTGAGTGTATGTGTGTAGATTGATGTTGTTTTGGTGTGTTTGTGTTGCGTGTGTGTTTCTTGGAACAGCGATTTTTTTCCCTGGGAAAAAAATCGCTGCTCTAAGACTTCGATGTTTTTGAAGTTCATGGTTTGAAGTTCGAACATATGGTGTTCGAACTTCAGACATTTCGATGAACTGATATAGACCCCTTGTGTACTGGGTGACTTCAACTACCCCTCCATTAACTGGGAAAACTACTCATGTACCAATACACTTGCCCAACGTTTCCTGGAATTCATTAATTCCAATGCCCTGGACCAGCTCATTCTTATCCCCACTAGAGGTAGCAACATCCTTAACCTGGTCATTACTAACATGGGCGACCATTGCTCTACACTAATAGTCAACTCCTCCCTGTTTAGATCTGACCAGAAACGAATCACCTTGAAAATCCATATCCCTTCCACCACCCCCCAAAGGTAACCACCATTAAAAACTTCTCCAAAGCTAACTTTGGGCTCCTAAAAACAGAGGAGCTAAACTCCCTTATCAGCCTCAACAAAAAGTTGAGATCCCTCATCAAATCCTCTAAAGCTAGCTATGGAAACAGAATTGCAGCAGATAGTAAAGAAAACCACAAGCCCTTCTATAGTTAAGTAAAGAATCTCCCTGGCAATACCTAGATTTGCTCTGAGCTACTGCACAATGGTACCTCCTATACCGAGCCAACAGATATTGACAATATACTGGCTGACAGATTCAGTGCCAACTTTACCCCTTTCTCCTCCCCCAAGGGACCAGTCACAATACAAGTAGATTTCCAGGCACCCAGTATTACTGCTGCACAGGTTAAAACAGCACTGTCCAAGGCCAAGAATACAGCTTCTATGGGATCTGACAATATCCCTGGCTGTGTTCTACATGAACTACAGAGTGAACTGGCACCTCACCTGCGAGCTCTGTTCAATCACAGCCTCACCTCAGGCTTTGTCCCTACCAAATGGCGCACTGCTACATTCATCTCTCTCCATAAAGGAGGAGCGACTACTGACTCTGGGAACTATCGCTCCATTAGCCTGATGAGTCTGATATGCAAAGCTATGGAATGTATCATCATGGACCTAATAAACAAGGATATAGGGAGTCTCCAAACTCTGGATCCCACACAGTTTGGATTTGTGAAGGGTAGATCATGCCTGATCAACTTGGTCAACTTCTTTGAGTCAGTCACCAGAGCTGTGGGTTAAGCAAGGTGGTTAATACAGCCAACCTTGATCTGGCTAAGGCCTTTGATACCATTCCCCATTCAGGAATCATAGAAAAACTCACTAAGCTATGCATCAACCCCTATATCACTAGGTGGGTTGCAAACTGGCTCACAGGTAGAACCCACAGTGTGAAAGTAGCTGACTCCAAGTCAGACTGCCGACTAGTCACAAGTGGAGTCCCACAGGGTTCGGTCCTGGGTTCTCTCCTGTTTGATATCTACTTCTCTGAAGTCCAGGCCAACACGAAGGGATTCTGGCTGACAAAGTTCGCAGATGATTGCAAGTTGGGAGCTATTATTAACTCCCCAAGGGATGCTGACATCCTACAGAAAGGCCTCACTGAGACCAACGACTGGTGTCAAAACCATGGCCTCAAGCTCAATGCCAAAAAAATGTGTCATCATCGCCTTTGGGAAAAACCTGGTTCCCATAAATTACCAGATCGATGGTAGTCTACTGAACATAGAAGGTGTTATAAGAGATCTGGGAACACAGGTTGACAGCAACCTCTCTTGTGACCACCACATTGCTACTGTGGTCAGAAAGTCCTTCTGTGTGGCACATCTCATTACTATGGGTTTTGCATCCAGGAAGAAAGAGATCATTGTCTCCCTCTACTCTTCCCTCATTAGGCCAATCATTGAGTACAATGCTCCATTTGGCATGTACCTCACTAAACACCTGCAATAACTGGAGAGGCTGCAAAAGTTCCTCACAAAGAGGATCCTAGACCTTAAACATTTGTTCTATATGAACAGACTACAAAAACTCCGACTATTCTCTGTCTCATATCTCCTACTTGGAGGCAATCTCTGCTTGACTTACAAAACCATGTATGACCCAGCTCTGTTAGAAAAGCTACATCTAAAGAAATTATAATCCCTCCACACCACATGCTCCAGAGACCTCAACCTCATTACCACAATCAAGAGAATGTACTGGAGGAGCAGGTTCATAACCCAGAGACTGCCCATACTATGGAATAAACTTCCCATACATGCTAAACAGAGCACCTCGCTAATCCTCTTCAAGAGAAATCTTGATGAGTGGATGGGAAATAAACAATTCACCCCAGGGATCACTCCAGTGGTTTTACTCGACAGAGGCACTGGGAACTAAGGTTGAGTGGCGTGATGCCAGGGTAATCCTATGGGCTAGGCATGTAAAGGCCCCAGGGCCATTAGCCTAGTACACACCTATGAACCTATGAAGAACAGAAGAGCTGGAGGACACAGAAAGCAGATGGTAGAGGCAAACTGTTCCTTGGATTTACAAAAGTACTTTTTCATGGAGAGGGTTGTGGATCCATGAAATAGACTACAAGAATGGGTAGTGGAGAGGTAATCAGCATTATTATTCATGAGTCCATGGGATGGTTGAAAAAGGAGTAAAGAGGAAAAAAGGGACATACTGAAGGTAAAACTATTAAATGCCATTAAGCAAATATTATTGTAAAGCAAAGGCAAGAGATACATATATCTGAATGACTTTCCATATTTACAATATCTCTTATGAAATGGGCTCAGTGACTTTTCAGATTTATTGTACTTCTTATGATGTGGGCAAAGTCTGAAGAAGCCTGATCCTGTAAATATTTGAAAAGATGAACTTCTAGTATAACATGAGTGTGAGTGTTAGAGTAACACTTGGAAAATAAAGTCCATCATATAGGAATAAAGCATGATTTTAATTTTGGGTTTTTGCATTAAGCTGACCTGCAGTTAGCTAGTCAGAGCTGGAATCCGAGTTGGAAAACACAAGAACTGATGATGTCAGAAGAGAGAAAAGATCGATGTAGGACAGCTTCTGGGACACAGAATAGTAAGTAAAACTGGGGTAAAAGGCAAATGCCAAAGAATAAAGGGAATAGATAGGAGACTCCTGTAGAAAGATGGCACCGGAGGACAGAAGACAACAGAAAACATAGTGGTGATGGTTGATAAGAATATTTGTTTAACTAGTCAGGGGCCTGGTGACAGAGGTTTAATATGTGGACCTTGCTCAGTAGTATGTTGCTGTCAATAAGCTTAAAAATCTTAATTAAACTAAGCAGGACCATTTAAACAACAGGAAACTTCTTCCTTTTGAGATTCAAACTTTGCAAAAGGCTTACCTAATGCAACTGGAAAGATAACCCCAGTCTCTACTCAAGATTTAAATTCAGCTACGGTGACATAGCATTAGAGAAATGTCGTACGTAGGACTACTGAATAAAATATCTAAATGATTTATAATAAATCCATAATCACATAGTATAACAAGAAAGCTGTTTCTTTGTAAGTAGCTGTTTCATATGTGAAAATCAGAGCTAATTGTTATAAGTAAGGCCTGTTACTGCATTCTCAACCTCCGACAAAAAAAAAAAAAAAAAAAACAGTATCTTGCCCTCTTAAACAAATGTCACTAACAAGATCAGAGTGAAACTAGCTAATGCATTTCACCAGTCTTTATTGCCTTATGTCAGTCTTATCTTAATCAAATCAATACAGAGTGGCATACTTTCCCCATTAACACTACTGTGGTCGGTTCTTTTGAGAAATCAACTCCTTTTAGCCACCAGCACAGCACACCAAAAATGCTGAGCTAGCACCCCCTACTGGCCATGCTCTGTTAAATGTTTCTCAGCTTTTGCATGTTAGCTGTGCTGCTGCTATGTTAATGGCCTTTGTCGACATCTATAAAATATCCTAGCTTGGTACAATCCAATACAACTGCTCCATTCGTCCAGTAGTTTTATTCACCATTATCCTTATGCACAGTTAAAATCAGTGGACAGAATATCTAGCAGTGGTGTTTCAAATTTAAGGAATTCTCTTATGTATAGTACCAGGAACTCCCAGACCACAATTGCATTCAATAATTTCCTCTCTCCACCCAGTGTCCTGTCCCAAATGCCTCTCCTGTGGTATGATGTGCCATTGCATGATTTTTTTTTCAGTATTTACAGCCTGCTTAACCTTTTCCATTCTTTACTGAAATAAAACACTTTATACTGCGGTGGTGGTGCTGCAGTATCGCTGTCGCCTCACAGTAAGACGTTGTCCTGTTCGATTCTCAGCTAGAGCATCTTCTGTGTGGAGACATGCATGAATGGGTGTACCTTCATTGAAGGTTGTGCGTCAGGGCCGGCAAATCGGCACGTAAAAATCTACTGCCAATCATTAGCGGACCGGAGTTCCGCTGTGGTGACCCCTAACTGGGAAAAGCCGAAAGACACAACAACAACTGAAATAAAACACTTTATGTTCACTAAGCTCATTGAGGTCATACTTATTCTCTTAGGATCATTTTGCTTTTATTTATTTATCTGAGTATAACCAGTACACATATGACCCTTTTCAGGAGCAAGCCAGGCGCACTTTCTGATCAAGTGATGCTCAGAGGCATAAAGCAAGCAAATGGAAGCTGACTGAATCAAACCCCGGGACTAGAGGAAGCAACTTGTTAATAGCCCATAGCCTTAATTATCTGTGCTGTGTCTCTGTACTTCTGTATAGTCTGCTGCCAAAGATCTCAGTTTACACATTTGTTGTTTGACTTATGTTACAGTACTGCTATGCTTTTATATGTTTACATGACCTTACTGCCGTATTATACTCTGTGCCACAACTGTTTATGTTAACACTGAGAGTTTTACTCTGCAAGTACTGGGAGCCTCCTGGAACTATTCCTTAGGCTAACATGTAATGCGGCCTTTATCTAGAGTCACCCCCCTCCCCCATCTACTGTATTAATGGAACTCTTTCACTGTAGCTAGCTTAGTTTTCATAAAAAGCTAACCTAGTTTTCATAAAAAAGTATTCCAGTCTGCTAATGACTGGCATTGGATTTTTACGGTGCCGAGTTGCCAGCCTGACACCCAGCCTTCAAAGAAGGCACACCCATTCATGCACGCACCTACCTGCATGTCTTTAAGCGTCAATCGACCGTGGGGAGGACATGCAGACTCCACACAGAAGGCGCTACAGCTGAGAATTGAACAGGAGAACCTCTTGCTGTAGAGCCTAAGTTTACATAGCATATTCAAAATAAATGAACTAAAAGGAACACCTGATGGAGTATGAACCACCTAACTACCAGAAGTATCAGTGAATGGACAATGTACCTACATCTTTAAAAACAGAAGCAACTATAGCCCGAAATTTTAATGAGAATAACATTCTGCATGCTGGAGTTCATTCAAAAACCTTAGTTCATGTGGCAGTTAAGAAGTTGGATAATTTTCAAAAATGAGACTGAAAAATATAGTTTCTCAGAAAATGGTGTTATCAGATTTCTCGTGGGATATGTCCTTGACTAAAATAGCATATTATGCAAATGTCAGAAAGGGTGAAATCATTGCCTTGAGAGCAGTTATTTTGTCTACTGTGAGAGCTGAGACATAGGCCTTGACTAGATGGGCAAGGAAACAAAAGAAAACTTTTATCTTGATTTCAAACTCTGTTACATTTCTATGTTTGCATACATTATACAAAGTAAGTGTTTCAGCTCATTGTGAAACAGCTGAAGGGTATTGGAACAATTTATGGACTTTTGATACCAACTTGACTTTGTAATAGATATCATACTTTTAGTGGGATTAATTGATTGATTGATTATTTCAGTCTGGGAACTGGGTTAGTTACTGCAGTGCAAGGTCCATTTACAACAGGGACTTGGAGAGAAAAGCTCTGTTGCACTCTAAAGAGTGAATAGTGGGGAGTAAAACAGGTATGTGCACCTTAACACACAGGAGTTATAAACTGTAAAGTGTTTTAACACATTTATACAAGGCATAATTTACTGTAGATTTTTTTTCAGACAAGAAGAGCAATATATCCATTATATAGCAACTAAAACCTAAGCCAATAAGCATGTAAATAAACATATTTAAAGCTGGAGCTGTATTTATTTTATTTTTACTTTTATTTATTTATTGTTATCAAGTTTGTTTGACTGGCCAAAATCAAAAACCCCTTTTCTGTGGAAGCCAGGGGAGAAAAGCTCCAACATATTGCAAACATTTTTAAAAATACATTGGCCGGGATTCAGTAATCCTCCGTGTAAGACTAAATAAGCCTTACACGGAAACTGCAGCCTAAGAGTATGACATCAGCGTGCCATGCATATTCATGAGGGCATGCTGACTCAACTCTAAGGCTAACACGGAGCGTGCACGAGTGCAGGGGGCGTGTCAGACTGCCGAGCAGTCCAAATATCCACGCCCCTGCAAGTGCCTAAATCTGCAAATGTCACCAGACATGAGCGAGTCTGCTCAAATGTGTATATCCCCAATACTACACTCCCCCACATCTAAACCCCTGTACAAATATAGTAAAATGTAAAACTTTTTTTTTTTATTATTCCCAATATAGCTGCCCATATTTGCGCGTGTGTGCACGGGTTTGCCCATTGCTTAGCTACAGTTAGCAGTTTAGACATCGAAGAGGATAATAAACTACTTATATGCAAACTAAGCCAAATAGCAATAGTGTAGTGGTAGAACCTTCGCACAAAGAGGAGGCATTCCCAGTTCGAGTCCCACCACTCCCCTTTCCATTTTCTGTAGGAAATCTGTGCATAAAAATAATTCCTGACATTTACCTTTTAAATTTTAATAAAATGCATTGAAATGGCTTATGTAGTAGTGAACAATATTTTATATACATATAAGAAGGTGAAATGGTCATGCATACTGATGAATGCATAAGTAACGTATCTTAAGCAATGTGAAGCACTCTTAAGCAACATTTACCAATATTAAGCACATTTAAGAATAATTGCCCATAGCTTAGCACTGCTTTAACTAGCGCAATGGCTTTGCGCAGAGCTGCGCATCACGCCAACTAGTGCAAACAAAACATGTTTGCGTGAAGCTGTGCACCGCGCTAACTCGCGCAACATTGGGCAACATCGAGCAACATTGGGCAAAGTTGAGCAAAGTCGGCTAAACACAGCTACACCTCCTAGCCGGTCAGGCCAGTAGCAAAATAAAAAGCATACTGTGCACCATAATCACAGTACTGAACCACTAAGCCATGACAGCTTTTGCTGTTCATGCACTGTCAACATACATATACATATTAATCAAAGTTTACTCAGTGCTAAGCAGATGTGCACTCAGCTGAGAATTTTCAAATCTGGCCAATCACAAATAAGTGCAGGAAATGAGGCATATTTAAGCTCCATAGGCGGGAATACTTGCCATAACTGGTTGTAGCTCCCATTTGCAGGCAGCATGGCTGGTGTCAGAGAGGGATCTCCTTTTCGAGCGTAACGGTGGGGCATTGAGGAGTCAAAAGTGATGGTTTGGCTCCTTGTACATAATTATGATGCCAGACTCCTGCAGGGCCAGTTCAAGGGCACTGAATACAAAGCAGAAGCCTGGAAACGTCTCGCACATGATCTCACCAGTGACACAGGTGTCCATTGGACTAGTGAGCAGGTTAGACACCACTACGCAGACCTGAAGAGACACAAGCAGGACTAACTGTACCAGTGGATACAGGAGGCCCGTGGGATGCACAATGCCCCACTACTGAGTAGGTAGCCATGGAATGGAGTATGTAAGAATTGCTATTGTACTCGATATTATGGATAGGTATATGTCTCAATATCACTTCATTTACTTCACAGCTGCAGGTGTCCATGCTGCGAATCAGCAAGCCTATGCAGATAGGCTGCTAAGGCTGCACCACCAGGCAGGTTAGTAATTATTCTGCATGTACTGTTATATAAAATAAGTGAGAGAGCCTGAAAAAAAGTGTTGTAGCCCAATAATAAAGGTATAATAAGTCCTGAATAATTTCTCTGCATGTACTGTTATATAAAATATGTGAGAGAGCCTGAAAAAGAGTGTTGTAACCCATTAATAAAGGTATAATAGGTCCTGAATAATTTCTCTGCATGTACTGTTGTATAAAATAAGTGAGACAGCCTGAAGAGTGTTGTAACCCATTAATAAAGGTATAATACATCTTGAATAAGTCTTCTGCATGCACTGTAATATCAAATAAATGAGAGAGCCTCTAGAAAAGTGTGTAATGTAATTAATAAAGGTATAATTCCTGGAGTGTGTCCGTGTCACTTAGTGCGAAATGTTGTTGTACTCTTGCATTATATAAATAGTACTGTTGTATTAAGCGCTGTCAACCCACACTTGGGCAGGCCCATATAAAGTGGATAAAGGGAGTGCCAGTAGCTGTGAAGCATATATACAGTCCTCAACTGTTGGTTAATGGCTGGCATGTATAGGTAAATCTGGCACACGAGTAGCTTGTTAATGTGTTCCCCAGAAATGTCAGTGTGCTGCTAGAAATGTAGGGGGCTGTAAAAATATAACTGATAATGTCAACTGAACACATCCAGATATGTAGATATATAAATATAAATAAAATATATAAATACGTAGCAGTAACATCTGCATCCTGGACAGTTTGTATGTCAGATACAGGTCAGGTATATAAGGAACTAGCAAAACCCATTTCACAACTTAATGGACTTTGCCTAGTGTAATAATACATGTAGGGGATATATACCTGCAGTCAATAGGAATGTAGTGTAAACTATAAGTACATATAAGTTGTTAATGGAGGTATCTTTTTGCACCCTACTGTATGTGCATACCTCAGTGGGTATGTCTAATCTCAAAACATTTGTTGGGACATATGTCCTATTGGTTTATAAATATCTGCATTTACTTTGATGCATGTGCCCTGTTCAAACACCACAATCTTGGTGGCTTGTTGCCACCAATCAGTCCTGCATGCTGTTGGAATGTCCACTGTTGTTCTATATATGCATGTGTTATGCTTGCTGTTCAACTGTTGGAACTCTGGTGTGTTGGGTTAATAGAAATATTACTGCATGCTGTTATAACTAATTTGGAATGCTGTTGGCTAACAACCCATATTGTCATTAAATCCTCCTAACCATAGAACGTATGGGAAGGCCGGTCCCAGCGGACCCACCTGTCCCACCTCAGCTGGCGATGGCACCTGGCACCAGCAGGTCTGGTGCCCAGCCTGGAACCTCCTCCTCCGTTGGCCCTGTGCCACCTTCGGGTGGAAGCGCTGCAGGGGATGGGGCTCATCCCCCCCCCCTGCAAGTGTGGCCGGAGGAGGGCCACCTATCACCCTCCGAATGGTCTGGGCTGCGGTGCATAGGGAGATCCAGCGTTCAGTTGCTGATCCTCTACTCCAGCTCGAGGCATGAGTGGTGCGACTCACGGGTGAGCCTGCCCCTCCTAAGCAGCCCCCAGCACAGCCACCATCTTGGCTGTGAAGGTGCAGTGGTGACTGCCCATGGGTGGGGATCTCAGTTCCACTGTTGCCATCTGTGGGCTCATGGGCTTGCGATTTCCAAACATCCTTAATCCTTAGCCGTCAATGGTGTTCACCCACCCCATGTGTCATGCACTGCCCCTGTATGCGTCTTGTTTGTCTTGTCTGTTTACCTCCCCAGCCTACCTCCCCAAATATACCTACTTCCCCTACCCCACATTCCACTCTCACCTGAAAAAAAAAAAAAAGGCAATCTGCTCCCACTAAAAAATTATGCCCCATACATAGCTGCCCATTTTGCACACATGTCCGCTGGACACATAAACTGAAATTTAATTGGCAGTAAAACATACTTTGTTGTCCTCACCCCTCTCTCAGGGGTGGAAGGTTTCAAATTTCCCTCCAAATTTCTAGTATATGCACAGCTGTTGCTGTTAAAGAAATGGGCAGCTATGGACCTTCCCTACACCTGTCCTGCACATCCCTAGCTGTTTTCCCTACTGTCTTTCTCTTTTTGTGCCCCTTTTTCACCACTTTCCTATCTCCCCATTTTCTTTTCTTTCAAAGAAATGAGCGCAGGGGATAGCGGGAATAAGCACTTTTAAGCAGTCATTAGTGGTTTTGCGCGAGTGTGCGCTGGTGTGCACTTAGCTAAGTATTGTTAAGTGTCACGCAAACCTGCACAAACCTGCTTACAACTGCTTAAAAGTGCCTTAGTCACCCTGCATGTGAGGGCCCTTGTTCTGCTCAGCAGCAAAATAAAACACCATTATCAGTCTCGAACCACGGACACACTAAACTGCATGAAGTACCACTAAGCCACAGTAGATATACAGCAGGTTGTTGCTGAAATATATATATCATGCATCAGAATGAGTGAATGTAAAGGAAAGATAGGAATGCCATAACACAAAACCTCTTCTGTGGAACTTTACCAGCAGTTGTTGTGGAATTGCATTACATGACTGTGATAACAGAACCAGCCATTCTAGCAGTAAATAATGTTACAGCAGCACTTTACAACCCCCACACAGTATCATAGCAGGACAATCCCCACCCAAATGTACAAAATACCTGTGTGTTCAAGGTCCAGCAAGGATGTAGGTAGGCATACTCAGAACTGGAATTGCCCAGTTTTCATGAGCATCCTGTGCTAATGTCAACCAAACAAAAAGCACAAACTGTGCAGAAGTGAGTACATTAATATTCACAGTATAGCAGTTCACAAACAGTTCATGTGCCAAATGAAAAAATCTCAAAAACTACGTATGCATGGCAGCTAATTGTATAAGTAGAAAAGAAACTACATACTCCCATGTATCTTGTGTTAGCATTTGTAGGGGTGAGTACAATTCTACACTGACAACTGTGTACTGGAAGTGGCAACATTCAGGTCTGAGTACAACATTCAAATCACTGGCTACACCCCTAGCATCAGATATAAGAAGTATACCAACCTTCTGACTTACACAACGGTGTCCACAGCAAACAAGCATGGTCCCCACTTTGGAAAGCTGAAAGGGCTATGCCTACCTGACTTAGCTATTTATAGCATTGGGTTGCTATGACAGTGAGTACTGCAAGTACCACACATCAGGCTGCATGCAATTGCCAAATGGTGTCCACCAATTGGTGCAGAGGCCATCACATGCACTTGTGCAGATACCTATAAAAGCAGGCTGTACTTGCTGTCCACACATGCAATCATTTCACTGCAGGTACGGAGAGAGAGAGAGAGAGAGAGAGAGAGAGAGAGAGAGAGAGAGACACACAGACAACAGCAACAGAAAAAAAAAACAAAAGATATAAAAAAAATATACTGAAAAAAAATAAGATATAAAAAAAAATTACAAAACACACGGAACTGACAAATACAAACACATACAAAGGAAAGGTATGTAACAGATATGTATTTACTGGCATGTAGTAGATGTTTTTGAAGAGTACTCTACATAGTTTGAATCATCTATATGTGGCAGCAGTACGTATCTATGCACAGATGCCCTGCATAACTACTGCCATGGAGAAATCAGTGTGTAGCTGTGTGCAGTGAGATATGACTGTGACATATGTAGTTTAGCATTAAATGTCAAACATCTGATCCATGTTATCTGTGTTCTGTACAGCAGTGTGTACAATGTCTGTTTGGGGGAGTAGTGCATACAGTTATATAAACATGGATGTGACAGAGTAACAAATGCATGATAGTCATATTAACGTGTAGCTTAGCATTGGCAACAGCTGCACCAGGCTAGTATGCTAATCTAGCATTTGCAGCTATATATACACCCTCTAATATTACTGTGTGCTCACATGTGACACCTGTTCATGTTGCAGCAAGGCCCAACAGGTCATCTGTGAGGTACACGAACTTACAACAGCGTGGACCTTGTGTGTGTATGGCACACACATACGGAGAGATCTGTCTGTGTCAGATATATTAGCATCTGTACATGTGCATAGAGCAAGGGATACTGCAACTGTTTGTGAAGGGTGGACATATTTATGTTGTTGAAGGTTGTTATGTGCATATTTCTATGTAGGTTGTTGTGTGTGGCAAACAAGACAGCATACAGTGCTGGTATATGACATATGGTGGTTAAAACACTGTGGGTATGATTCGTCAGGTTTGCAGTGTTGCAGCCAGTGAGGCCTGCTAAAGCTACATGGGCTGAGAACACCTTCAATGCATACCACACAACACTGTGCAATATTATGACATAACTCCATACCTCACAACCTTCGCATAATTGATATTCCCACCATGAAAGGTGGACTGTATATGTGCCTATATGTATATCTATATGTTCACCAATGGATGTTTATATGTATGTATGTGTGTGTGTATATATATATATATATATATATATATATATATATATATATATATATACACAGAGAGAGAGAGAGAGAGAGAGAGAGAGACAGGTTCATATTTACTGCAACAGATGCCTGGTGACAAAGCCATGGACTCAAGCTCAATGTTGACAATGCATTGGCATCCCTTCTTGCAAAAACTCTGTACCCATTAACTACAACATAGGTGGTAGTCTACTTAACACCGAAGGTGTGATAAGAGACCATGGGACACAGGTGGACAGTAGACTCCCCTTTGATAATCACAGTGCCACACTAGTCATGTAATCTGTCTACGTGGCACACGTCATCACAAAAGGTGTGTCATTCAGGGAAATATAGGTCAATGTTCCCCTCTACTCATCACACATAAAACCCATTATAGAGTACAATGCCCCATGTGGTATGTACCTCACAAGACATCTACAGCAACTGGAAAGGACACAGACATACCTCACAAAGAGTAATACCGGCCTCAAACAGATGCCCTATGCAGACCATCTCACAAAACCGCAGCCAGACTGTGTCGCATACCGCCTATCCAGAGGTGACATCTGCCTAACATACAAAGCTATGTGAAACCCAGAGCTGTTGGACATGCTCCACGTAAACAGATCACAATCCCTACGAGCTACACGCTCTAGGCACCTAAACCTTGTGACCAAAATAAACAGCACATGCTGGAGGGATAGATTCCTATCTCAGAGACATCCCATACTCTGGAACAAACCACCTATCAATAGCAAACAAAGCTCCTAATGATTGTATGGGAGATAGGAAATACACCCCGGGAATCACCTCTGTGGCTCTGCTTGACAGG